>NW_026734298.1:0-600000 GCF_949786415.1 Peromyscus eremicus
CTTTTAGGACCAAAAACTGCATGTGACTCAACTCCATTTAGGACTGGGAAACAAACGCTAGCTCGCCTTACAAGAAACACACTCTGCTTTTGAGAAAAGAGCACTCTTCTACTCTACTGTGTTTCCTATGGGTTCTGAACAGTGAGCTTGATCAGAACAAAAGAACTGTGCTTCCTACGAACACGGGCCATATCTAGTTCAACTCTGCTTAGGAAACTGACAAGAACAGTAGCTCCTCTTCATTCCAATACACTGTATTATCTGGGAACAGATGCGAGTGCTATTTGCACTGTGTATGGCAATGGGAGCACAATAGTGACTCTTCTTACCAGAAAACAACTCTTGCTCGTAGGACCATAAACTGCATGTGACTCAACTCCATTTAAGACTGGGAAACAAACGCTAGCTCACCTCACAAGAAACACACTCTGATTTTGAGAAAAGAGCACTCTTCTACTCTACTGTGTTTCCTATAGTGCCATAATTGTGAGCTTGCTCAGAACAAAAGAACTGTGCTTCCTACACACACGGGCCATATCTAGTTCAATTCTGCTTAGGATACTGACAAGAACAGTAGATCCTCTTCAGTCCCATACACTGTACATGCTAGGAACAGATGCCAGTGCAATTTGCCCTGTGTATGACAATGGGAGCACAATAGTGACTCTTCTTACCAGAAAAAACTCTTGCTCGTATGACCAGAAACTACATGTGATTCAACTCCAATTAGGACTGGGAAACAAACGCTAACTCGCCTTACAAGAAACACACTCTGCTTTTGAGAAAAGCCACTCTTCTACTCTACGGTGTTTCCTATGGGGACCGAACAGTGACCTTGCTCAGAACAAAAGAACTGTGCTTCCTACGAACACGGGCCATATCTAGTTCAACTGTGCTTAGGAAACTGACAAGAACAGTAGATCCTCTTCAGTCCAATACACTGTACATGTTGGGAACAGACGCCAGTGCTATTTGCCCTGTGTATGACAATGGGAGGGCAATAGTGACTGTTCTTACCAGAAAACAACTCTTGCTCGTAGGACCAGAAACTGCATGTGATTCAACTCCATTTAGGACTGGGAAACCAACGCTAGCTTGCCCTCCAAGAAACACACTCTGCTTTTGAGAAAAGAGCACTCTTCTACTCTACTGTGTTTCCTATGGGGTCCGAACAGTGAGCTTGCTCAGAACAAAAGAACTGTGCTTCCTACACACACGGCCATATCTAGTTCAACTCTGCTTAGGAAACTGACAAGAACAGTAGCTCCTCTTCAGTCCAATACACTGTACTTGCTGGGAACAGACGTGAGTGCTATTTGCACTGTGTATGGCAATGGGAGCACAATAGTGACTCTTCTTACCAGAAAACAACTCTTGCTCGTAGGACCATAAACTCCATGTGACTCAACTACATTTAGGACTGGGAAACAAACACTAGCTAGCCTTACAAGAAACACACTCTGCTTTTGAGAAAAGAGCACTCTTCTACTCTACTGTGTTCCCTAAGGGGTCCGAACAGTGAGCTTGCTCAGAACAAAAAAACTGTGCTTCCTACACACACGGGCCATATGTAGTTCAACTCTGCTTAGGAAACTGACAAGAACAGTAGATCCTCTTCAGTCCAATACACTGTACATGCTGGGAACAGACGTCAGTGCTATTTGCCCTGTGTATGACAATGGGAGCACAATAGTGACTGTTCTTACCAGAAAACAACACTTACTTTAAGACCAGAAACTGGATGTGATTCAACTCCACTTAAAACTGGGAAACCAATGCTAGCTCGCCTAACAAGATACACACTCTGCTTTTGAGAAAAGAGCACTCTTCTACTCTACTGTGTTTCCTATGGGGTCTGAAGAGTGAGCTTGATCAGAACAAAAGAACTGTGCTTCCTACACACACGGGCCTACCTAGTTCAACTCTCCTTAGGAAACTGACAAGAACAGTAGCTTCTCTTCAGTCCATTACACTGTACTTGCTGGGAACAGATGCGAGTCCTATTTGCACTGTGTATGGCAATGGGAGTGCAATAGTGACTCTTCTTACCAGAAAACAACTCTTGCTCGTAGGACCAGAAACTTCATGGGATTCAACTCCATTCAGGACTGGGAAACAAATGCTAGCTCGCCTTACAAGAAACACACTCTGCTTTTGAGAAAAGAGCACTCTTCTACTCTACTGTGTTTACTATGGGGTCTGAACAGTGAGCTTGCTCAGAACAAAAGAACTGTGCTTCCTACACACACAGGCCATATTGAGTGCAACTCTGCTTAGGAAACTGACAAGAACAGGAGATCCTCTTCAGTCCAATACACTGTAATTGCTGGGAACAGACACCAGTGCTATTTGCCCTGTGTATGACAATGGGAGCACAACAGTGTCTCTTCTTACCAGAAAACAACTCTTGCTTTTAGGACCAAAAACTGCATGTGACTCAACTCCATTTAGGACTGGGAAACAAACGCTAGCTCGCCTTACAAGAAACACACTCTGCTTTTGAGAAAAGAGCACTCTTCTACTCTACTGTGTTTCCTATAGTGCCAGAACTATGAGCTTGCTCAGAACAAAAGAACTGTGCTTCCTACACACACGGGCCATATCTAGTTCAATTCTGCTTAGGATACTGACAAGAACAGTAGATCCTCTTCAGTCCAATACACTGTACATGCTGGGAACAGTCGCCAGTGCTATTTGCCCTGGGTAAGAAAATGGGAGCAGAATAGTGACTCTTCTTACCAGAAAACAACTCTTGCTCGTAGGACCAGAAACTGCATGGGATTCAACTCCATTTAGGACTGGGAAACAAACGCTAGCTCACCTTAGAAGAAACATACTCTGTTTTGAGAAAAGGGCACTCTTCTACTCTACTGTGTTTCCTATGGGGACCGAACAGTGACCTTGCTCAGAACAAAAGAACTGTGCTTCCTACGAACACGGGACATATCTAGTTCAACTCTGCTTAGGAAACTGACAAGAGCAGTAGATACTCTTCAGTCCAATACACTGTACATGTTGGGAACAGACGCCAGTGCTATTTGCCCTGTGTATGACAATGGGAGGGCAATAGTGACTGTTCTTACCAGAAAACAACTCTTGTTCGTAGGACCAGAAACTGCATGTGATTCAACTCCATTTAGGACTGGGAAACCAACACTAGCTCGCCTTACAAGAAACCCACTCTGCTTTTGAGAAAAGATCACTCTTCTACTCTACTGTGCTTCCTATAGGGTCAAAACAGTGAGCTTGCTCAGAACAAAACAACTGTGCATCCTACACACACGACCATATCTAGTTCAACTCTGCTTAGGAAACTGACAAGAACAGTAGATCCTCTTCAGTCAAATACACTGTAATTGCTGGGAACAGACCCCAGTGATATTTGCCCTGTGTATGACAATGGGAGCACAACAGTGTCTCTTCTTACCAGAAAACAACTCTTGCTTGTAGGACCAAAAACTGCATGTGACTCAACTCCATTTAGGACTGGGAAACAAACGCTAGCTCGCCTTACAAGAAACACACTCTGCTTTTGAGAAAAGAGCACTCTTCTACTCTACTGTGTTTCCTATAGTGCCAGAACTATGAGCTTGCTCAGAACAAAAGAACTGTGCTTCCTACACACACGGGCCGTATCTAGTTCAATTCTGCTTAGGATACTGACAAGAACAGTAGATCCTCTTCAGTCCAATACACTGTACATGCTGGGAACAGACGCCAGTGCTATTTGCCCTGTGTAAGACAATGGGAGCACAATAGTGACTCTTCTTACCAGAAAACAACTCTTGCTCGTAGGACCAGAAACTGCATGTGATTCAACTCCATTTAGGACTGGGAAACCAACGCTAGCTCGCCTACCAAGAAACACACTCTGCTTTTCAGAAAAGAGCACTCTTCTACTCTACTGTGTTTCCTATGGGGTCCGAACAGTGAGCTTGCTCAGAACAAAAGAACTGTGCTTCCTACACACACGGCCATATCTAGTTCAACTCTGCTTAGGAAACTGACAAAACAGTAGCTCCTCTTCAGTCCAATTCACTGTACTTGCTGGGAACAGACGTGAGTGCTATTTGCACTGTGTATGGCAATAGGAGCACAATAGTGACTCTTCTTACCAGAAAACAACTCTTGCTCGTAGGACCATAAACTGCATGTGACTCAACTCCATTTAAGACTGGGAAACAAACCCTACTTGCCTCACAAGAAACACACTCTGATTTTGAGAAAAGAGCACTCTTCTACTCTACTGTGTTTCCTATAGTGCCAGAACTGTGAGGTTGCTCAGAACAAAAGAACTGTGCTTCCTACATACACGGCCCATATCTAGTTCAATTCTGCTTAGGATACTGACAAGAACAGTAGATCCTCTTCAGTCCAATACACTGTACATGTTGGGAACAGACGCCAGTGCTATTTGCCCTGTGTATGACAATGGGAGGGCAATAGTGACTGTTCTTACCAGAAAACAACTCTTGCTCGTAGGACCAGAAACTGCATGTGATTCAACTCCATTTAGGACTGGGAAACCAACGCTAGCTTGCCCTCCAAGAAACACACTCTGCTTTTGAGAAAAGAGCACTCTTCTACTCTACTGTGTTTCCTATGGGTTCCGAACAGTGAGCTTGCTCAGAACAAAAGAACTGTGCTTCCTACACACACGGCCATATCTAGTTCAACTCTGCTTAGGAAACTGACAAGAACAGTAGCTACTCTTCAGTGCAATACACTGTACTTGCTGGGAACAGACGTGAGTGCTATTTGCACTGTGTATGGCAATGGGAGCACAATAGTGACTCTTCTTACCAGAAAACAACTCTTGCTCGTAGGACCATAAACTCCATGTGACTCAACTACATTTAGGACTGGTAAACAAACACTAGCTAGCCTAACAAGAAACACACTCTGCTTTGGAGAAAAGAGCACTCTTCTACTCTACTGTGTTCCCTAAGGGGTCCGAACAGTGAGCTTGCTCAGAACAAAAAAACTGTGCTTCCTACACACACGGGCCATATGTAGTTCAACTCTGCTTAGGAAACTGACAAGAACAGTAGATCCTCTTCAGTCCAATACACTGTACATGCTGGGAACAGACGTCAGTGCTATTTGCCCTGTGTATGACAATGGGAGCACAATAGTGACTGTTCTTACCAGAAAACAACACTTACTTTAAGACCAGAAACTGGATGTGATTCAACTCCACTTAAAACTGGGAAACCAATGCTAGCTCGCCTAACAAGATACACACTCTGCTTTTGAGAAAAGAGCACTCTTCTACTCTACTGTGTTTCCTATGGGGTCTGAAGAGTGAGCTTGATCAGAACAAAAGAACTGTGCTTCCTACACACACGGGCCTACCTAGTTCAACTCTCCTTAGGAAACTGACAAGAACAGTAGCTTCTCTTCAGTCCATTACACTGTACTTGCTGGGAACAGATGCGAGTCCTATTTGCACTGTGTATGGCAATGGGAGTGCAATAGTGACTCTTCTTACCAGAAAACAACTCTTGCTCGTAGGACCAGAAACTTCATGGGATTCAACTCCATTCAGGACTGGGAAACAAATGCTAGCTCGCCTTACAAGAAACACACTCTGCTTTTGAGAAAAGAGCACTCTTCTACTCTACTGTGTTTACTATGGGGTCTGAACAGTGAGCTTGCTCAGAACAAAAGAACTGTGCTTCCTACACACACAGGCCATATTGAGTGCAACTCTGCTTAGGAAACTGACAAGAACAGGAGATCCTCTTCAGTCCAATACACTGTAATTGCTGGGAACAGACACCAGTGCTATTTGCCCTGTGTATGACAATGGGAGCACAACAGTGTCTCTTCTTACCAGAAAACAACTCTTGCTTTTAGGACCAAAAACTGCATGTGACTCAACTCCATTTAGGACTGGGAAACAAACGCTAGCTCGCCTTACAAGAAACACACTCTGGTTTTGAGAAAAGAGCACTCTTCTACTCTACTGTGTTTCCTATAGTGCCAGAACTATGAGCTTGCTCAGAACAAAAGAACTGTGCTTCCTACACACACGGGCCATATCTAGTTCAATTTTGCTTAGGATACTGACAAGAACAGTAGATCCTCTTCAGTCCAATACACTGTACATGCTGGGAACAGTCGCCAGTGCTATTTGCCCTGGGTAAGAAAATGGGAGCAGAATAGTGACTCTTCTTACCAGAAAACAACTCTTGCTCGTAGGACCAGAAACTGCATGGGATTCAACTCCATTTAGGACTGGGAAACAAACGCTAGCTCACCTTAGAAGAAACATACTCTGTTTTGAGAAAAGGGCACTCTTCTACTCTACTGTGTTTCCTATGGGGACCGAACAGTGACCTTGCTCAGAACAAAAGAACTGTGCTTCCTACGAACACGGGACATATCTAGTTCAACTCTGCTTAGGAAACTGACAAGAGCAGTAGATACTCTTCAGTCCAATACACTGTACATGTTGGGAACAGACGCCAGTGCTATTTGCCCTGTGTATGACAATGGGAGGGCAATAGTGACTGTTCTTACCAGAAAACAACTCTTGTTCGTAGGACCAGAAACTGCATGTGATTCAACTCCATTTAGGACTGGGAAACCAACACTAGCTCGCCTTACAAGAAACCCACTCTGCTTTTGAGAAAAGATCACTCTTCTACTCTACTGTGCTTCCTATAGGGTCAAAACAGTGAGCTTGCTCAGAACAAAACAACTGTGCATCCTACACACACGACCATATCTAGTTCAACTCTGCTTAGGAAACTGACAAGAACAGTAGATCCTCTTCAGTCAAATACACTGTAATTGCTGGGAACAGACCCCAGTGATATTTGCCCTGTGTATGACAATGGGAGCACAACAGTGTCTCTTCTTACCAGAAAACAACTCTTGCTTGTAGGACCAAAAACTGCATGTGACTCAACTCCATTTAGGACTGGGAAACAAACGCTAGCTCGCCTTACAAGAAACACACTCTGCTTTTGAGAAAAGAGCACTCTTCTACTCTACTGTGTTTCCTATAGTGCCAGAACTATGAGCTTGCTCAGAACAAAAGAACTGTGCTTCCTACACACACGGGCCATATCTAGTTCAATTCTGCTTAGGATACTGACAAGAACAGTAGATCCTCTTCAGTCCAATACACTGTACATGCTGGGAACAGACGCCAGTGCTATTTTCCCTGTGTAAGACAATGGGAGCACAATAGTGACTGTTCTTACCAGAAAACAACTCTTGCTCGTAGGACCAGAAACTGCATGTGATTCAACTCCATTTAGGACTGGGAAACCAACGCTAGCTTGCCCTCCAAGAAACACACTCTGCTTTTGAGAAAAGAGCACTCTTCTACTCTACTGTGTTTCCTATGGGGTCCGAACAGTGAGCTTGCTCAGAACAAAAGAACTGTGCTTCCTACACACACGGCCATATCTAGTTCAACTCTGCTTAGGAAACTGACAAGAACAGTAGCTACTCTTCAGTGCAATACACTGTACTTGCTGGGAACAGACGTGAGTGCTATTTGCACTGTGTATGGCAATGGGAGCACAATAGTGACTCTTCTTACCAGAAAACAACTCTTGCTCGTAGGACCATAAACTCCATGTGACTCAACTACATTTAGGACTGGTAAACAAACACTAGCTAGCCTAACAAGAAACACACTCTGCTTTGGAGAAAAGAGCACTCTTCTACTCTACTGTGTTCCCTAAGGGGTCCGAACAGTGAGCTTGCTCAGAACAAAAAAACTGTGCTTCCTACACACACGGGCCATATGTAGTTCAACTCTGCTTAGGAAACTGACAAGAACAGTAGATCCTCTTCAGTCCAATACACTGTACATGCTGGGAACAGACGTCAGTGCTATTTGCCCTGTGTATGACAATGGGAGCACAATAGTGACTGTTCTTACCAGAAAACAACACTTACTTTAAGACCAGAAACTGGATGTGATTCAACTCCACTTAAAACTGGGAAACCAATGCTAGCTCGCCTAACAAGATACACACTCTGCTTTTGAGAAAAGAGCACTCTTCTACTCTACTGTGTTTCCTATGGGGTCTGAAGAGTGAGCTTGATCAGAACAAAAGAACTGTGCTTCCTACACACACGGGCCTACCTAGTTCAACTCTCCTTAGGAAACTGACAAGAACAGTAGCTTCTCTTCAGTCCATTACACTGTACTTGCTGGGAACAGATGCGAGTCCTATTTGCACTGTGTATGGCAATGGGAGTGCAATAGTGACTCTTCTTACCAGAAAACAACTCTTGCTCGTAGGACCAGAAACTTCATGGGATTCAACTCCATTCAGGACTGGGAAACAAATGCTAGCTCGCCTTACAAGAAACACACTCTGCTTTTGAGAAAAGAGGACTCTTCTACTCTACTGTGTTTACTATGGGGTCTGAAAAGTGAGCTTGCTCAGAACAAAAGAACTGTGCTTCCTACACACACAGGCCATATTGAGTGCAACTCTGCTTAGGAAACTGACAAGAACAGGAGATCCTCTTCAGTCCAATACACGGTATATGTTGGGAACAGACGCCAGTGCTATTTGCCCTGTGTATGACAATGGGAGCACAACAGTGTCTCTTCTTACCAGAAAACAACTCTTGCTTTTAGGACCAAAAACTGCATGTGACTCAACTCCATTTAGGACTGGGAAACAAACGCTAGCTCGCCTTACAAGAAACACACTCTGCTTTTGAGAAAAGAGCACTCTACTACTCTACTGTGTTTCCTATAGTGCCAGAATTGTGAGCTTGCTCAAAACAAAAGAACTGTGCTTACTACACACACGGGCCATATCTAGTTCAGTTCTGCTTAGGATACTGACAAGAACAGTAGATCCTCTTCAGTCCAATACACTGTACATGCTGGGAACAGTCGCCAGTGCTATTTGCCCTGGGTAAGAAAATGGGAGCAGAATAGTGACTCTTCTTACCAGAAAACAACTCTTGCTCGTAGGACCAGAAACTGCATGGGATTCAACTCCATTTAGGACTGGGAAACAAACGCTAGCTCACCTTAGAAGAAACATACTCTGTTATGAGAAAAGGGCACTCTTCTACTATACTGTGTTTCCTATGGGGACCGAACAGTGACCTTGCTCAGAACAAAAGAACTGTGCTTCCTACGAACACGGGACATATCTAGTTCAACTCTCTTTAGGAAACTGACAAGAGCAGTAGATACTCTTCAGTCCAATACACTGTACATGTTGGGAACAGACGCCAGTGCTATTTGCCCTGTGTATGACAATGGGAGGGCAATAGTGACTGTTCTTACCAGAAAACAACTCTTGCTCATAGGACCAGAAACTGCATGTGATTCAACTCCATTTAGGACTGGGAAACCAACACTAGCTCGCCTTACAAGAAACCCACTCTGCTTTTGAGAAAAGATCACTCTTCTACTCTACTGTGTTTCCTGTAGGGTCAAAACAGTGAGCTTGCTCAGAACAAAACAACTGTGCATCCTACACACAAGACCATATCTAGTTCAACTCTGCTTAGGAAACTGACAAGAACAGTAGATCCTCTTCAGTCCAATACACTGTAATTGCTGGGAACAGACCCCAGTGATATTTGCCCTGTGTATGACAATGGGAGCACAACAGTGTCTCTTCTTACTAGAAAACAACTCTTGCTTGTAGGACCAAAAACTGCATGTGACTCAACTCCATTTAGGACTGGGAAACAAACGCTAGCTCGCCTTACAAGAAACACACTCTGCTTTTGAGAAAAGAGCACTCTTCTACTCTACTGTGTTTCCTATAGTGCCAGAACTATGAGCTTGCTCAGAACAAAAGAACTGTGCTTCCTACACACACGGCCATATCTAGTTCAATTCTGCTTAGGATACTGACAAGAACAGTAGATCCTCTTCAGTCCAATACACTGTACATGCTGGGAACAGACGCCAGTGCTATTTGCCCTGTGTAAGACAATGGGAGCACAATAGTGACTCTTCTTACCAGAAAACAACTCTTGCTCGTAGGACCAGAAACTGCATGTGATTCAACTCCATTTAGGACTGGGAAAACAACGCTAGCTCGCCTACCAAGAAACACACTCTGCTTTTCAGAAAAGAGCACTCTTCTACTCTACTGTGTTTCCTATGGGGTCCGAACAGTGAGCTTGCTCAGAACAAAAGAACTGTGCTTCCTACACACACGGCCATATCTAGTTCAACTCTGCTTAGGAAACTGACAAAACAGTAGCTCCTCTTCAGTCCAATACACTGTACTTGCTGGGAACAGACGTGAGTGCTATTTGCACTGTGTATGGCAATAGGAGCACAATAGTGACTCTTCTTACCAGAAAACAACTCTTGCTCGTAGGACCATAAACTGCATGTGACTCAACTCCATTTAAGACTGGGAAACAAACGCTAGCTTGCCTCACAAGAAACACACTCTGATTTTGAGAAAAGAGCACTCTTCTACTCTACTGTGTTTCCTATAGTGCCAGAACTATGAGCTTGCTCAGAACAAAAGAACTGTGCTTCCTACACACATGGGCCATATCTAGTTCAATTCTGCTTAGGATACTGACAAGAACAGTAGATCCTCTTCAGTCCAATACACTGTACATGCTGGGAACAGACGCCAGTGCTATTTGCCCTGTGTAAGACAATGGGAGCACAATAGTGACTCTTCTTACCAGAAAACAACTCTTGCTCTTAGGACCAGAAACTGCATGTGATTCAACTCCATTTAGGACTGGGAAACCAACGCTAGCTTGCCTACCAAGAAACACACTCTGCTTTTGAGAAAAGAGCACTCTTCTACTCTACTGTGTTTCCTATGGGTTCCGAACAGTGAGCTTGCTCAGAACAAAAGAACTGTGCTTCCTACACACACGGCCATATCTAGTTCAACTCTGCTTAGGAAACTGACAAGAACAGTAGCTCCTCTTCAGTCCAATACACTGTACTTACTGGGAACAGACATGAGTGCTATTTGCACTGTGTATGGCAATGGGAGCACAATAGTGACTCTTCTTACCAGAAAACAACTCTTGCTCGTAGGACCATAAACTCCATGTGACTCAACTACATTTAGGACTGGGAAACATACGCTAGCTAGCCTTACAAGAAACACACTCTGCTTTTGAGAAAAGAGCACTCTTCTACTCTACTGTGTTCCCTATGGGTTCCGAACAGTGAGCTTGCTCAGAACAAAAGAACTGTGCTTCCTACACACACGGGCCATATCTAGTTCAACTCTGCTTAGGAAACTGACAAGAACAGTAGATCCTCTTCAGTCCAATACACTGTACATGCTGGGAACAGACGTCAGTGCTATTTGCCCTGTGTATGACAATGGGAGCACAATAGTGACTGTTCTTACCAGAAAACAACACTTACTTTTAGGACCAGAAACTGGATGTGATTCAACTCCACTTAAAACTGGGAAACCAATGCTAGCTCCCCTAACAAGATACACACTCTGAATTTGAGAAAAGAGCACTCTTCTACTCTACTGTGTTTCCTATGGGGTCTGAAGAGTGAGCTTGATCAGAACAAAAGAACTGTGCTTCCTACACACACGGGCCTACCTAGTTCAACTCTCCTTAGGAAACTGACAAGAACAGTAGCTTCTCTTCAGTCCATTACACTGTACTTGCTGGGAACAGATGCGAGTCCTATTTGCACTGTGTATGGCAATGGGAGTGCAATAGTGACTCTTCTTACCAGAAAACAACTCTTGCTCCTAGGACCAGAAACTTCATGGGAATCAACTCTATTCAGGACTGGGAAACAAATGCTAGCTCGCCTTACAAGAAACACACTCTGCTTTTGAGAAAAGAGCACTCTTCTACTCTACTGTGTTTACTATGGGTTCTGAACAGTGAGCTTGCTCAGAACAAAAGAACTGTGCTTCCTACACACACAGGCCATATTGAGTGCAACTCTGCTTAGGAAACTGACAAGAACAGTAGATCCTCTTCAGTCCAATACACTGTATATGTTGGGAAAAGACGCCAGTGCTATTTGCCCTGTGTATGACAATGGGAGCACAACAGTGTCTCTTCTTACCAGAAAACAACTCTTGCTTGTAGGACCAAAAACTGCATGTGACTCAACTCCATTTAGGACTGGGAAACAAACGCTAGCTCACCTTAGAAGAAACATACTCTGTTTTGAGAAAAGGGCACTCTTCTACTCTACTGTGTTCCTATGGGGACCGAACAGTGACCTTGCTCAGAACAAAAGAACTGTGCTTCCTACGAACACGGGACATATCTAGTTCAACTCTGCTTAGGAAACTGACAAGAGCAGTAGATACTCTTCAGTCCAATACACTGTACATGTTGGGAACAGACGTCAGTGCTATTTGCCCTGTGTATGACAATGGGAGAGCAATAGTGACTGTTCTTACCAGAAAACAACTCTTGCTCGTAGGACCAGAAACTGCATGTGATTCAACTCCATTTAGGACAGGGAAACCAATGCTAGATCGCCTACCAAGGAACACACTCTACTTTTGAGAAAAGAGCACTCTTCTACTCTACTGTGTTTCCTATGGGGTTAGAACAGTGAGCTTGCTCAGAACAAAAGAACTGTGCTTCCTACACACACGGCTATATCTAGTTCAACTCTGCTTAGGAAACTGACAAGAACAGTAGCTCCTCTTCAGTCCAATACACTGTACTTGCTGGGAAAAGACGCGAGTGCTGTTTGCACTATGTATGGCAATGGGAGTGCAATAGTGACTCTTCTTACCAGAAAAAACTCTTGCTCGTAGGACCAAAAACTGCATGTGACTCAACTATATTTAGGACTGGGAAACAAATGCTAGCTCGCCTTACAAGAAACACACTCTGATTTTGAGAAAAGAGCACTCTTCTACTCTACTGTGTTTCCTATGGGTTCTGAACAGTGAGCTTGCTCAGAACAAAAGAACTGTGCTTCCTACACACACGGCTATATCTAGTTCAACTCTGCTTAGGAAACTGACAAGAACAGTAGATGCTCTTCAGTCCAATACACTGTACATGCTGGGAACAGACGCCAGTGCTATTTGCCCTGTGTATGACAATGGGAGCTCAATAGTGTCTCTTCTTTCCAGAAAACAACTCTTGGTATTAGGACCAGAACCTGCATGTGATTCAACTCTAAGTAGGACTGGGAAACAAACGCTAGCTCGCCTTACAAGAAACACACTCTGCTTTTGAGAAAAGAGCACTCTTCTACTCTACTGTGTTTACTATGGAGTCTGAACAGTGAGGTTGCTCAGAAAAAAAGAACTGTGCTTCCTACACACACGGGCTATATTGAGTTCATCTCTGCTTAGGAAACTGACAAGAACAGTAGATCCTCTTCAGTCCAATACACTGTACATGCTGGGAAGAGACGCCAGTGCTATTTGCCCTGTGTATGACAATGGGAGGGCAATAGTGACTGTTCTTACCAGAAAACAACTCTTGCTCGTAGGACCAGAAACTGCATGTGATTCAACTCCATTTAGGACTGGGAAACCAACGCTAACTCGCCTTACAAGAAACCCACACTGCTTTTGAGAAAAGATCACTCTTCTACTCTACTGTGTTTCCTATAGGGTCAAAACAGTGAGCTTGCTCAGAACAAAACAACTGTGCTTCCTACACACACGGTCCATATCTAGTTCACTTCTGCTTAGGATACTGACAAGAACAGTAGATCCTCTTCAGTCTAATACACTGTACATGCTGGGAACAGACGCCAGTGCTATTTGCCCTGTGTAAGACAATGGGAGCACAATAGTTACTCTTCTTACCAGAAAAAAACTCTTGCTCGTAGGACCAGAAACTGCATGGGATTCAACTCCATTTAGGACTGGGAAACCAACGCTAGCTCGCCTACCAGGAAACACACTCTGCTTTTGAGAAAAGAGCACACTTCTACTCTACTGTGTTTACTATGGAGTCTGAACAGTGAGCTTGCTCAGAACAAAAGAACTGTGCTTCCTACACACACGGGCTATATTGAGTTCAACTCTGCTTAGGAAACTGACAAGAACAGTAGATCCTCTTCAGTCCAATACACTGTACATGCTGGGAACAGACGCCAATGCTATTTGCCCTGTGTATGTCAATGGGAGCGCAATATTGACTCTTCTTACCAGAAAACAACTCTTGCTCGTAGGACCAGAACCTGCATGGGATTCAACTCCATTTAGGACTGGGAAAGAAATGCTAGCTCGCCTTACAAGAAACACACTCTGCTTTTGAGAAAAGAGCACTCTTCTACTCTACTGTGTTTCCTATGGGTTCCGAACAGTGAGCTTGCTCAGAACAAAAGAAGGGTGCTTCCTACACACACGGGCTATATCTAGTTCAACTCTGCTTAGGAAACTGACAAGAACAGTAGATCCTCTTCAGTCCAATACACTGTACATGCTGGGAACAGACACCAGTGCTATTTGCCCTGTGTATGACAATGAGAGCCCAATAGTGACTCTTCTTACCAGAAAACAACTCTTGCTCGAGGGACCAGAAACTGCATGTGATTGAACTCAATTTAGGACTGGGAAACAAACGCTACCTCGCCTTACAAGAAACACACTCTGATTTTGAGAAAAGAGCACTCTCTACTGTGTTTCCTATGGGTTCCGAAGAGTGAGCTTCCTCAGAACAAAAGAACTGTGCTTCCTAAACACACGGACTATATGTAGTTCAACTCTGCTTAGGAAACTGACAAGAACAGTAGATACTCTTCAGTCCAATACACTGTACATGCTGGGAACAGACGTCAGTGCTATTTGCCCTGTGATGACAATGGGAGCACAATAGTGATTGTTCTTACCAGAAAACAACACGTGCTCCTAGGACCAGAAACTGCATGTGGTTCAACTCCATTTAAAACTGGAAAACCAACGCTAGCTAGCCTAACAAGAAACATACTCTGATTTTTGAGAAAAGAGCACTCTTCTACTCTACTGTGTTACCTATAGGGCCAGAACAGTGAGCTTGCTCAGAACAAAAGAAGGGTGCTTCCTACGCACACGGGCAATATGTAGTTCAACTCTGCTTAGGAAACTGACAATAACAGTAGATCCTCTTCAGTCCAATACACTGTACATGCTGGGAACAGACGTCAGTGCTATTTGCCCTGTGTATGACAATGGGAGCGCAATAGTGACTGTTCTTACCAGAAAACAACACGTGCACGTAGGACCAGAAACTCATGTGATTCAACTCCATTTAAAACTGGGAAACCAACGCTAGCTCGCCTAACAAGAAACATACTCTGATTTTGAGAAAAGAGCACTCTTCTACTCTACTGTGTTTCCTATAGGGCCAGAACAGCGAGCTTGCTCAGAACAAAAGAACGGTGCTTCCTACACACACGGACTATATATAGTTCAACTCTGCTTAGGAAACTGACAAGAACAGTAGATCCTCTTCAGTCAAATAAACTGTACATGCTGGGAACAGACACCAGTGCTATTTGCCCTGTGTATGACAATGGGAGCACAATAGTGACTCTTCTTACCAGAAAACAACTCTTGCTCGAGGGAACAGAAAATGCATGGGATTGAACTGCATTTAGGACTGGGAAACAAACGCTAGCTCTCCTTACAGGAAACACACTCTGCTTTTGAGAATAGAGCACTCTTCTACTCTACTGTGTTTCCTATGGGGTCTGAACAGTGAGCTTGCTCAGAACAAAAGAACTGTGCTTCCTACACACACGGGCCATATCTAGTTCAACTCTGCTTAGAAAACTATCAAGAACAGTAGATCCTCTTCAGTACAATACACTGTTCATGCTGGGAACAGACGCCATTGCTATTTGCCCTGTGTATGACAATGGGAGCACAATAGTGACTCTTCTTACCAGAAAACAACTCTTGTTCGTGGGACCAGAAACTGCATGTGATTCAACTCCATTTAGGACTGGGAAACAAACGCTAGGTCACCTTACAAGAAACACATCTGATTTTCAGAAAAGAGCACTCTTCTACTCTACTGTGTTTCCTATAGTGCCAGAACAGTGAGCTTGCTCAGAACAGAAGAACTGTGTTTTCTACACACACGGGCTATATCTAGTTCAACTCTGCTTAGGAAACTGACAAGAACAGTAGATCCTCTTCAGTCCAATATACTGTACATGTAGGGAACAGACGCCATTGCTATTTGCCCTCTGTATGACAATGGGAGCACAATAGTGACTCTTCTTACCAGAAAACAACTCTTGCTCGTAGGCACAGAAACTGCATGTGATTCAACTCCATTTAGGACTGGGAAACAAACGCTAGCTCGCCTTACAAGAAACACACTCTGCTTTTGAGAAGAAGCACTCTTCTACTCTACTGTGTTTCCTATGGGGTACGAACAGTGAGCTTGCTCAGAACAAAAGAACAGTGCTTCCTACGCACACGGCCATATCTAGTTCAACTCTGCTTAGGAAAGTGACAATAACAGTAGATCCTCTTCACTCCAATACACTGTACATGCTGGGAACAGACGCCAGTGCTATTTGCCCTGTGTATGTCAATGGGAGCGCAATAGTGTGTCTTCTTACAAGAAAACAACTCTTGCTCATAGGACCAGAAACTGCATGTGATTCAACTCCATTTAGGAATGGGAAACAAACGCTAGCTCGCCTTACAAGAAACACACTCTGCTTTTGAGAAAAAAGCACTCTTCTACTCTACTGTGTTTCCTATGGGGTACGAACAGTGAGCTTGCTCAGAACAAAAGAACAGTGCCTCCTACACACACGGTCATATCTAGTTCAACTCTGCTTAGGAAACTGACAAGAATAGTAAATCCTCTTCAGTCCAATACACTGTACATGCTGGGAACAGACGCCAGTGCTATTTGCCCTGTGTATGACAATGGGAGCGCAATAGTGACTCTTCTTACCAGAAAAAACTCTTGCTCGTAGGACCAGAAACTGCATGGGATTCAACTCCATTTAGGACAGGGAAACAAACGCTAGCTCGCCTTACAAGAAACACACTCTGCTTTTGAGAAAAGAGCACTCTTCTACTCTACTGTGTTTCCTATGGGTTCTGAACAGTGAGCTTGCTCAGAACAAAAGAACTCTCCTTCCTACACTCACGGGCCATATCTAATTCAACTCTGCTTAGGAAACTGACAAGAACAGTAGCTTCTCTTCAGTCCAATACACTGTACTTGCTGGGAACAGACGCGAGTGCTATTTGCACTGTGTATGGCAATGGGAGCACAATAGTTACTTTCCTTACCAGAAAACATCTCTTTTTCGTGAGACCAACAACTGCACATGGTTCAACTCCATTTAGGACTGGGAAACAAACGCTAGCTTGCCTTACAAGAAACACACTCTGCTTTTGAGAAAAGAGCACTCTTCTACTTTACTGTGTTTCCTATAGGGCCAAAACAGTGACCTTGCTCAGAACAAAAGAACTGTGCTTCCTACACACACGGGCTATATCTATTCAACTCTACTTAGGAAGCTGACAAGAGCAGTAGCTCCTCTTCAGTCCAATACACTGTACTTGCTGGGAACAGACGCGAGTGCTATTTGCACTGTGTATGGCAATGGGAGCACAATAGTGACTTTCCTTACCAGAAAACAACTCTGCTCGTAGGAATAAAAAACTGCATGTGATTCAACTCCATTTAGGACTGGGAAACAAACGCTAGCTTGCCTTACAAGAAACACACTCAGCTTTTGAGAAAGTAGCACTCTTCTACTCTACTGTGTTTCCTATTGGGCCAGAACAGTGAGCTTGCTCAGAACAAAAAAACTGTGCTTCCTACACACACGGCCATATCTAGTTCAATTCTGCTTAGGAAACTGACAAGAACAATAGATCCTCTTCAGTCCAATACACTGTACATGCTGGAAACAGACGCCAGTGCTATTTGCCCTGTGTATGACAATGGGAGCACAGTAGTGACTCTTCTTACCAGAAAACAACTCTTGCTCGTGGGACCAGAAACTGCATGTGATTCACCTCCATTTAGGACTGGGAAACAAATGCTAGGTCGTCTTACAGGAAACACACTCTGATTTTGAGAAAAGAGCACTCTTCTACTCTACTGTGTTTCCAATAGGGCCAGAAAAGTGAGCTTGCTCAGAACAAAAGAACGGTGCTTCCTACACACACGGGCTATATCTAGTTCAACTCTGCTTAGGAAACTGACAAGAACAGAAGATCCTCTTCAGTCCAATACACTGTACATGCTGGGAACAGACACCAGTGCTATTTAACCTGTGTATGACAATGGGAGCACAATAGTGACTCTTCTTACCAGAAAACAACTCTTGCTCGAGGGACCAGAAACTGCATGTGATTCAACTCCATTTAGGACTGGGAAACAAACGCTACCTCGCCTTACAAGAAAAACACAGATTTTGAGAAAAGAGCACTCTCTACTGTGTTTCCTATGGGTTCCGAACAGTGAGCTTGCTCAGAACAAAAGAACTGTGCTTCCTACACACACGGACTATATGAAGTTCAACTCTGCTTAGGAAACTGACAAGAACAGTAGATAATCTTCAGTCCAATACACTGTACATGCTGGGAACAGACGTCAGTGCTACTTGCCCTGTGTATGACAATGGGAGCGCAATAGTGACTGTTCTTACCAGAAAACAACACGTGCTCCTAGGACCAGAAACTGCATGTGATTCAACTCCATTTAAAACTGGGAAACCAACGCTAGCTCGCCTAACAAGAAATACACTCTGATTTTGAGAAAAGAGCACTCTTCTACTCTACTGTGTTTCCTATAGGGCCAGAACAGTGAGCTTGCTCAGAACAAACAACGGTGCTTCCTACACACACAGGCTATATGTAGTTCAACTCTGCTTAGGAAACTGACAAGAACAGTAGATCCTCTTCAGTCCAATACACTGTACATGCTGGGAACAGACGTCAGTGCTATTTGCCCTGTGTATGACAATATGAGCGCAATAGTGACTGTTTTTACCAGAAAACAACACGTGCTCGTAGGACCAGAAACTCATGTGATTCAACTCCATTTAAAACTGGGAAACCAACGCTAGCTCGCCTAACAAGAAACATACTCTGATTTTGAGAATAGAGCACTCTTCTACTCTTCTGTGTTTCCTATGGGGTCTAAACAGTGAGCTAGCTCAGAACGAAAGAACGGTGCTTCCTACGCACACGGGCAATATCTAGTTCAACTCTGCTTAGGAAACTGACAAGAACAGTAGATCCTCTTCAGTCTATTACACTGTACATGCTGGGAACAGACACCAGTGCTATTTGCCCTGTGTATGACAATGGGAGCACAATAGTGACTCTTCTTACCAGAAAACAACTCTTGCTCCTAGGACCAGAAAATGCATGGGATTCAACTGCATTTAGGACTGGGAAACAAACGCTAGCTCGCCTTACAAGACACACATTCTGCTTTTGAGAAAAGAGCACTCTTCTACTCTACTGTGTTTCCTATGGGGTCTGAACAGCGAGCTTGCTCAGAACAAAAGAACTGTGCTTCCTACACACACGGGCCATATCTAGTTCAACTCTGCTTAGAAAACTAACAAGAACAGTAGATCCTCTTCAGTCCAATACACTGTTCATGCTGGAAACAGACGCCATTGCTATTTGCCCTGTGTATGACAATGGGAGCACAATAGTGACTCTTCTTACCAGAAAACAACTCTTTTTTGTGGGACCAGAAACTGCATGTGATTCAACTCCATTTAGGACTGGGAAACAAATGCTAGGTCGCCTTACAAGAAACACATCTGATTTTGAGAAAAGAGCACTCTTCTACTCTACTGTGTTTCCTATAGTGCCAGAACAGTGAGCTTGCTCAGAACAAAAGAACTGTGCTTTCTACACACACGTGCTATATCTAGTTCAACTCTGCTTAGGAAACTGACAAGAACAGTAGATCCTCTTCAGTCCAATATACTGTACATGTAGGGAACAGACGCCATTGCTATTTGCCCTCTGTATGACAATGGGAGCGCAATAGTGACTCTTCTTACCAGAAAACAACTCTTGCTCGTAGGCACAGAAACTGCATGTGATTCAACTCCATTTAGGACTGGGAAACAAACGCTAGCCCGCCTTACAAGACACACTCTCTGCTTTTGAGAAAAGAGCACTCTTCTACTCTACTGTGTTTCCTATAGTGCCAGAACAGTGAGCTTGCTCAGAACAAAAGAACTGTGCTTTCTACACACACGGGCTATATCTAGTTCAACTCTGCTTAGGAAACTGACAAGAACAGTAGATCCTCTTCAGTCCAATATACTGTACATGTAAGGAACAGACGCCATTGCTATTTGCCCTCTGTATGACAATGGGAGCGCAATAGTGACTCTTCTTACCAGAAAACAACTCTTGCTCGTAGGCACAGAAACTGCATGTGATTCAACTCCATTTAGGACTGGAAAACAAACGCTAGGTCGCCTTACAAGAAACACAGTCTACTTTTGAGAAAAGAGCACTCTTTTACTCTACTGTGTTTCCTATGGGGCCAGAACAGTGAGCTTGCTCAGAACAAAAGAACTCTGCTTCCTACACACACAGGGGCTATATCTAGATCAACTCTGCTTAGGAAACTGACAAGAACAGTAGCTCCTCTTCAGTCCAATACACTGTACTTGCTGAAAATTGACGCGAGTGCTATTTGCACTGGGTATGGCAATGGGAGCGCAATAGTGACTTTCCTTACCAGAAAACAACTCTTGCTCATAGGACCAGATACTGCATGTGATTCAACACCATTTAAGACTAAGGAACAAACGCTAGCTCGCCTTACAAGAAACACACTCAGCTTTTGAGAAAAGAGCACTCTTCTACTCTACTGTGTTTCCTATAGGGCCAGAACAGTGAGCTTGCTCAGAACAAAAGAACTGTGCTTCCTACACACACGGCCATATCTAGTTCAACTCTGCTTAGGAAACAAACAAGAATAGTAGATCCTCTTCACTCCAATACACTGTACATGCTGGGAACTGAAGCCAGTGCTATTTGCCCTGTGTATGACAATGGGAGCACAATAGTGAGTCTTCTTACAAGAAAACAACTCTTGCTCATAGGACCAGAAACTGCATGTGATTCAACAACATTTAGGACTGGGAAACAAACGCTAGCTCGCCTTACAAGAAACACACTCTGCTTTTGAGAAAAAAGCACTCTTCTACTCTACTGTGTTTCCTATGGGGTACGAACAGTGAGCTTGCTCAGAACAAAAGAACAGTGCTTCCTACACACACGGCCATATCTAGTTCAACTCTGCTTAGGAAACTGAACAAGAATAGTAGATTCTCTTCAGTCCAATACACTGTACATGCTGGGAACAGACGCCAGTGCTATTTGCACTGTGTATGACAATGGGAGCACAATAGTGACTCTTCTTACCAGAAAAAAACTCTTGCTCGTGGGACCAGAAACTGCATGTGATTCAACTCCATTTAGGACTGGGAAACAAACGCTACCTCACCTTACAAGAAACACACTCTGATTTTGAGAAAAGAGCACTCACTACTGTGTTTCCTATGGGTTCCGAACAGTGAGCTTGCTCAGAACAAAAGAACTGTGCTTCCTACACACACGGACTATATGTAGTTCAACTCTGCTTAGGAAACTGACAAGAACAGTAGATACTCTTCAGTCCAATACACTGTACATGCTGGGAACAGACGTCAGTGCTATTTGCCCTGTGTATGACAATGGGAGCACAATAGTGACTGTTCTTACCAGAAAACAACACGTGCTCCTGGACCAGAAACTGCATGTGATTCAACTCCATTTAAAACTGGGAAACCAACGCTAGCTCGCCTAACAAGAAACACACTCTGATTTTGAGAAAAGAGCACTCTTCTACTCTACTGTGTTTCCTATAGGGACAGAACAATGAGCTTGCTTAGAACAAAAAACGGTGCTTCCTACACCCACGGGCTATATGTAGTTCAACTCTGCTTAGGAAACTGACAAGAACAGTAGATCCTCTTCAGTCTAATACACTGTACATGCTGGGAACAGACACCAGTGCTATTTGCCCTGTGTATGACAATGGGAGCACAACAGTGACTCTTCTTACCAGAAAACAACTCTTGCTCTTAGGACCAGAAAATGCATGGGATTCAACTGCATTTAGGACTGGGAAACAAAAGCTACCTCGCCTTACAAGAAACACACTCTGCTTTTGAGAAAAGAGCACTCTTCTACTCTACTGTGTTTCCTATGGGGTCTGAACAGCGAGCTTGCTCAGAACAAAAGAACTGTGCTTCCTACACACACGGGCCATATCTACTTCAACTCTGCTTAGAAAACTAACAAGAACAGTAGATCCTCTTCAGTCCAATACACTGTTCATGCTGGGAACAGACGCGAGTGCTGTTTGTACTGTGTATGGCAATGGGAGCCCAATAGTGACTCTTCTTACCAGAAAACAACTCTTGTTCGTGGGACCATAAACTGCATGTGATTCAACTCCATTTAGGACTGGGAAACAAACGCTAGGTCACCTTACAAGAAACACATCTGATTTTGAGAAAAGAGCACTCTTCTACTCTACTGTGTTTCCTATAGTGCCAGAACAGTGAGCTTGCTCAGAACAAAAGAACTGTGATTTCTACACACACGGGGTATATCTAGTTCAACTCTGCTTAGGAAACTGACAAGAACAGTAGACCTTCTTCAGTCCAATATACTGTACATGTAGGGAACCGACGCCATTGCTATTTGCCCTCTGTATGACAATGGGAGCGCAATAGTGACTCTTCTTACCAGAAAACAACTCTTGCTCGTAGGCACAGAAACTGCATGTGATTCAACTCCATTTAGGACTGGAAAACAAACGCTGGGTCGCCTTACAAGAAACACACTCTACTTTTGAGAAAAGAGCACTCTTCTACTCTACTGTGTTTCCTATGGGGCCAGAACAGTGAGCTTGCTCAGAACAAAAGAACTGTGCTTCCTACACACACAGGGGCTATATCTAGATCAACTCTGCTTAGGAAACTGACAAGAACAGTAGCTCCTATTCAGTCCAATACACTGTACTTGCTGGGAATTGACGCGAGTGCTATTTGCACTGGGTATGGCAATGGGAGTGCAATAGTGACTTTCCTTACCAGAAAACAACTCTTGCTCGTAGGACCAGAAACTGCATGTGATTCAACACCATTTAAGACTAAGGAACAAACGCTAGCTCGCCTTACAAGAAACACACTCAGCTTTTGAGAAAAGAGCACTCTTCAACTCTACTGTGTTTCCTATAGGGCCAGAACAGTGAGCTTGCTCAGAACAAAAGAACTGTGCTTCCTACAAACACGGCCATATCTAGTTCAACTCTGCTTAGGAAACTGACAAGAATAGTAGATCCTCTTCAGTCCAATACACTGTACATGCTGTTAACAGACGCCAGTGCTATTTGCCCTGTGTATGACAATGGGAGCGCAATAGTGACTCTTCTTACCAGAAAACAACTCTTGCTCGTAGGACCAGAAACTGCATGGGATTTAACTCCATTTAGGACTGGGAAACAAACGCTAGCTCGCCTTACAAGAAACACACTCTGCTTTTGAGAAAAGAGCACTCTTCTACTCTACTGTGTTTCCTATGAGTTTCGAACAGTGAGCTTGCTTAGAACAAAAGAACTCTGCTTCCTACACTCACGGGCCATATCTAGTTCAACTCTGCTTAGGAAACTGACAAGAACAGTAGCTCCTCTTCAGTCCAATACACTGTACTTGCTGGGAACAGACGCGAGTGCTATTTGCACTGTGTATGGCAATGGGAGCACAACAGTGACTTTCCTTACCAGAAAACAACTCTTGCTCGTGAGACCAACAACTGCATGTGATTCAACTCCATTTAGGACTGGGAAACAAACGCTAGCTCGCCTTACAAGAAACACACTCTGCTTTTGAGAAAAGAGCACTCTTCTACTTTACTGTGTTTCTTATAGGGCCAAAACAGTGACCTTGCTCAGAACAAAAGAACTGTGCTTCCTACACACAGGGGCTTTATCTAGTTCAACTCTACTTAGGAAACTGACAAGAGCAGTAGTTCCTCTTCAGTCCAATACACTGTACTTGCTGGGAACAGACGCGAGTGCTATTTGCACTGTGTATGGCAATGGGAGCACAATAGTGACTTTCCTTACCAGAAAACAACTCTGCTCGTAGGAATAAAAAACTGCATGTGATTCAACTCCATTTAGGACTGGGAAACAAACGCTAGCTTGCCTTACAAGAAACACACTCCGCTTTTGAGAAAATAGCACTCTTCTACTCTATTGTGTTTCCTATATGGCCAGAACAGTGAGCTTGCTCAGAACAAAAATACTGTGCTTCCTACACACACGGCCATATCTAGTTCAATTCTGCTTAGGAAACTGACAAGAAGAGTAGATCCTCTTCAGTCCAATACACTGTACATGCTGGGAACAGACGCCAGTTCTATTTGCCCTGTGTATGACAATGGGAGCACAATAGTGACTCTTCTTACCAGAAAAAAACTCTTGCTCGTGGGACCAGAAACTGCATGTGATTCAATTCCATTTAGGACTAGGAAACAAACGCTAGGTCGTCTTACAGGAAACACATTCTGATTTTGAGAAAAGAGCACTCTTCTACTCTACTGTGTTTCCAATAAGGCCAGAAAAGTGAGCTTGCTCAGAACAAAAGAACGGTGCTTCCTACACACACGGGCTATATCTAGTTCAACTCTGCTTAGGAAACTGACAAGAACAGAAGATCCTCTTCAGTCCAATACACTGTACATGCTGGGAACAGACACCAGTGCTATTAGCCCTGTGTATGACTATGGGAGCCCAATAGTGACTCTTCTTACCAGAAAACAACTCTTGTTCGAGGGACCAGAAACTGCATGTGATTCAACTCCATTTAGGACTGGGAAACCAACGCTACCTCACCTTACAAGAAAAACACACTGATTTTGAGAAAAGAGCACTCTTTACTGTGTTTCCTATGGGTTCCGAACAGTGAGCTTGCTCAGAACAAAAGAACTGTGCTTCCTACACACACGGACTATATGTAGTTCAACTCTGCTTAGGAAACTGACAAGAACAGTAGATAATCTTCAGTCCAATACACTGTACATGCTGGGAACAGACGTCAGTGCTACTTGCCCTGTGTATGACAATGCGAGCGCAATAGTGACTGTTCTTACCAGAAAACAACACGTGCTCCTAGGACCAGATTCAACTCCATTTAAAACTGGGAAACCAACGCTAGCTCGCCTAACAAGAAACACACTCTGATTTTGAGAAAAGAGCACTCTTCTACTCTACTGTGTTTCCTATAGGGCCAGAACAGTGAGCTTGCTCACAACAAAGAACGGTGCTTCCTACACACACAGGCTATATGTAGTTCAACTCTGCTTAGGAAACTGACAAGAACAGTAGATCCTCTTCAGTCCAATACACTGTACATGCTGGGAACAGACGTCAGTGCTATTTGCCCTGTGTATGACAATATGAGCGCAATAGTGACTGTTTTTACCAGAAAACAACACGTGCTCATAGGACCAGAAACTCATGTGATTCAACTCCATTTAAAACTGGGAAACCAACGCTAGCTCGCCTAACAAGAAACATACTCTGATTTTGAGAATAGAGCACTCTTCTACTCTTCTGTGTTTCCTATGGGGTCTGAACAGTGAGCTTGCTCAGAACAAAAGAACAGTGCTTCCTACACACACGGGCTATATCTAGTTCAACTCTGCTTAGGAAACTGACAAGAACAGTAGATCCTCTTCAGTCTAATACACTGTACATGCTGGGAACAGACACCAGTGCTATTTGCCCTGTGTATGACAATGGGAGCACAATAGTGACTCTTCTTACCAGAAAACAACTCTTGCTCCTAGGACCAGAAAATGCATGGGATTCAACTGCATTTAGGACTGGGAAACAAACGCTAGCTCACCTTACAAGAAACACACTCTGCTTTTGAGAAAAGAGCACTCTTCTACTCTACTGTGTTTCCTATGGGATCTGAACAGTGAGCTTGCTCAGAACAAAAGAACTGTGCTTCCTACACACACGGGCCATATCTAGTTCAACTCTGCTTAGAAAACTAACAAGAACAGTAGATCCTCTTCAGTCCAATACACTGTTCATGCTGGGAACAGACGCCATTGCTATTTGCCCTGTGTATGACAATGGGAGCGCAATAGTGACTGTTCTTACCAGAAAACAACACGTGCTCCTAGGACCAGAAACTGCATGTGATTCAACTCCATTTAAAACTGGGAAACCAACGCTAGCTCGCCTAACAAGAAACACACTCTGATTTTGAGAAAAGAGCACTCTTCTACTCTACTGTGTTTTCTATAGGGCCAGAACATTGAGCTTGCTCAGAACAAAAGAACGGTGCTTCCTACACACACGGGCTATATGTAGCTCAACTCTGCTTAGGAAACTGACAAGAACAGTAGATCCTCTTCAGTCCAATACACTGTACTTGCTGGGAACAGATGTGAATGCTATTTGCACTGTGTATAGCAATGGGAGCACAATAGTGACTGTTCTTACCAGAAAACAACTCTTGCTCGTAGGACTAAAAACTGCATGTGATTCTACTCCATTTAGGACTGGGAAACAAACGCTAGCTCGCCTTATAAGAAACACACTCTGCTTTTGAGAAAAGAGCTCTCTTCTACTTTACTGTGTTTCTTATAGGGCCAAAACAGTGACCTTGCTCAGAACAAAAGAACTGTGCTACCTACACACACGGGCTATATCTATTCAACTCTACTTAGGAAACTGACAAGAGCAGTAGCTCCTCTTCAGTCCAATACACTGTACTTGCTGGGAACAGAGGCGAGTGCTATTTGCACTGTGTGTGGCAATTGGAGCGCAATAGTGACTTTCCTTACCAGAAAACAACTCTGCTCGTAGGAGTAAAAAACTGCATGTGATTCAACTCCATTTAGGACTGGGAAACAAACGCTAGCTTGCCTTACAAGAAACACACACCGCTTTTGAGAAAATAGCACTCTTCTACTCTATTGTGTTTCCTATAGGGCCAGAACAGTGAGCTTGCTCAGAACAAAAAAACAGTGCTTCCTACACACACGGCCATATCTAGTTCAATTCTGCTTAGGAAACTGACAAGAAGAGTAGATCCTCTTCAGTCCAATACACTGTACATGCTGGGAACAGACGGCAGTGCTATTTGCCCTGTGTATGACAATGGGAGCACAATAGTGACTCTTCTTACCAGAAAACAACTCTTGCTCGTGGGACCAGAAACTGCATGTGATTCAACTCCATTTAGGACTGGGAAACAAACGCTAGGTCGTCTTACAGGAAACACACTCTGATTTTGAGAAAAGAGCACTCTTCTACTCTACTGTGTTTCCCATAGGGCCAGAAAAGTGAGCTTGCTCAGAACAAAAGAACGGTGCTTTCTACACACACGGGCTATATCTAGTTCAACTCTGCTTAGGAAACTGACAATAACAGAAGATCCTCTTCAGTCCAATACACTGTACATGCTGGGAACAGACACCAGTGCTATTTGCCCTGTGTATGACATTGGGAGCCCAATAGTGACTCTTCCTACCAGAAAACAACTCTTGCTCGTAGGACCAGTAACTGCATGTGATTCAACTCCATTTAGGACTGGGAAACAAACGCTACCTCGCCTTACAAGAAACACACTCTGATTTTGAGAAAAGAGCACTCTCTACTGTGTTTCCTATGGGTTCCGAAGAGTGAGCTTGCTCAGAACAAAAGAACTGTGCTTCCTACACACATGGACTATATGTAGTTCAACTCTGCTTAGGAAACTGACAAGAACAGTAGATACTCTTCAGTCCAATACACTGTACATGCTGGGAACAGACGTCAGTGCTATTTGCCCTGTGTATGACAATGGGAGCGCAATAGTGACTGTTCTTACCAGAAAACAACACGTGCTCCTAGGACCAGAAACTACATGTGATTCAACTCCATTTAAAACTGGGAAACCAACGCTAGCTCGCCTAACAAGAAACACACTCTGATTTTGAGAAAAGAGCACTCTTCTACTCTACTGTGTTTCCTATAGGACCAGAACAGCGAGCTTGCTCAGAACAAAAGAACGGTGCTTCCTACACACACGGACTATATCTAGTTCAACTCTGCTTAGGAAACTGACAAGAACAGTAGATCCTCTTCAGTCAAATAAACTGTACATGCTGGAAACAGACACCAGTGCTATTTGCCCTGTGTATGACAATGGGAGCACAATAGTGTCTCTTCTTACCAGAAAACAACTCTTGCTCATAGGACCAGAAAATGCATGGGATTGAACTGCATTTAGGACTGGAAAACAAACGCTAGCTCGCCTTACAAGAAACACACTCTGCTTTTGAGAATAGAGCACTCTTCTACTCTACTGTGTTTCCTATGGGGTCTGAACAGTGAGCTTGCTCAGAACAAAAGAACTGTGCTTCGTACACACACGGATCATATCTAGTTCAACTCTGCTTATAAAACTATCAAGAACAGTAGATCCTCTTCAGTCCAATACACTGTTCATGCTGGGAACAGACGCCATTTCTATTTGCCCTGTGTATGACAATGGGAGCGCAATAGTGACTCTTCTTACCAGAAAACAACTCTTGTTCGTGGGACCAGAAACTGCATGTGATTCAACTCCATTTAGGACTGTGAAACAAACGCTAGGTCACCTTACAAGAAACACATCTGATTTTGAGAAAAGAGCACTCTTCTACTCTACTGTGTTTCCTATGGGGCCAGAACAGTGAGCTTGCTCAGAACAAAAGAACTGTGCTTCCTACACACACAGGGGCTATATCTAGATCAACTCTGCTTAGGAAACTGACAAGAACAGTAGCTCCCATTCAGTCCAATACACTGTACTTTTTGGGAATTGACGTGAGTGCTATTTGCACTGGGTATGGCAATGGGAGCGCAATAGTGACTTTCCTTACCAGAAAACAACTCTTGCTCGTAGGAGCAGAAACTGCATGGTTTTAACTCCATTTAGGACTGGGAAACAAACGCTAGCTCTCCTTACAAGAAACACACTCTGCTTCTGAGAAAAGAGCACTCTTCTAGTCTACTGTGTTTCCTATGGGTTCCGAACAGTGAGCTTGCTCAGAACAAAAGAACTCTGCTTCCTACACTCACGGGCCATATCTAGTTCAACTCTGCTTAGGAAACTGACAAGAACAGTAGCTCCTCTTCAGTCCAATACACAGTTCTTGCTGGGAACAGACGCGAGTGCTATTTGCACTGTATATGGCAATGGGAGCACAATAGTGACTTTCCTTACCAGAAAACAACTCTTGCTCGTGAGACCAACAACTGCATGTGATTCAACTCCATTTAGGACTGGGAAACAAACGCTAGCTCGCCTTACAAGAAACACACTCTGCTTTTGAGAAAAGAGCACTCTTCTACTTTACTGTGTTTCTTATAGGGCCAAAACAGTGACCTTGCTCAGAACAAAAGAACTGTGCTTCCTACACACACGGGCTATATCTAGTTCAACTCTACTTAGGAAACTGACAAGAGCAGTAGCTCCTCTTCAGTCCAATACACTGTACTTGCTGGGAACAGACGCGAGTGCTATTTGCACTGTGTATGGCAATGGGAGCCCAATAGTGACTTTCCTTACCAGAAAACAACTCTGCTCGTAGGAATAAAAAACTGCATGTGATTCAACTCCATTTAGGACTGGGAAACAAACGCTAGCTTGCCTTTCAGTAAAAACACTCTGCTTTTGAGAAAATAGCACTCTTCTACTCTACTGTGTTTCTTATAGGGCCAGAACAGTGAGCTTGCTCAGAAAAAAAAAACTTTGCTTCCTACACACACGGCCATATCTAGTTCAATTCTGCTTAGGAAACTGACAAGAACAGTAGATCCTCTTCAGTCCAATACACTGTACTTGCTGTGAACAGACGCCAGTGATATTTGCCCTGTGTATGACAATGGGAGCACAACAGTGACTCTTCTTACCAGAAAACAACTCTTGCTCGTGGGACCAGAAACTGCATGTGATTCAACTCCATTTAGGACTGGGAAACAAACGCTAGGTCGTCTTACAGGAAACACACTCTGATTTTGAGAAAAGAGCACTCTTCTACTCTACTGTGTGTCCCATAGGGCCAGAACAGTGAGCTTGCTCAGAACAAAAGAACGGTGCTTCCTACACACACGGGCTATATCTTGTTCAACTCTGCTTAGGAAACTGACAAGAACAGTAGATCCTCTTCAGTCCAATACACTGTACATGCTGGGAACAGACACCAGTGCTATTTGCCCTGTGTATGACAATGGGAGCCCAATAGTGACTCTTCTTACCAGAAAACAACTCTTGCTCGTAGGACCAGAAACTGCATGTGATTCAACTCCATTTAGGAATGGGAAACAAACGCTACCTCGCCTTACAAGAAACACACTCTGATTTTGAGAAAAGAGCACTCTCTACTGTGTTTCCTATGGGTTCCGAACAGTGAGCTTGCTCAGAACAAAAGAACTGTGCTTCCTACACACACGGACTATATGTAGTTCAACTCTGCTTAGGAAACTGACAAGAACAGTAGATACTCTTCAGTCCAATACATTGTACATGCTGGGAACAGAAGTCAGTGCTATTTGCCCTGTGTATGACAATGGGAGCACAATAGTGACTCTTCTTACCAGAAAACAACTCTTGCTCGTAGGACCAGAAAATGCATGGGATTCAACTGCATTTAGGACTGGGAAACAAACGCTATCTCGCCTTACAAGAAACACACTCTGCTTTTGAGAAAAGAGCACTCTTCTACTCTACTGTGTTTCCTATAGTGCCAGAACAGTGAGCTTGCTCAGAACAAAAGAACTGTGCTTCCTACACACACGGGCCATATCTAGTTCAACTCTGCTTAGAAAACTAACAAGAACAGTAGATCCTCTTCAGTCCAATACACTGTTCATGCTGGGAACAGACGCCATTGCTATTTGCCCTGTGTATGACAATGGGAGTGCAATAGTGACTCTTCTTACCAGAAAACAACTCTTGTTCGTGGGACCAGAAACTGCATGTGATTCAACTCCCTTTAGGACTGGGAAACAAACGCTAGGTTGCCTTACAAGAAACACATCTGATTTTGAGAAAAGGGCACGCTTCTACTCCACTGTGTTTCCTATAGTGCCAGAACAGTGAGCTTGCTCAGAACAAAAGAACTGTGCTTTCTACACACACGGGCTATATCTAGTTCAACTCTGCTTAGGAAACTGACAAGAACAGTAGATCCTCTTCAGTCCAATATACTGAACATGTAGGGAACAGACGCCATTGCTATTTGACCTCTGTATGACAATGGGAGCGCAATAGTGGCTCTTCTTACCAGAAAACACCTCTTGCTCGTAGGCACAGAAACTGCATGTGATTCAACTCCATTTAGGACTGAAAAACAAACGCTAGGTCGCCTTACAAGAAACACACTCTACTTTTGAGAAAAGAGCACTCTTCTACTCTACTGTGTTTCCTATGTGGCCAGAACAGAGAGCTTGCTCAGAACAAAAGAACTGTGCTTCCTACAAACACACAGGGGCTATATCTAGATCAACTCTGCTTAGGAAACTGACAAGAACAGTAGCTCCTCTTCAGTCCAATACACTGTACTTGCTTGGAATTGACGCGAGTGCTATTTGCACTGGGTATGACAATGGGAGCACAATAGTGACTTTCCTTACCAGAAAACAACTCTTGCTCGTAGGACCAGAAACTGCATGTGATTCAACACCATTTAAGACTAAGGAACAAACGCTAGCTCGCCTTATAAGAAACACACTCAGCTTTTGAGAAAAGAGCACTCTTCTACTCTACTGTGTTTCCTATAGGGCCAGAACAGTGAGCTTGCTCAGAACAAAAGAACTGTGCTTCCTACACACATGGCCCTATCTAGTTAAACTCTGCTTAGGAAACTGACAATAACAGTATATCCTCTTCACTCCAATACACTGTACATGCTGGGAACAGACGCCAGTGCTATTTGCCCTGTGTATGACAATGGGAGCGCAATAGTGACTCTTCTTACCAGAAAACAACTCTTGCTCGTAGGAACAAAAACTGCATGTGATTCAAATCCATTTAGGACTGGGAAACAAACGCTAGGTTGCCTTACAAGAAACACACTCTGCTTTTGAGAAAAGATCACTCTTCTACTCTACTGTGTTTCCTATAGGGCCAGAACAGTGAGCTTGCTCAGAACAAAAAAACTGTGCTTCCTACACACACGGCCATATCTAGTTCAATTCTGCTTAGGAAACTGACAAGAACAGTTGATCCTCTTCAGTCCAATACACTGTACATGCTGGGAACAGACGCCAGTTCTATTTGCCCTGTGCATGACAATGGGAGCGCAATAGTGACTCTTCTTACCAGAAAACAACTCTTGCTCGTAGGACCAGAAACTGCATGGGATTCAACTCCATTTAGGACTGGGAAACAAACGCTAGCTCGCCTTACAAGAAACACACTCTGCTTTTGAGAAAAGAGCACTCTTCTACTCTACTGTGTTTCCTATGGGTTCCGAACAGTGAGCTTGCTCAGAACAAAAGAACTCTGCTTCCTACACTCACGGGCCATATATAGTTCAACTCTGCTTAGGAAACTGACAAGAACAGTAGCTCCTCTTCAGTCCAATACACTGTACTTGCTGGGAACAGATGTGATTGCTATTTGCACTGTGAATGGCAATGGGAGCACAATAGTGACTTTCCTTACCAGAAAACAACTCTTGCTCGTGAGACCAACAACTGCATGTGATTCAACTCCATTTAGGACTGGGAAACAAACGCTAGCTCGCCTTACAAGAAACACACTCTGTGATTGAGAAAAGAGCACTCTTCTACTTTACTGTGTTTCCTATAGGGCCAAAACAGTGACCTTGCTCAGAACAAAAGAACTGTGCTTCCTACACACACGGGCTATATCTAGTTCAACTCTACTTAAGAAACTGACAAGAGCAGTAGCTCCTCTTCAGTCCAATACACTGTACTTGCTGGGAACAGACGCGAGTGCTATTTGCACTGTGTATGGCAATGGGAGCGCAATAGTGACTTTCCTTACCAGAAAACAACTCTGCTCGTAGGAATAAAAAACTGCATGTGATTCAACTCCATTTAAAACTGGGAAACAAACGCTAGCTTGCCTTTCAGTAAAAACACTCTGCTTTTGAGAAAATAGCACTCTTCTACTCTACTGTGTTTCCTATAGGGCCAGAACAGTGAGCTTGCTCAGAACAAAAAAACTGTGCTTCCTACACACACGGCCATATCTAGTTCAATTCTGCTTAGGAAACTGACAAGAACAGTAGATCCTCTTCAGTACAATACACTGTACTTGCTGTGAACAGACGCCAGTGATATTTGCCCTGTGTATGACAATGGGAGCACAATAGTGACTCTTCTTACCAGAAAACAACTCTTGCTCGTGGGACCAGAAACTGCATGTGATTCAACTCCATTTAGGACTGGGAAACAAACGCTAGGTCGTCTTACAGGAAACACACTCTGCTTTTGAGAAAAGAGCACTCTTCTACTCTACTGTGTGTCCCACAGGGCCAGAACAGTGAGGTTGCTCAGAACAAAAGAACGGTGCTTCCTACACACACGGGCTATATCTAGTTCAACTCTGCTTAGGAAACTGACAAGAACAGTAGATCCTCTTCAGTCCAATACACTGTACATGCTGGGAACAGACACCAGTGCTATTTGCCCTGTGTATGACAATGGGAGCCCAATAGTGACTCTTCTTACCAGAAAACAACTCTTGCTCGTAGGACCAGAAACTGCATGTGATTCAACTCCATTTAGGAATGGGAAACAAATGCTACAATGCCTTACAAGAAACACACTCTGATTTTGAGAAAAGAGCACTCTCTACTGTGTTTCCTATGGGTTCCAAATAGTGAGCTTGCTCAGAACAAAAGAACTGTGCTTCCTACACACACGGACTATATGTAGTTCAACTCTGCTTAGGAAACTGACAAGAACAGTAGCTCCTCTTCAGTCCAGTACACTGTACTTGCTGGGAACAGACGCGAGTGCTATTTGCACTGTGTATGGCAATGGGAGCGCAATAGTGACTTTCCTTACCAGAAAACAACTCTGCTCGTAGGAATAAAAAACTGCATGTGATTCAACTCCATTTAGGACTGGGAAACAAACGCTAGCTTGCCTTTCAGTAAAAACACTCTGCTTTTGAGAAAATAGCACTCTTCTTCTCTACTGTGTTTCCTATAGGGCCAGAACAGTGAGCTTGCTCAGAACAAAAAAACTGTGCTTCCTACACACACGGCCATATCTAGTTCAATTCTGCTTAGGAAACTGACAAGAACAGTAGATCCTCTTCAGTCCAATACACTGTACTTGCTGTGAACAGACGCCAGTGCTATTTGCCCTGTGTATGACAATGGGAGCACAACAGTGACTCTTCTTACCAGAAAACAACTCTTGATCGTGGGACCAGAAACTGCATGTGATTCAACACCATTTAGGAATGGGAAACAAATGCTACCTCGCCTTACAAGAAACACACTCTGATTTTGAGAGAAGAGCACTCTCTACTGTGTTTCCTATGGGTTCCGAACAGTGAGCTTGCTCAGAACAAAAGAACTGTGCTTCCTACACACACGGACTATATGTAGTTCAACTCTGCTTAGGAAACTGACAAGAACAGTAGATCCTCTTCAGTCCAATACACTGTACATGCTGGGAACAGAAGTCAGTGCTTTTGCCCTGTGTATGACAATGGGAGCACAATAGTGACTATTCTTACCAGAAAACAACACGTGCTCGTAGGACCAGAAACTCATGTGATTCAACTCCATTTAAAACTGGGAAACCAACGCTAGCTCGCCTAACAAGAAACACACTCTGCTTTTGAGAAAAGAGCACTCTTCTACTCTACTGCGTTTCCTATAGGACCAGAACAGCGAGCTTGCTCAGAACAAAAGAACGGTGCTTCCTACACACACGGACTATATCTAGTTCAACTCTGCTTAGGAAACTGACAAGAACAGTAGATCCTCTTCAGTCTAATAAACTGTACATGCTGGAAACAGACACCAGTGCTATTTGCCCTGTGTATGACAATGGGAGCACAATAGTGACTCTTCTTACCAGAAAACAACTCTTGCTCGTAGGACCAGAAAATGCATGGGATTGAACTGCATTTAGGACTTTGAAACAAACGCTAGCTCGCCTTACAAGAAACACACTCTGCTTTTGAGAATAGAGCACTCTTCTACTCTACTGTGTTTCCTATGGGGTCTGAACAGTGAGCTTGCTCAGAACAAAAGAACTGGGCTTCCTACACACACGGGCCATATCTAGTTCAACTCTGCTTAGAAAACTATCAAGAACAGTAGATCCTCTTCAGTCCAATACACTGTTCATGCTGGGAACAGACGCCATTTCTATTTGCCCTGTGTATGACAATGGGAGCGCAATAGTGACTCTTCTTACCAGAAAACAACTCTTGTTCATGGGACCAGAAACTGCATGTGATTCAACTCCATTTAGGACTGTGAAACAAACGCTAGATCACCTTACAAGAAACACATCTGCTTTTGAGAAAAGAGCACTCTTCTACTCTACTGTGTTTCCTATAGTGCCAGAACAGTGAGCTTGCTCAGAACAAAAGAACTGTGCTTCCTACACACACAGGGGCTATATCTAGATCAACTCTGCTTAGGAAACTGACAAGAACAGTAGCTCCCATTCAGTCCAATACACTGTACTTTTTGGGAATTGACGTGAGTGCTATTTGCACTGGGTATGGCAATGGGAGCGCAATAGTGACTTTCCTTACCAGAAAACAACTCTTGCTCGTAGGACCAGAAACTGCATGTGATTCAACACCATTTAAGACTAAGGAACAAACGCTAGCTCGCCTTACAAGAAACACACTCAGCTTTTGAGAAAAGAGCACTCTTCTACTCTACTGTGTTTCCTATAGTGCCAGAACAGTGAGCTTGCTCAGAACAAAAGAACTGTGCTTCCTACACACACGGCCATATCTAGTTCAACTCTGCTTAGGAAACTGACAATAACAGTAGATCCTCTTCACTCCAATACACTGTACATTCTGGGAACAGACGCCAGTGCTATTTGTTCTGTGTATGACAATGGGAGCGCAATAGTGAGTCTTCTTACAAGAAAACAACTCTTGCTCATAGGACCAGAAACTGCATGTGATTCAACTCCATTTAGGACTGGGAAACAAACGCTAGCTCGACTTACAAGAAACACACTCTGATTTTGAGAAAAAAGCACTCTTCTACTCTACTGTGTTTCCTATGGGGTACGAACAGTGAGCTTGCTCAGAACAAAAGAACAGTGCTTCCTACACACACGGCCATATCTAGTTCAACTCTGCTTAGGAAACTGACAAGAATAGTAGATCCTCTTCAGTCCAATACACTGTACATGCTGGGAACTGACGCCAGTGCTATTTGCCCTATGTATGACAATGGGAGCGCAATAGTGACTCTTCTTACCAGAAAACAACTCTTGCTCGTAGGACCAGAAACTGCATGGGATTTAACTCCATTTAGGACTGGGAAACAAACGCTAGCTCTCCTTACAAGAAACACACTCTGCTTTTGAGAAAAGAGCACTCTTCTACTCTACTGTGTTTCCTATGGGGTCCGAACAGTGAGCTTGCTCAGAACAAAAGAACTCTGCTTCCTACACTCACGGGCCATATCTAGTTCAACTCTGCTTAGGAAACTGACAAGAACAGTAGCTCCTCTTCAGTCCAATACACTGTTCTTGCTGGGAACAGACGCGAGTGCTATTTGCACTGTGTATGGCAATGGGAGCGCAATAGTGACTTTCCTTACCAGAAAACAACTCTGCTCGTAGGAATAAAAAACTGCATGTGATTCAACTCCATTTAAAACTGGGAAACAAACGCTAGCTTGCCTTTCAGTAAAAACACTCTGCTTTTGAGAAAATAGCACTCTTCTACTCTACTGTGTTTCCTATAGGGCCAGAACAGTGAGCTTGCTCAGAACAAAAAAACTGTGCTTCCTACACACACGGCCATATCTAGTTCAATTCTGCTTAGGAAACTGACAAGAACAGTAGATCCTCTTCAGTACAATACACTGTACTTGCTGTGAACAGACGCCAGTGATATTTGCCCTGTGTATGACAACGGGAGCACAATAGTGACTCTTCTTACCAGAAAACAACTCTTGCTCGTGGGACCAGAAACTGCATGTGATTCAACTCCATTTAGGACTGGGTAACAAACGCTAGCTTGCCTTTCAGTAAAAACACTCTGCTTTTGAGAAAATAGCACTCTTCTACTCTACTGTGTTTCCTATAGGGCCAGAACAGTGAGCTTGCTCAGAACAAAAAAACTGTGCTTCCTACACACACGGCCATATCTAGTTCAATTCTGCTTAGGAAACTGACAAGAACAGTAGATCCTCTTCAGTCCAATACACTGTACTTGCTGTGAACAGACGCCAGTGCTATTTGCCCTGTGTATGACAATGGGAGCACAACAGTGACTCTTCTTACCAGAAAACAACTCTTGATCGTGGGACCAGAAACTGCATGTGATTCAACACCATTTAGGAATGGGAAACAAACGCTACCTCGCCTTACAAGAAACACACTCTGATTTTGAGAGAAGAGCACTCTCTACTGTGTTTCCTATGGGTTCCGAACAGTGAGCTTGCTCAGAACAAAAGAACTGTGCTTCCTACACACACGGACTATATGTAGTTCAACTCTGCTTAGGAAACTGACAAGAACAGTAGATCCTCTTCAGTCCAATACACTGTACATGCTGGGAACAGAAGTCAGTGCTTTTGCCCTGTGTATGACAATGGGAGCACAATAGTGACTCTTCTTACCAGAAAACAACACGTGCTCGTAGGACCAGAAACTCATGTGATTCAACTCCATTTAAAACTGGGAAACCAACGCTAGCTCGCCTAACAAGAAACACACTCTGCTTTTGAGAAAAGAGCACTCTTCTACTCTACTGCGTTTCCTATAGGACCAGAACAGCGAGCTTGCTCAGAACAAAAGAACGGTGCTTCCTACACACACGGACTATATCTAGTTCAACTCTGCTTAGGAAACTGACAAGAACAGTAGATCCTCTTCAGTCTAATAAACTGTACATGCTGGAAACAGACACCAGTGCTATTTGCCCTGTGTATGACAATGGGAGCACAATAGTGACTCTTCTTACCAGAAAACAACTCTTGCTCGTAGGACCAGAAAATGCATGGGATTGAACTGCATTTAGGACTTTGAAACAAACGCTAGCTCGCCTTACAAGAAACACACTCTGCTTTTGAGAATAGAGCACTCTTCTACTCTACTGTGTTTCCTATGGGGTCTGAACAGTGAGCTTGCTCAGAACAAAAGAACTGGGCTTCCTACACACACGGGCCATATCTAGTTCAACTCTGCTTAGAAAACTATCAAGAACAGTAGATCCTCTTCAGTCCAATACACTGTTCATGCTGGGAACAGACGCCATTTCTATTTGCCCTGTGTATGACAATGGGAGCGCAATAGTGACTCTTCTTACCAGAAAACAACTCTTGTTCATGGGACCAGAAACTGCATGTGATTCAACTCCATTTAGGACTGTGAAACAAACGCTAGATCACCTTACAAGAAACACATCTGATTTTGAGAAAAGAGCACTCTTCTACTCTACTGTGTTTCCTATGGGGCCAGAACAGTGAGCTTGCTCAGAACAAAAGAACTGTGCTTCCTACACACACAGGGGCTATATCTAGATCAACTCTGCTTAGGAAACTGACAAGAACAGTAGCTCCCATTCAGTCCAATACACTGTACTTTTTGGGAATTGACGTGAGTGCTATTTGCACTGGGTATGGCAATGGGAGCGCAATAGTGACTTTCCTTACCAGAAAACAACTCTTGCTCGTAGGACCAGAAACTGCATGTGATTCAACACCATTTAAGACTAAGGAACAAACGCTAGCTCGCCTTACAAGAAACACACTCAGCTTTTGAGAAAAGAGCACTCTTCTACTCTACTGTGTTTCCTATAGTGCCAGAACAGTGAGCTTGCTCAGAACAAAAGAACTGTGCTTCCTACACACACGGCCATATCTAGTTCAACTCTGCTTAGGAAACTGACAATAACAGTAGATCCTCTTCACTCCAATACACTGTACATTCTGGGAACAGACGCCAGTGCTATTTGTTCTGTGTATGACAATGGGAGCGCAATAGTGAGTCTTCTTACAAGAAAACAACTCTTGCTCATAGGACCAGAAACTGCATGTGATTCAACTCCATTTAGGACTGGGAAACAAACGCTAGCTCGACTTACAAGAAACACACTCTGATTTTGAGAAAAAAGCACTCTTCTACTCTACTGTGTTTCCTATGGGGTACGAACAGTGAGCTTGCTCAGAACAAAAGAACAGTGCTTCCTACACACACGGCCATATCTAGTTCAACTCTGCTTAGGAAACTGACAAGAATAGTAGATCCTCTTCAGTCCAATACACTGTACATGCTGGGAACTGACGCCAGTGCTATTTGCCCTGTGTATGACAATGGGAGCGCAATAGTGACTCTTCTTACCAGAAAACAACTCTTGCTCGTAGGACCAGAAACTGCATGGGATTTAACTCCATTTAGGACTGGGAAACAAACGCTAGCTCTCCTTACAAGAAACACACTCTGCTTTTGAGAAAAGAGCACTCTTCTACTCTACTGTGTTTCCTATGGGGTCCGAACAGTGAGCTTGCTCAGAACAAAAGAACTCTGCTTCCTACACTCACGGGCCATATCTAGTTCAACTCTGCTTAGGAAACTGACAAGAACAGTAGCTCCTCTTCAGTCCAATACACTGTTCTTGCTGGGAACAGACGCGAGTGCTATTTGCACTGTATATGGCAATGGGAGCACAATAGTGACTTTCCTTACCAGAAAACAACTCTTGCTCGTGAGACCAACAATTGCATGTGATTCAACTCCATTTAGGACTGGGAAACAAACGCTAGCTCGCCTTACAAGAAACACACTCTGCTTTTGAGAAAAGAGCACTCTTCTGCTATACTGTGTTTCCTATAGGGCCAAAACAGTGAGCTTGGTCAGAACAAAAAAACTGTGCTTCCTACACACACGGCCATATCTAGTTCAATTCTGCTTAGGAAACTGACAAGAACAGTAGATCCTCTTCAGTCCAATACACTGTACTTGCTGTGAACAGACACCAGTCCTATTTGCCCTGTGTATGACAATGGGAGCACAACAGTGACTCTTCTTACCAGAAAACAACTCTTGCTCGTGGGACCAGAAACTGCATGTGATTCAACTCCATTTAGGACTGGGAAACAAACGCTAGGTCGTCTTACAGGAAACACACTCTGATTTTGAGAAAAGAGCACTCTTCTACTCTACTGTGTGTCCCATAGGGCCAGAACAGTGAGCTTGCTCAGAACAAAAGAACGGTGCTTCCTACACACATGGGCTATATCTAGTTCAACTCTGCTTAGGAAACTGACAAGAACAGTAGATCCTCTTCAGTCCAATATACTGTACATGCTGGGAACAGACACCAGTGCTATTTGCCCTGTGTAAGACAATGGGAGCCCAATAGTGACTCTTCTTACCAGAAAACTACTCTTGCTCGTTGGACCAGAAACTGCATGTGATTCAACTCCATTTATGAATGGGAAACAAACGCTACCTCGCCTTACAAGAAACACACTCTGATTTTGAGAAAAGAGCACTCTCTACTGTGTTTCCAATGGGTTCCGAACTGTGAGCTTGCTCAGAACAAAAGAACTGTGCTTCCTACACACACGGACTATATGTAGTTCAACTCTGCTTAGGAAACTGACAAGAACAGTAGATACTCTTCAGTCCAATACACTGTTCATGCTGGGAACAGTCGCCATTGCTATTTGCCCTGTGTATGACAATGGGAGCGCAATAGTGACTCTTCTTACCAGAAAACAACTCTTGTTCGTGGGACCAGACACTGCATGTGATTCAACTCCATTTAGGACTGGGAAACAAACACTAGGTCGCCTTACAAGAAACACATCTGATTTTGAGAAAAGAGCACTCTTCTACTCTACTGTGTTTCCTATAGGGCCAGAACAGTGAGCTTGCTCAGAACAAAAAAACTGTGCTTCCTACACACACGGCCATAACTAGTTCAATTCTGCTTAGGAAACTGACAAGAACAGTAGATCCTCTTCAGTCCAATACACTGTACTTGCTGTGAACAGACGCCAGTGCTATTTGCCCTGTGTATGACAATGGGAGCACAACAGTGACTCTTCTTACCAGAAAACAACTCTTGCTCGTGGGACCAGAAATTGCATGTGATTCAACTCCATTTAGGACTGGGAAACAAACGCTAGGTCGTCTTACAGGAAACACACTCTGATTTTGAGAAAGGAGCACTCTTCTACTCTACTGTGTATCCCATAGGGCCAGAACAGTGAGCTTGCTCAGAACAAAAGAACGGTGCTTCCTACACACATGGGCTATATCTAGTTCAACTCTGCTTAGGAAACTGACAAGAACAGTAGATCCTCTTCAGTCCAATACACTGTACATGCTGGGAACAGACACCAGTGCTATTTGCCCTGTGTATGACAATGGGAGCCCAATAGTGACTCTTCTTACCAGAAAACTTCTCTTGCTCGTAGGACCAGAAACTGCATGTGATTCAACTCCATTTAGGAATGGGAAACAAACGCTACCTCGCCTTACAAGAAACACACTCTGATTTTGAGAAAAGAGCATTCTCTACTGTGTTTCCTATGGGTTCCGAACAGTGAGCTTGCTCAGAACAAAAGAACTGTGCTTCCTACACACACGGAGTATATGTAGTTCAACTCTGCTTAGGAAACTGACAAGAACAGTAGATACTCTTCAGTCCAATACACTGTACATGCTGGGAACAGAAGTCAGTGCTATTTGCCCTGTGTATGACAATGGGAGCACAATAGTGACTCTTCTTACCAGAAAACAACTCTTGCTCGTAGGACCAGAAACTGCATGTGATTCAACTCTGCTTAGGACTGGGAAACAAATGCTACCTCGCCTTACAAGAAACACACTCTACTTTTGAGAAAAGAGCACCCTTCTACTCTACTGTGTTTCAGATCGGGTCCGAACAGTGAGGTTGCTCAGAACAAAAGAACTGTGCTTCCTACACACACGGGCCATATCTAGTTCAACTCTGCTTAGGAAACTGACAAGAACAGTAGCTCCTCTTTATTCCAATTCACTGTTCTTTCTGGGAACACACGCAAGTGCTATTTGCACTGTGTATGGCAATGGAGGGCAATAGTGACTCTTCTTACCAGAAAACAACTCTTGCTCGTAGGACCAGAAACTACATGTGTTTAAACTCAATTTAGGACTGGGAAACAAACGGTAGCTCACCTTACAAGAAACACACTCTGTCTTTGAGAAAAGAGCACTCTTCTACTCTACTGTGTTTCCTATAGGGCCAGTACAGTGAGCTTGCTCAGAACAGAAGAACTGTGCTTCCTACACACATGGGCCATATCTAGTTCAACTCTGCTTAGGAAAATGAGAAGAGCAGTAGATCCTGTTCAGTCCAATACACTGTACATGCTGGGAACAGACGCCAGTGCTATTTGCCCTGTGTATGGCAATGAGAGCTCAGTAGTGACTCTTCTTACCAGAAAACAACTGTTGCTCGTAGGACCAGAAACTGCATGTGATTCAACTCCACTTAGGACTGGGAAACAAACGGTAGCTTGCCTTACAAGAATCACACTCTGCTTTTGAGAAAAGAGCACTCTTCTACTCTACTGTGTTTTTTAATGGGTCCGAATAGTGAGCTTGCTCATAACAAAAGAACTGTGCTCCCTACACACACGGGCCATATCTAGTTCAACTCCAATATACTGTACATTCTGGGAACAGACGCGAGTGCTATTTGCACTGTGTATGGCAATGGGAGCATAATAGTGAATATCCTTACCAGAAAATACCTCTTGCTCATAGGACCAGAAACTGAATGTGATTCAACTCCTTTTATGACTAGGAAACAATCGCTATCTCACCTTACAAGAAACACACTCTGTTTTTGTCAAAAGAGCACTGTTCTTCTCTACTGTGTTTCCTATGGTGTCTGAACAGTGAGCTTGCTCAGAACAAATGAAATGTGCTTCCTACACATGGGCCATATCTAGTTCAATTCTGCTTTGGAAACTGAGAAGAACAGTAGATCCTCTTCAGTTCAATACACTGTACATGCTGGGAACAGACGCCAGTGCTATTTGCCCTGTGTATGACAGTGGGAGTGCTATAGTGACTCTTCTTACCAGAAAAGAACTCTTGCTCGTAGGACCAGAAACTGCATGTGATTCAACGACCCTTAGGACCGGGAAACAAATGCTAGCTTGCCTTACAAGAAACATACTCTGCTTTTGAGAAAAGAGCACTCGTCTACTCTACTGTGTTTCCTATAGGGACAGAACAGTGAGCTTGCTCAGAACAAAAGAACTGTGCTTCCTACACACAAGGGACATATCTAGTTCAACTCTGCTTAAGAAACTGAAAAGAACAGTAGATCGTCTTCAGTCCAATATACTGTACATCCTGGGAACAGACGCCAGTGCTATTTGCCCTATGTATGACAATGGGTGCAAAACATTGACTCTTCTTACCAGAAAACAACTCTTGCTTGTAAAAAACAGAAACTGCATGTGATTCAAATCCACTTGGGACTAGGAAACAAACGCTAGCTCACCTCACAAGAAACACACTCTGCTTTGAGAAAAAGCACCCTTCAACTCTACTGTGTTTCCTATGGGGTTTGAACAGTGGGCTTGCTCGGAACAAAAGAACTGTGCTTCCTACGCACACGCGCCATATCTAGTTCAACTCTGCTTAGGAAACTGACAAGAACAGTAGCTCCTCTTCAGTCCAATTAACTGTTCTTGCTGGGAACAGACGCGAGTGCTATTTGCACTGTGTATGGCAATGGGAGTGCAATAGTGACTCTTCTACCAGAAAACAACTCTTGCTCGTAGGACCAGAAACTGCATGTGATTCAACTCCATGTAAGACTGGGAAACAAACACTAGCTCGCCTTACATGAAACACATTCTGCTTTTGAGAAAAGAGCACTCTTCTACTCTACTGTGTTTCCTATAGGGCCAGAACAGTGAGCTTGCTCAGAACAAAAGAACTGAGCTTCCTACACACACGGGCCATATCTAATTCAACTCTGCTTAGGAAACTGACAAGAACAGTAGATCCTCTTCAGTCCAATACACTGTACATGCTGGGAACAGACGCCAGTGCTATTTGCTCTGTGTAAGACAATGGGAGCGCAATAGTGACTCTTCTTACCAGAAAACAACTCTTGCTCGTAGGACCGGAAACTGCATGTGATTCAACTCCATTAAAGACTGGGAAACAAACGCTAGCTCGCCTTACAAGAAACGCACTCTGCTTTTGAGAAAAGAGCACTCTTCTACACCACTTTGTTTCCTATGGGGTCCGAACAGTGAGCTTGCCCAGAACAAAAGAGCTGTGCTTCCTACACACGGGCCATATCTAGTTCAACTCTGCTCAGGAAACTGACAAGAACAGTAGTTCCTCTTCAGTCCAATACACTGTACTTGCTGGGAATATACGCGAGTGCTATTTGCACTGTGTATAGCAATGGGAGCGCAATAGTGACTTTCCTTACCAGAAAACAACTCTTGCTCGTAGGACCAAAAACTTCATGTGATGAAACTCCATTTAGGACTGGGAAACAAACGCTAGCTCGCCTCACAAGAAACACACTCTGCCTTTGAGAAAAGAGCACTCTTCTACTCTACTGTGTTTCCTATAGGGCCAGAACAGTGAGCTTGCTCTGAACAAAAGAACTGTGCTTACTACACACATGGAACATATCTAGTTCAACTCTGCTTAGGAAACTGAGAAGAACAGTAGGTCCTCTTAAGTCCAATACACTGTACATGCTGGGAACAGAATCCAGTGTTATTTGCCCTGTGTATGACAATGAGAGCACAATAGTGATTCTTCTTACCAGAAAACAACTCTTGCTCATAGGACCAGAAACTGCATGTGATTCAACTCCATTTAGTACTGTAAAACAATCGCTAGCTCGCCTTACAAGAAACACAATCTGCTTTTGAGAAAAGTGCACTCTTCATACTCTACTGTGTTTTTTATGGGGTCCGAATAGTGAGCTTGCTCATAAAAAAAAACTGTGCTTCCTACACACACGGGCCATATCTAGTTCAACTCTGCTTAGGAAATTGACAAGAACAGTAGCTCCTCTTCAGTCCAATTCACTGTTCTTGCTGGAAACAGACCCGAGTGCTATTTGCACTGTGTATGGCAATGGAGGGCAATAGTGTCTCTTCATACCAGAAAACAGCTCTTGTTCGTAGGACCAGAAACTGCATGTTATTCAACTCCACTTAGGACTGGGAAACAAACGCTATCTCGCCTTACAAGAAACACACTCTGCTTTTGAGAAAAGAGTACTCTTCTACTCTACTGTGTTTCAGATGGAGTCTGAACAGTGAGGTTTCTCAGAACAAAAGAACTGTGCTTTCTACACACATGGGCCATATGTCGTTCAACTCTGGTTAGGAAACTGACCATAACAGTAGCTCCTCTTCAGTCCAATACACTGTACTTGCTGGGAACCTACACGAGTGCTATTTGTACTGTGTATGGCAATGGGAGCTCAATAGTGACTCTTCTTACCACAAAACAACTCTTGCTCATAGGACAAGAAACTGCATGTGAATCAACTCCATTTATGACTGGGAAACAAAGGCTAGCTCGCCTTACAAGAAAAACACGCTGCTTTTGAGAAAAGAGCACTCTTCTACTCTACTGTGTTTCCTATAGGGCCAGAACAGTGAGCTTGCTCAGAACAAAAGAACTGTGCTTCCTACACACACGGGCCATATCTAGTTCAACTCTTCTTAGAAAACTGACAGGAACAGTAGCTCCTCTTCAGTCCAATTCACTGTTCTTGCTGGGAACAGACACGAATGCTATTTGCACTGTGTATGGCAATGGAGGGCAATAGTGACTCTTCTTACCTGTAAACAACTCTTGCTCGTAGGACCAGAAACTGCATGGGATTCAACTCCATTTAGGACTGGGAAACAAACGCTAGCTCGCCTTACAAGAAACACACTCTGTCTTTGAGAAAAGAGCACTCTTCTACTCTACTGTGTTTCCTATAGGGCCAGAACAGTGAGCTTCCTCAGAACAAAAGAACTGTGCTTCCTACACACATGGGCCATATCTAGTTCAACTCTGCTTAGGAGACTGAGAAGAACAGTAGATCCTCTTCAGTCCAATACACTGTAATTGCTGGGAACAGACGCGAGTGCTATTAGCTCTGTGTATGGCAATGGGAGCACAATAGTTACTCTTCTACCAGAAAACAACTCTTGCTCGTAGGACCAGAAACTGCATGTGCTTCAACTGCAAGTAAGACTGGGAAACAAACGCTAGCTCGCCTGACAAGAAACACATTCTGCTTTTGAGAAAAGAGCACTCTTCTACTCTACTGTGTTTCCTATAGGGCCAGAACAGTGAGGTTGCTCAGAACAAAAGAACTGTGCTTACTACACACATGGTCCATATCTAGTTCAACTCTGCTTAGGAAACTTAAAAGAACGGTAGATCCTCTTCAGTCCAATACACTGTACATGCTGGGAACAGATGCCAGTGCTATTTGCCCTGTGTGACATTGAGATCACAATAGTGACTCTTCTTACCAGAAAACAACTCTTGCTCGTAGGACCAGAAACTGCATGTGATTCAACTCCATTTAGGACTGGGAAACAAACGCTAGCTCGCCTTAAAGAAACACACTCTGCTTTTGAGAAAAGAGCACTCTTCTACTCTACTGTGTTTCCTATAGGGCCGGAAGAGTGAGCTTGCTCAGAACAGAAGAACTGTGCTTCCTACACACAAGGGCCACATCTAGTTCAAATCTGCTTAGGAAACTGACAAGAACACTAGCTCCTCTTCAGTCCAATACACTGTAATTGCTGGGAAGAGACGCGAGTGCGATTTGCTCCGTGTATGGCAATGGGAGTGCAATAGTGACTCTTTTTCCAGAAAACAACTCTTGCTTGTAGGACCAGAAACTGCATGTGATTCAACTCCATGTAAGACTGGGAAACAAACACTAGCTCGCCTTACAAGAAACACAATCTGATTTTGAGAAAAGTGCACTTTACTACTCTACTGTGTTTTTTATGGGGTCCGAATAGTGAGCTTGCTCATAACAAAAGAACTGTGCTTCCTACACACTCGGGCCATATCTAGTTCAACTCTGCTTAGGAAACTGACAAGAACAGTAGCTCCTATTCATTCTAATATCCTGTACATTCTGGGAACAGACGCGAGTGCTATTTGCACTGTGTATGGCAATGGGAGTACAATAGTGATTTTCCTTACCAGAAAACAACTCTTGCTCGTAGGACCAGAAACTGCATGTGATTCAACTCTGCTTAAAACTGGGAAACAAATGCTAGTTCGCCTTACAAGAAACACACTCTGCTTTTGAGAAAAGAGCACCCTTCTACTCTCCTGTGTTTCAGATGGGGTCCGAACATTGAGGTTGCTCAGAACAAAAGAACTGTGCTTCCTAAACACATGGGCCATATCTAGTTCAACTTTGGTAGGAAACAGAGAAGAACAGTAGATCCTCTTCAGTCCAATACACTGTACATGCTGGAAACAGACGCCCAGTGCTATTTGCCCTGTGTATGACAATGGGAGCACAATAGTGACTCTTCTTACCAGAAAACAACTCTTGCTCATAGGACCAGAAACTGCATGTGATTCAACTCTGCTTAGGACTGGGAAACAAATGCTACCTCGCCTTACAAGAAACACACTCTACTTTTGAGAAAAGAGCACCCTTCTACTCTACTGTGTTTCAGATCGGGTCCGAACAGTGAGGTTGCTCAGAACAAAAGAACTGTGCTTCCTACACACACGGGCCATATCTAGTTCAACTCTGCTTAGGAAACTGACAAGAACAGTAGCTCCTCTTCAGTCCAATTCACTGTTCTTGCTGGGAACACACGCAAGTGCTATTTGCACTGTGTATGGCAATGGAGGGCAATAGTGACTCTTCTTACCAGAAAACAACTCTTGCTCGTAGGACCAGAAACTACATGTGTTTAAACTCCATTTAGGACTGGGAAACAAACGGTAGCTCACCTTACAAGAAACACACTCTGTCTTTGAGAAAAGAGCACTCTTCTACTCTACTGTGTTTCCTATAGGGCCAGAACAGTGAGCTTGCTCAGAACAGAAGAACTGTGCTTCCTACACACATGGGCCATATCTAGTTCAACTCTGCTTAGGAAAATGAGAAGAGCAGTAGATCCTGTTCAGTCCAATACACTGTACATGCTGGGAACAGACACCAGTGCTATTTGCCCTGTGTATGGCAATGAGAGCTCAGTAGTGACTCTTCTTACCAGAAAACAACTGTTGCTCGTAGGACCAGAAACTGCATGTGATTCAACTCCACTTAGGACTGGGAAACAAACGGTAGCTTGCCTTACAAGAATCACACTCTGCTTTTGAGAAAAGAGCACTCTTCTACTCTACTGTGTTTTTTAATGGGTCCGAATAGTGAGCTTGCTCATAACAAAAGAACTGTGCTCCCTACACACACGGGCCATATCTAGTTCAACTCCAATATACTGTACATTCTGGGAACAGACGCAAGTGCTATTTGCACTGTGTATGGCAATGGGAGCACAATAGTGACTATCCTTACCAGAAAATACCTCTTGCTCATAGGACCAGAAACTGAATGTGATTCAACTCCTTTTATGACTAGGAAACATTCGCTATCTCACCTTACAAGAAACACACTCTGTTTTTGTCAAAAGAGCACTGTTCTTCTCTACTGTGTTTCCTATGGTGTCCGAACAGTGAGCTTGCTCAGAACAAATGAACTGTGCTTCCTACACATGGGCCATATCTAGTTCAATTCTGCTTTGGAAACTGAGAAGAACAGTAGATCCTCTTCAGTTCAATACACTGTACATGCTGGGAACAGACGCCAGTGCTATTTGCCCTGTGTATGACAGTGGGAGTGCTATAGTGACTCTTCTTACCAGAAAAGAACTCTTGCTCGTAGGACCAGAAACTGCATGTGATTCAACGACCCTTAGGACCGGCAAACAAATGCTAGCTTGCCTTACAAGAAACATACTCTGCTTTTGAGAAAAGAGCACTCATCTACTCTACTGTGTTTCCTATAGGGACAGAACAGTGAGCTTGCTCAGAACAAAAGAACTGTGCTTCCTATACACAAGGGACATATCTAGTTCAACTCTGCTTATGAAACTGAAAAGAACAGTAGATCGTTTTCAGTCCAATATACTGTACATCCTGGTAACAGACGCCAGTGCTATTTGCCCTAAGTATGACAATGGGTGCAAAACATTGACTCTTCTTACCAGAAAACAACTCTTGCTTGTAAAAAACAGAAACTGCATGTGATTCAAATCCACTTGGGACTAGGAAACAAACGCTAGCTCACCTCACAAGAAACACACTCTGCTTTGAGAAAAAGCACCCTTCAACTCTACTGTGTTTCCTATGGGGTTTGAACAGTGGGCTTGCTCAGAACAAAAGAACTGTGCTTCCTACGCACACGCGCCATATCTAGTTCAACTCTGCTTAGGAAACTGACAAGAACAGTAGCTCCTCTTCAGTCCAATTCACTGTTCTTGCTGGGAACAGACGCGAGTGCTATTTGCACTGTGTATGGCAATGGGAGTGCAATAGTGACTCTTCTACCAGAAAACAACTCTTGCTCGTAGGACCAGAAACTGCATGTGATTCAACTCCAAGTAAGACTGGGAAACAAACACTAGCTCGCCTTACATGAAACACATTCTGCTTTTGAGAAAAGAGCACTCTTCTACTCTACTGTGTTTCCTATAGGGCCAGAACAGTGAGCTTGCTCAGAACAAAAGAACTGAGCTTCCTATACACACGGGCCATATCTAATTCAACTCTGCTTAGGAAACTGACAAGAACAGTAGATCCTCTTCAGTCCAATACACTGTACATGCTGGGAACAGACGCCAGTGCTATTTGCTCTGTGTAAGACAATGGGAGCGCAATAGTGACTCTTCTTACCAGAAAACAACTCTTGCTCGTAGGACCGGAAACTGCATGTGATTCAACTCCATTAAAGACTGGGAAACAAACGCTAGCTCGCCTTTAAGAAACACACTCTGCTTTTGAGAAAAGAGCACTCTTCTACTCTACTGTGTTCCCTATGGTATCCGAACAGTGAGCTTGCTCAGAACAAAAGAACTGTGCTTCCTACACACACGGGCCATATCTTGTTCAACTCTGCATAGGAAACTGACAAGAACAGTAGCTCCTCTTCAATCCAATACACTGTACTTGCTGGGAAGAGACGCGAGTGCTATTTGCACTGTGTATGGCAATGGGAGCGCAATAGTGACTTTCCTTACCAGAAAACAACTCTTGCTCGTAGGACCAGAAACTGCATGGGATTCAAAGCCATTTTGGACTGGGAAACAATCGCTAGCTCGCCTTACAAGAAACACACTCTGCTTTTGAGAAAAGTGCACTCTTCAGCTCTACTCTGTTTTTTATAGGGCCAGAACAGTGAGCTTGCTCAGAACAAAAGAACTGTGCTTCCTACACACACGGGCCATATCTAGTTCAACTCTTCTTAGGAAACTGAGAAGAACAGTAGATCCTCTTCAGACAAATACACTGTACATGCTGGGAACAGACAGCAGTGCTATTTGCCCTGTGTATGACAATGGGAGCGCAAAAATGACTCTTCTTACCAGAAAAAAACTCTTGCTTGTAGGACCAGAAACTGCATGTGATTCAACTCCACTTAGGACTGGGAAACAATCGCTAGCTCGCCTTAAAAGAAACATACTCTGCTTTTGAGAAAAGTGCACTCTTCTACACAACTGTGTTTCGTATTGGGTCCGAACAGTGAGCTTGCCCAGAACAAAAGAGCTGTGCTTCCTACACACTCGGGCCATATCTAGTTCATCTCTTTAGGAAACTGACAAGAACAGTAGTTCCTCTTCAGTCCAATACACTGTACTTGCTGGGAACAGACGGGAGTGCTATTTGCACTGTGTATAGCAATGGGAGCGCAATAGTGACTTTCCTTACCAGAAAACAACTCTTGCTAGTAGGACCAAAAATTCATGTGATGAAACTCCATTTAGGACAGGGAAACAAACGATAGCTCACCTTACGAGAACCACACTCTGCCTTTGAAAAAAGACCACTCTTCTACTCTACCGTGTTTCCTATAGGGCCAGAACAGTGAGCTTGCTCAGAACAAAAGAACTGTGCTTCCTACACACACGAGCCATATCTAGTTCAACTCTGCTTAGGAATCTGACAAGAACAGTAGCTCCTCTTCAGTCCAATTCACTGTTCTTGCTGGGAACAGACGCCAGTGCTATTTGCACTGTGTATGGCAATGGAGGACAATAGTGACTCTTCTTACCAGAAAACAACTCTTGCTCGTAAGACTAGAAACTGCATGTGATTCAACTCCACTTAGGACTGGGAAACAAACGCTAGCTCGCCTTACAAGAAACACAATCTGCTTTTGAGAAAAGAGTACTCTTCTACTCTACTGTGTTTTTTATGGGGTCCGAATAGTGAGCTTGCTCAGAACCCAAGAACTGTGCTTCCTACACACACGGGCCATATCTAGTTCAACTCTGCTTAGGAAACTGACAAGAACCATAGATCCTCTTCAGTCCAATACACAGTACATGCTGGGAACAGACGCTAGTGCTGTTTGCCCTGTGTATGACAATGAGAGCGGAATAGTGACTCTTCTTACCAGAAAACAACTCTTGCTTGTAGGACCGGAACCTGCATGTGATTTAACTCCATTAAAGACTGGGAAACAAAAGCTAGCTCGCCTTTAAAAAACACACTCTGCTTTTGAGAAAAGAGCACTCTTCTACTCTACTGTGTTCCCTATGGTATCCGAACAGTGAGCTTGCTCAGAACAAAAGAACTGTGCTTCCTATACACACGGGACATATCTAGTTCAACTCTGCTTAGGAAACTGACAAGAACTGTAGCTCCTCTTCATTCCAATACACTGTACTTGCTGGGAACAGACGCGAGTGCTATTTTCACTGTGTATGGCAATGGGAACGCAATAGTGACTTCTCTTACCAGAAAACAACTCTTGCACGTAGGACCAGAAACTGCATGGGATTCAACTCCATTTCAAACTGGGAAACAAACGCTAGCTCACCTTACAAGAAACACACTCTGCTTTTGAGCAAAGAGCACTCTTCAACTCTACTGTGTTCCCTATGGTGTCTGAACAGTGAGCTTGCTCAGAACAAAAGAACTGTGCTTCCTACGCACACGGGACATATGTAGTTCAACTCTGCTTAGGAAACTGACAAGAACAGTACATCCTCTTCAGTCCAATACACTGTACATGCTGGGAACAGAGGCCAGTGCTATTTGCTCTGTGTAAGACAATGGGAGTGCAATAGTGACTCTTCTTACCAGAAAACAACTCTTGCTCGTAGGACCAGAAACTGCATGTGATTCAACTCCACTTAGGACTGGGATACAAACGCTATCTCGCCTTACAAGAAACACACTCTGCTTTTGAGAAAAGAGCCCTCTTCTACTCCACTGTGTTTCCTATGGGGTCCGAACAGTGAGCTTGCTCAGAACAAAAGAGCTGTGCTTCCTACACACATGGGACATATCTAGTTCAACTCTGCTTAGGTAACTGACAAGAACAGTAGTTCCTCTTCAGTCCAATACACTGTACTTGCTGGGAACAGACGCGAGGGCTATTTGCACTGTATATGGCAATGGGAGCACAATAGTGACTTTCCTTACCAGAATACAACTCTTGATCATAGGTCCAAAAACTTCATGTGATGAAACTCCATTTAGGACTGGGAAACAAACGCTAGCTAGCCTTACAAGAAACACACTCTGCCTTTGAGAAACGAGCAGTATTCTACTCTACTGTGTTTCCTATAGGGCCAGAACAGTGAGCTTGCTCAGAACAAAAGAACTATGCTTCCTACACACATGGGCCATATCTAGTTCAACTCTGCTTAGGAAACTGACAAGAACAGTAGCTCTTCTTCAGTCCAATACACTGTACTTGCTAGGAACAGACGTGAGTGGTATTTGCACTGTGTATGGCAATAGGAGCTCATTAGTGACTTCCCTTACCAGAAAACAACTCTTGCTCATAGGACCAAAAACTGCATGTAATTCAATTCCATTTAGGACTGGGAAACAAACGCTAGCTCGCCTTAAAGAAACACACTCTGCTTTTGAGAAAAGAGTACTCTTCTACTCTACTGTGTTTCCTATGGGGCCAGAACAGTGAGCTTGCTCAGAAAAAAAGAACTGTGCTTCCTACACACACGAACCATATCTAGTTCAACTCTGCTTAGGAAACTGACAAGAACAGTAGCTCCTCTTCAGTCCAATTCACTGTTTTTGCTGGGAACAGACGCGAGTGCTATTTGCACTGTGTATGGCAATGGAGGACAATAGTGACTCTTCTTACCAGAAAACAACTCTTGCTTGTAAGACTAGAAACTGCATGTGATTCAACTCTACTTAGGACTGGGAAACAAACGCTAGCTCGCCTTACAAGAAACACACTCTGCTTTTGAGAAAAGAGCACTCTTCTACTCTACAGTGTTCCCTATGGTATCCGAACAGTGAGATTGCTCAGAAAAAAAGAACTGTGCTTCCTACACACACGGGCCATATCTTGTTCAACTCTGCTTAGGAAACTGACAAGAAGAGCAGTTCCTCTTCAATCCAATACACTGTACTTTCTGGGAACAGACGCGAGTGCTATTTCCACTGTGTATGGCATTGGGATCGCAATAGTGACTCTTCTTAACAGAAAACAACTCTTGCTTGTAGGACCAGAAACTGCATGGGATTCATCTCTATTTAGGACTGGGAAACAATCGCTAGCTCGCCTTATAAGAAACACACTCTGCTTTTAACAACAGAGCACTCTTCTACTCTAGTGTGTTTCCTATAGGGCCAGAACAGTGAGCTTGCTCAGAACAAAAGAACTGTGCTTCCTACACACACGAGCCATATCTAGTTCAACTCTGCTTAGGAATCTGACAAGAACAGTAGCTCCTCTTCAGTCCAATCCACTGTTCTTGCTGGGAACAGACGCGAGTGCTATTTGCGCTGTGTATGACAATGGGAGCACAATAGTGACTCTTCTTACCAGAAAACAACTCTTGCTCGTAAGACTAGAATCTGCATGTGATTCAACTCCACTTAGGACTGGGAAACAAACGCTAGCTTGCCTTACAAGAAACTCACTCTGCTTTTGAGAAAAGAGTACTCTTCTACTCTACTATGTTTTCTATGGGGTCCGAATAGTGAGCTTGCTCAGAACCAAAGAACTGTGCTTCCTACACACAAGGGTCATATCTAGTTAAACTCTGCTTAGGAAACTGACAAGAACTGTAGCTCCTCTTCATTCCAATACACTGTACTTGCTGGGAACAGACGCGAGGGCTATTTGCACTGTGTATGGCAATGGGAGCGCAATAGTGACTTTCCTTACCAGAAAACAACTCTTGCTCGTAGGACCAGAAACTGCATGTGATTCAACTCCATTTAGGACTGGGAAACAAACGCTAGCTCACCTTACAAGAAACACACTCTGCTTTTGAGCAAAGAGCACTCTTCAACTCTACTGTGTTCCCTATGATGTCTGAACAGTGAGCTTGCTCAGAACAAAAGAACTGAGCTTCCTACACACACGGGCCATATCTAGTTCAACTCTGCTTAGGAAACTGACAAGAACAGTAGATCCTCTTCAGTCCAATACACTGTACATGCTTGGAACAGACACCAGTGATATTTGTTCTGTGTAAGACAATGGGAGCGCAATAGTGACTCTTCTTACCAGAAAACAACTCTTGCTCGTAGGACCGGAAACTGCATGTGATTCAACTCCATTAAAGACTGGGAAACAATCGCTAGCTCGCCTTTAAGAAACACACTCTGCTTTTGAGAAAAGAGCACTCTTCTACTCTACTGTGTTCCCTATGGTATCTGAAAAGTGAGCTTGCTCAGAACAAAAGAACTGCACTTCCTACACACACGGGCCATATCTTGTTCAACTCTGCTTAGGAAAGTGACAAGAACAGTAGCTCCTCTTCAATCCAATACACTGTACTTGCTGGGAAGAGACGCGAGTGCTATTTGCACTGTGTATGGCAATGGGAGCACAATAGTGACTTTCCTTACCAGAAAACAACTCTTGCTCATAGGACCAGAATCTGCATGTGATTCAACTCCACTTAGGACTGGGTAACAAACGCTAGCTCACCTTAAAAGAAACATACTCTGCTTTTGAAAAAAGAGCACTCTTCTATACGACTGTGTTTCCTATTGGGTCCGAACAGTGAGCTTGCCCAGAACAAAAGAGCTGTGCTTCCTACACACACGGGCCATATCTAGTTCAACTCTGCTTAGGAAACTGACAAGAACAGTAGTTCCTCTTCAGTCCAATACACTGTACTTGCTGGGAGCAGAAGCGAGTGCTATTTCCACTGTGTATAGCAATGGGAGCACAATAGTGACTTTCCTTACCAGAAAACAACTCTTGCTCGTAGGACCAAAAACTTCATGTGATGAAACTCCATTTAGGACTGGGAAACAAACGCTAGCTCGCCTTACAAGAAACACACTCTGCCTTTGAGAAAAGAGCACTCTTCTACTCTACTGTGTTTCCTATGGGGTCCGAACAGTGAGCTTGCTCAGAACAAAAGAACTGTGCTTCCTACACACATGGCCATATCTAGTTCAACTCTGCTTAGGAAACTGACAAGAACAGTAGCTCCTCTTCAGTCCAATACACTGTACTTGCTGGGAAAATACGTGAGTGCTATTTGTACTGTGTATGGCAATGGGAGTACAATAGTGACTCTTCTTACCAGAAAACAATTCTTGCTTGTAGGACCATAAACTCCATGTGACTCAACTCCATTTAGGACTGGGAAACAAATGCTAGCTAGCCTTACAAGAAACACACTCTGCTTTTGAGAAAAGGGCACTCTTCTACTCTACTGTGTTTCCTATGGGGTCCGAACAGTGAGCTTGCTCAGAACAAAAGAACTGTGCTTCCTACGAACACGGGCCATATATAGTTCAACTCTGCTTAGGAAACTGACAAGAACAGTAGATCCTCTTCAGTCCAATACACTGTACATGTTGGGAACAGACGCCAGTGCTATTTGCCCTGTGTATGACAATGGGAGGGCAATAGTGACTGTTCTTACCAGAAAACAAAACTTGCTCTTAGGACCAGAAACTGGATGTGATTCAACTCCATTTAAAACTGGGAAACCAACGCTAGCTTGCCTAACAAGATACACACTCTGCTTTTGAGAAAAGAGCACTCTTCTACTCTACTGTGTTTCCTATGGGGTCTGAACAGTGAGCTTGATCAGAACAAAAGAACATTGATTCCTACACACACGGGCCTATCTAGTTCAACTCTGCTTAGGAAACTGACAAGAACAGTAGCTTCTCTTCAGTCCAATACACTGAACTTGATGGGAACAGACGCGAGTCCTATTTGCACTGTGTATGGCAATGGGAGTGCAATAGTGACTCTTCTTACCAGAAAACAACTCTTGCTCGTATGACAAGAAACTTCATGGGATTCAACTCCATTTAGGACTGGGAAACAAACGCTATCTCGCCTTACAAGAAACACACTCTGCTTTTGAGAAGAGAGCACTCTTCTACTCTACTGTGTTTATTATGGGGTCTGAACAGTGAGCTTGCTAAGAACAAAAGAACTGTGCTTCCTACACACACGGGCCATATCTAGTTCAATTCTGCTTAGGATACTGACAGGAACAGTAGATCCTCTCAGTCCAATACACTGTACATGCTAGGAACAGACGCCAGTGCTATTTGCCCTGTGTATGACAATGGGAGCACAATAGTGTCTCTTCTTACCAGAAAACAACTCTTGCTGGTAGGACCAGAAACTGCATGGGATTCAACACCGTTTAGGACTGGGAAACAAATGCTAGCCCACCTTAGAAGAAACATACTCTGCTCTTGAGAAAAGGGCACTCTTCTACTCTACTGTGTTTCCTATGGGGACAGAACAGTGACCTTGCTCAGAACAAAAGAACTGTGCTTCCTACGAACACGGGCCATATCTAGTTCAACTCTGCTTAGGAAACTGACAAGAACAGTAGATCCTCTTCAGTCCAATACACTGTACATGTTGGGAACATACGCCAGTGCTATTTGCCCTGTGTATGACAATGGGAGGGCAATAGTGACTGTTCTTACCAGAAAACAACTCTTTCTCGTAGGACCAAAAACTGCATGTGATTCAAGTCCTTGTAGGACTGGGAAACAAACACTAGCTCGTCTTACAAAAACAAACTTTGCTTTTGATAAAAGAGCACTCTTCTACTCTACTGTGTTTCCTATAGGGTCAGAACAGAGAGCTTGCTCAGAACAAAAGAACTGTGCTTCCTACACACAGGGGCCATATCTAGTTCAACTCTGCTTAGGAAACTGACAAGAACAGTAGCTCCTCTTCATTCCAATACACTGTATTATCTGTGAACAGACGCGAGTGCTATTTTCACTGTGTATGGCAATTTGAGCGCAATAGTGACTCTTCTTACCAGAAAACAACTCTTGCTCGTAGGACCATAAACTGCATGTGACTAACTCCATTTAAGACTGGGAAACAAACGCTAGCTTGCCTCACAAGAAACACACTCTGCTTTTGAGAAAAGAGCACTCTTCTACTCTACTGTGTTTCCTATAGTGCCAGAACTGTGAGCTTGCTCAGAACAAAAGAACTGTGCTTCCTACACACATGGGCCATATCTAGTTCAATTCTGCTTAGGATACTGACAAGAACAGTAGATCCTCTTCAGTCCAATACACTGTACTTGCTGGGAAGAGACGTGAGTGCTATTTGCACTGTGTATCGCAATGGGAGAGCAATAGTGACTCTTCTTACCAGAAAACAACTCTTGCTCTTAGGACCAAAAACTGCATGTGATTCAACTCTATTTAGGACTGGGAAACAAACGCTAGCTCGTCTTACAAGAAACACACTCTGATTTTCAGAAAAGAGCACACTTCTACTCTACTGTGTTTCCTATAGGGCCAGAACAGTGAGCTTGCTCAGAACAAAAGAACTGTGCTTCTTACACACACGGGCCATATCTAGATCAATTCTGCTTAGGAAACTGACAAGAACAGTAGATCCCCTTCAGTCCAATACACTGTACTTGCTGGGAACAGGCGCCAGTGCTAAATGCCCTGTGAATGACAATGGGAGCACAATAGTGACTCTTCTTACCAGAAAAAACTCTTGATCGTAGGACCAGAAACTACATGTGATTCAACTCCATTTAGGACTGGGAAACAAACGCTAGCTCGTCTTACAAGAAACACACTCTGCTTTTGAGAAACGGGCACTCTTCTACTCTACTGTGTTTCCTATGGGGACCGAACAGTGACCTTGCTCAGAACAAAAGAACTGAGCTTCCTACGAACACAGGCCATATCTAGTTCAACTCTGCTTAGGAAACTGACAAGAACAGAAGATCTTCTTCAGTCCAATACATTGTAAATGTTGGGAAAAGACGCCAGTGGTATTTGCCCTGTGTATGACAATGGGAGCACAATAGTGACTGTTCTTACCAGAAAACAACTCTTGCTCGTAGGACCAGAAACTGCATGTGATTCAACTCCATTTAGGACTGGGAAACCAACGCTAGCTCGCCTACCTAGAAACACACTCTGCTTTTCAAAAAAGAGCACTCTTCTACTCTACTGTGTTTCCTATGGGGACCGAACAGTGACCTTGCTCAGAACAAAAGAACTGTGCTTCCTACGAACACAGGCCATATCTAGTTCAACTCTGCTTAGGAAACTGACAAGAACAGTAGATCTTCTTCAGTACAATACATTGTACATGTTGGGAACAGACGCCAGTGCTATTTGCCCTGTGTAAGGCAATGGGAGGGCAATAGTGACTGTTCTTACCAGAAAACAACTCTTGCTCGTAGGACCAGAACCTGCATGTGATTCAACTCCATTTAGGACTGGGAAACCAACACTAGCTCGCCTACCAAGAAATACACTCTGCTTTTGAGAAAAGAGCACTCTTCTACGCTACTGTGTTTCCTATGGGGTCCGAACAGTGAGCTTGCTCAGAATAAAAGAACTGTGCTTCCTACACACATGGCCATATCTAGTTCAACTCTGCTTAGGAAACTGACAAGAACAGTAGCTCCTCTTCAGTCCAATACACTGTACTTGCTGGGAAAAGACGTGAGTGCTATTTGTACTGTGTATGGCAATGGGAGCACAATAGTGACTCTTCTTACCAGAAAACAATTCTTGCTCGTAGGACCATAAACTCCATGTGACTCAACTACATTTATGACTGGGAAACAAACGCTAGCTAGCCTTACAAGAAACACACTCTGCTTTTGAGAAAAGAGCACTCTTCTAGTCTACTGTGTTTCCTATGGGGTCCGAACAGTGAGCTTGCTCAGAACAAAAGAACTGTGCTTCCTACGAACACGGGCCATATCTAGTTCAACTCTGCTTAGGAAACTGACAAGAACAGTAGATCCTCTTCAGTCCAATACACTGTACATGTTGGGAACAGACGCCAGTGCTATTTGCCCTGTGTATGACAATGGGAGCGCAATAGTGACTGTTCTTACAAGAAAACAACTCTTTCTCGTAGGACCAAAAACTGCATGTGATTCAACTCTATTTAGGACTGGGAAACAAACGCTAGCTCACCTTACAAGAAACACACTCTGATTTTGAGAAAAGAGCACACTTCTACTCTACTGTGTTTCCTATAGGGCCAGAACAGTGAGCTTGCTCAGAACAAAAGAACTGTGCTTCCTACACACAGGGGCCATATCTAGTTCAACTCTGCTTAGGAAACTGACAAGAACAGTAGCTCCTCTTCAGTCCAATACACTGTACTTGCTGGGAACAGACGTGAGTGCTATTTGCACTGTGTATGTTAATGGGAGAGCAATAGTGACTCTTCTTACCAGAAAACAACTCTTGCTCGTAGGACCATAAACTCCATGTGACTCAACTCCATTTAGGACTGTGAAACAAACACTAGCTAGCCTTACAAGAAACACACTCTGCTTTTGAGAAAAGAGCACTCTTCTACTCTACTGTGTTTCCAATGGGGTTCGAACAGTGAGCTTGCTCAGAACAAAAGTACTGTGCATCCTACACACACGGGCCATATCTAGCTCAACTCTGCTTAGGAAACTGACAAGAACAGTAGATCCTCTTCAGTCCAATACACTGTACATGCTGGGAACAGACGTCAGTGCTATTTGCCCTGTGTAAGACAATGGGAGCACAATAGTGACTGTTCTTAACAGAAAACAACACTTGCTCTTAGGACCAGAAACTGGATGTGATTCAACTCCATTTAAAACTGGGAAACCAACGCTAGCTCACCTAACAGGATACACACTCTGCTTTTGAGAAAAGAGCACTCTTCTAGTCTACTGTGTTTCCTATGGGGTCTGAACAGTGAGCTTGATCAGAACAAAAGAACAGTGCTTCCTACCCACACAGGCCTATCTAGTTCAACTCTGCTTAGGAAACTGACAAGAACAGTAGCTTCTCTTCAGTCCAATACACTGAACTTGCTGGGAACAGACGTGAGTCCTATTTGCACTGTGTATAGCAATGGGAGTGCAATAGTGACTCTTCTTACCAGAAAACAACTCTTGCTCGTATGACCAGAAACTTCATGGGATTCAACTCCATTTAGGACTGGGAAACAAACGCTATCTCGCCTTACAAGAAACACACTCTGCTTTGAGAAGAGAGCACTCTTCTACTCTACTGTGTTTACTATGGTGTCTGAACAGTGAGCTTGCTCAGAACAAAAGAACTGTGCTTCCTACACACATGGGCCATATCTAGTTCAATTCTGCTTAGGATACTGACAAGAACAGTAGATCCTCTTCAGTCCAATACACTGTACTTGCTGGGAAGAGACGTGAGTGCTATTTGCACTGTGTATCGCAATGGGAGAGCAATAGTGACTCTTCTTACCAGAAAACAACTCTTGCTCTTAGGACCAAAAACTCCATGTGATTCAACTCTATTTAGGACTGGGAAACAAACGCTAGCTCGCCTTACAAGAAACACACTCTGATTTTCAGAAAAGAGCACACTTCTACTCTACTGTGTTTCCTATAGGGCCAGAACAGTGAGCTTGCTCAGAACAAAAGAACTGTGCTTCTTACACACACGGGCCATATCTAGATCAATTCTGCTTAGGAAACTGACAAGAACAGTAGATCCTCTTCAGTCCAATACACTGTACTTGCTGGGAACAGGCGCCAGTGCTAAATGCCCTGTGAATGACAATGGGAGCACAATAGTGACTCTTCTTACCAGAAAAAACTCTTGATCGTAGGACCAGAAACTACATGTGATTCAACTCCATTTAGTACTGGGAAACAAACGCTAGCTCGTCTTACAAGAAACACACTCTGCTTTTGAGAAACGGGCACTCTTCTACTCTACTGTGTTTCCTATGGGGACCGAACAGTGACCTTGCTCAGAACAAAAGAACTGTGCTTCCTACGAACACAGGCCATATCTAGTTCAACTCTGCTTAGGAAACTGACAAGAACAGAAGATCTTCTTCAGTCCAATACATTGTACATGTTGGGAACAGACGCCAGTGGTATTTGCCCTGTGTATGACAATGGGAGCACAATAGTGACTGTTCTTACCAGAAAACAACTCTTGCTCGTAGGACCAGAAACTGCATGTGATTCAACTCCATTTAGGACTGGGAAACCAACGCTAGCTCGCCTACCTAGAAACACACTCTGCTTTTCAAAAAAGAGCACTCTTCTACTCTACTGTGTTTCCTATGGGGACCGAACAGTGACCTTGCTCAGAACAAAAGAACTGTGATTCCTACGAACACGGGCCATATCTAGTTCAACTCTGCTTAGGAAACTGACAAGAACAGTAGATCTTCTTCAGTACAATACATTGTACATGTTTGGAACAGACGCCAGTGCTATTTGCCCTGTGTAAGGCAATGGGAGGGCAATAGTGACTGTTCTTACCAGAAAACAACTCTTGCTCGTAGGACCAGAACCTGCATGTGATTCAACTCCATTTAGGACTGGGAAACCAACACTAGCTCGCCTACCAAGAAATACACTCTGCTTTTGAGAAAAGAGCACTCTTCTACTCTACTGTGTTTCCTATGGGGTCCGAACAGTGAGCTTGCTCAGAATAAAAGAACTGTGCTTCCTACACACATGGCCATATCTAGTTCAACTCTGCTTAGGAAACTGACAAGAACAGTAGCTCCTCTTCAGTCCAATACACTGTACTTGCTGGGAAAAGACGTGAGTGCTATTTGTACTGTGTATGGCAATGGGAGCACAATAGTGACTCTTCTTACCAGAAAACAATTCTTGCTCGTAGGACCATAAACTCCATGTGACTCAACTCCATTTAAGACTGGGAAACAAACGCTAGCTCGCCCTACAAGAAACACACTCTGATTTTGAGAAAAGAGCACACTTCTATTTTACTGTGTTTCCTGTAGGGCCAGAACAGTGAGCTTGCTCAGAACAAAAGAACTGTGCTTATTACACAGACGGGCCATATCTAGTTCAACTCTGCTTAGGAAACTGACTAGAACAGTAGATCCTCTTCAGTCCAATACACTGTACATGCTGGGAACAGAAGCCAGTGCTATTTGCCCTGTGTATGACAATGGGAGGGCAATAGTGACTGTTCTTACCAGAAAACAACTCTTTCTCGTAGGACCAAAAACTGCATGTGATTCAACTCTATTTAGGACTGGGAAACAAATGCTAGCTCGCCTTACAAGAAATACACTCTGATTTTGAAAAAAGAGCACTCTTCTACTCTACTGTGTTTCCTATAGGGCCAGAACAGTGAGCTTGCTCAGAACAAAAGAACTGTGCTTCCTACACACACGGGCCATATCTAGATCAATTCTGCTGAGGAAACTGACAAGAACAGTAGCACCTCTTCAGTCCAATACACTGTACTTGCTGGGAACATACGCGAGTGCTATTTGCACTGTGTATGGCAATGGGAGAGAAAAAGTGACTCTTCTTACCAGAAAACAACTCTTGCTCATAGGACCATAAACTCCATGAGACTCAACTAAATTTAGGACTGGGATACAAACACTAGCACGCCTTACAAGAAACACACTCTGCTTTTGAGAAAAGAGCACTCTTCTACTCTACTGTGTTTCCTATAGGGCCAGAACAGTGAGCTTGCTCAGAACAAAAGAACTGTGCTTCCTACACACACGGGCCATATCTAGATCAATTCTGCTTAGGAAACTGACAAGAACAGTAGATCCTCTTCAGTCTAATACACTGTAAATGCTGGGAACAGGCGCCAGTGCTATATGCCCTGTGAATGACAATGGGAGCACAATAGTGACTCTTCTTACCAGAAAAAACTCTTGCTCGTAGGACCAGAAACTACATGTGATTCAACTCCATTTAGGACTGGGAAACAAACGCTAGCTCGCCTTACAAGAAACACACTCTGCTTTTGAGAAAAGGGCACTCTTCTACTCTACTGTGTTTCCTATGGGGAACGAACAGTGACCTTGCTCAGAACAAAAGAACTGTGCTTCCTACGAACAAGGGCCATATCTAGTTCAACTCTGCTAGGAAACTGACAAGAACAGTAGATCTTCTTCAGTCCAATACATTGTACATGTTGGGAACAGACGCCAGTGCTATTTGCCCTGTGTATGACAATGGGAGGGCAATAGTGACTGTTCTTACCAGAAAACAACTCTTGCTCATAGGACCAGAAACTGCATGTGATTCAACTCCATTTAGGACTGGGAAACCAACGCTAGCTCGCCTACCAAAAAAAACACTCTGCTTTTGAGAAAAGAGCACTCTTCTAATCTACTGAGTTTCCTATGGGGTCCGAACAGTGAGCTTGCTCAGAACAAAAGAACTGTGCTTCCTACACACACGGCCATATCTAGTTCAACTCTGCTTAGGAAACTGACAAGAACAGTAGCTCCTCTTCAGTCCAATACACTGTACTTGCTGGGAATAGACGTGAGTGCTATTTGCACTGTGTATGGCAATGGGAGCACAATAGTGACTCTTCTTACCAGAAAACAACTCTTGCTGGTAGGACCATAAACTCCATGTGACTCAACTCCATTTAGGACTGGGAAACAAATGCTAGCTAGCCTTACAAGAAACACACTCTGCTTTTGAGAAAAGAGCACTCTTATACTCTACTGTGTTTCCTATGGTGTCCGAACAGTGAGCTTGCTCAGAACAAAAGAACTGTGCTTCCTACACACACGGGCCATATCTAGTTCAACTCTGCTTAGGAAACTGACAAGAACAGTAGATCCTCTTCAGTCCAATACACGGTAAATGCTGGGAACAGGCGCCAGTGCTATATGCCCTGTGAATGACAATGGGAGCACAATAGTGACTCTTCTTACCAGAAAAAACTCTTGCGCGTAGGATCAGAAACTACATGTGATTCAACTCCATTTAGGACTGGGAAACAAAAACTAGCTCGCCTTACGAGAAACACACTCTGCTTTTGAGAAAAGGGCACTCTTCTACTCTACTGTGTTTCCTGTGGGGTCCGAACAGTGAGCTTGCTCAGAACAAAAGAACTGTGCTTCCTACGAACACGGGCCATATCTAGTTCAACTCTGCTTAGGAAACTGACAAGAACAGTAGATCTTCTTCACTGTACATGTTGTGAACAGAGGCCAGTGCTATTTGCCCTGTGTATGACAATGGGAGGGCAATAGTGACTGTTCTTACCAGAAAACAACTCTTGCTCATAGGACTAGAAACTGCATGTGATTCAACTTCATTTAGGACTGGGAAACCAACGCTAGCTCGCCTACCAAGAAACACACTCTGCTTTTGAGAAAAGAGCACTCTTCTACTCTACTGTGTTTCCTATGGAGTCCGAACACTGAGCTTGCTCAGAACAAAAGTACTGTGCTTCCTATACATACGGCCATATCTAGTTCAACTCTGCTTTGGAAACTGACAAGAACAGTAGCTCCTCTTCAGTCCAATACACTGTACTTACAGGGAACAGAAGTGAGTGCTATTTGCACTGTGTATGGCAATGGGAGCACAATAGTGACTCTTCTTACCAGAAAACTACTCTTGCTCGTAGGACCATAAACTCCATGTGACTCAACTCCATTTAGGACTGGGAAACAAATGCTAGCTAGCCTTACAAGAAAAACACTCTGCTTTTGAGAAAAGAGCACTCTTCTACTCTACTGTGTTTCCTATGGGGTCCGAAGAATGAGCTTGCTCAGAACAAAAGAACTGTGCTTCCTACACACACGGGCCATATCTAGTTCAACTCTGCTTAGGAAACTGACAAGAACAGTAGATCCTCTTCAGTCCAATACACTGGACATGCTGGGAACAGACGTCCGTGCTATTTGCCCTGTGTATGACAATGGGAGCACAATAGTGACTGTTCTTACCAGAAAACAACACTTGCTCTTAGGACCAGAAACTGGATGTGATTCAACTCCATTTAAAACTGGGAAACCAACGCTAGCTCGCCTAACAAGATACACACTCTGCTTTTGAGAAAAGAGCACTCTTCTACTCTACTGTGTTTCCTATGGGTTCTGAACAGTGAGCTTGATCAGAACAAAAGAACTGTGCTTCCTACGAACACGGGCCATATCTAGTTCAACTCTGCTTAGGAAACTGACAAGAACAGTAGCTCCTCTTCATTCCAATACACTGTATTATCTGGGAACAGATGCGAGTGCTATTTGCACTGTGTATGGCAATGGGAGCACAATAGTGACTCTTCTTACCAGAAAACAACTCTTGCTCGTAGGACCATAAACTGCATGGGACTCAACTCCATTTAAGACTGGGAAACAAACGCTAGCTCGCCTCACAAGAAACACACTCTGATTTTGAGAAAAGAGCACTCTTCTACTCTACTGTGTTTCCTATAGTGCCATAATTGTGAGCTTGCTCAGAACAAATGAACTGTGCTTCCTACACACACGGGCCATATCTAGTTCAATTCTGCTTAGGATACTGACAAGAACAGTAGATCCTCTTCAGTCCCATACACTGTACATGCTAGGAACAGATGCCAGTGCAATTTGCCCTGTGTATGACAATGGGAGCACAATAGTGACTCTTCTTACCAGAAAAAACTCTTGCTCGTATGACCAGAAACTACATGTGATTCAACTCCAATTAGGACTGGGAAACAAACGCTAACTCGCCTTACAAGAAACACACTCTGCTTTTGAGAAAAGCCACTCTTCTACTTTACGGTGTTTCCTATGGGGACCGAACAGTGACCTTGCTCAGAACAAAAGAACTGTGCTTCCTACGAACACGGGCCATATCTAGTTCAACTGTGCTTAGGAAACTGACAAGAACAGTAGATCCTCTTCAGTCCAATACACTGTACATGTTGGGAACAGACGCCAGTGCTATTTGCCCTGTGTATGACAATGGGAGGGCAATAGTGACTGTTCTTACCAGAAAACAACTCTTGCTCGTAGGACCAGAAACTGCATGTGATTCAACTCCATTTAGGACTGGGAAACCAACGCTAGCTTGCCCTCCAAGAAACACACTCTGCTTTTGAGAAAAGAGCACTCTTCTACTCTACTGTGTTTCCTATGGGGTCCGAACAGTGAGCTTGCTCAGAACAAAAGAACTGTGCTTCCTACACACACGGCCATATCTACTTCAACTCTGCTTAGGAAACTGACAAGAACAGTAGCTCCTCTTCAGTCCAATACACTGTACTTGCTGGGAACAGACGTGAGTGCTATTTGCACTGTGTATGGCAATGGGAGCACAATAGTGACTCTTCTTACCAGAAAACAACTCTTGCTCGTAGGACCATAAACTGCATGTGACTCAACTACATTTAGGACTGGGAAACAAACACTAGCTAGCCTTACAAGAAACACACTCTGCTTTTGAGAAAAGAGCACTCTTCTACTCTACTGTGTTCCCTAAGGGGTCCGAACAGTTAGCTTGCTCAGAACAAAAAAACTGTGCTTCCTACACACACGGGCCATATGTAGTTCAACTCTGCTTAGGAAACTGACAAGAACAGTAGATCCTCTTCAGTCCAATACACTGTACATGCTGGGAACAGACGTCAGTGCTATTTGCCCTGTGTATGACAATGGGAGCACAATAGTGACTGTTCTTACCAGAAAAAACACTTACTTTAAGACCAGAAACTGGATGTGATTCAACTCCACTTAAAACTGGGAAACCAATGCTAGCTCGCCTAACAAGATACACACTCTGCTTTTGAGAAAAGAGCACTCTTCTACTCTACTGTGTTTCCTATGGGGTCTGAAGAGTGAGCTTGATCAGAACAAAAGAACTGTGCTTCCTACACACACGGCCCTACCTAGTTCAACTCTCCTTAGGAAACTGACAAGAACAGTAGCTTCTCTTCAGTCCATTACACTGTACTTGCTGGGAACAGATGCGAGTCCTATTTGCACTGTGTATGGCAATGGGAGTGCAATAGTGACTCTTCTTACCAGAAAACAACTCTTGCTCGTAGGACCAGAAACTTCATGGGATTCAACTCCATTCAGGACTGGGAAACAAATGCTAGCTCGCCTTACAAGAAACACACTCTGCTTTTGAGAAAAGAGCACTCTTCTACTCTACTGTGTTTACTATGGGGTCTGAACAGTGAGCTTGCTCAGAACAAAAGAACTGTGCTTCCTACACACACAGGCCATATTGAGTGCAACTCTGCTTAGGAAACTGATAAGAACAGGAGATCCTCTTCAGTCCAATACACTGTAATTGCTGGGAACAGACGCCAGTGCTATTTGCCCTGTGTATGACAATGGGAGCACAACAGTGTCTCTTCTTACCAGAAAACAACTCTTGCTTTTAGGACCAAAAACTGCATGTGACTCAACTCCATTTAGGACTGGGAAACAAACGCTAGCTCGCCTTACAAGAAACACACTCTGCTTTTGAGAAAAGAGCACTCTTCCACTCTACTGTGTTTCCTATAGTGCCAGAACTATGAGCTTGCTCAGAACAAAAGAACTGTGCTTCCTACACACACGGGCCATATCTAGTTCAATTCTGCTTAGGATACTGACAAGAACAGTAGATCCTCTTCAGTCCAATACACTGTACATGCTGGGAACAGTCGCCAGTGCTATTTGCCCTGGGTAAGAAAATGGGAGCAGAATAGTGACTCTTCTTACCAGAAAACAACTCTTGCTCGTAGGACCAGAAACTGCATGGGATTCAACTCCATTTAGGACTGGGAAACAAACGCTAGCTCACCTTAGAAGAAACATACTCTGTTTTGAGAAAAGGGCACTCTTCTACTCTACTGTGTTTCCTATGGGGACCGAACAGTGACCTTGCTCAGAACAAAAGAACTGTGCTTCCTACGAACACGGGACATATCTAGTTCAACTCTGCTTAGGAAACTGACAAGAGCAGTAGATACTCTTCAGTCCAATACACTGTACATGTTGGGAACAGACGCCAGTGCTATTTGCCCTGTGTATGACAATGGGAGGGCAATAGTGACTGTTCTTACCAGAAAACAACTCTTGTTCGTAGGACCAGAAACTGCATGTGATTCAACTCCATTTAGGACTGGGAAACCAACACTAGCTCGCCTTACAAGAAACCCACTCTGCTTTTGAGAAAAGATCACTCTTCTACTCTACTGTGCTTCCTATAGGGTCAAAACAGTGAGCTTGCTCAGAACAAAACAACTGTGCATCCTACACACACGACCATATCTAGTTCAACTCTGCTTAGGAAACTGACAAGAACAGTAGATCCTCTTCAGTCAAATACACTGTAATTGCTGGGAACAGACCCCAGTGATATTTGCCCTGTGTATGACAATGGGAGCACAACAGTGTCTCTTCTTACCAGAAAACAACTCTTGCTTGTAGGACCAAAAACTGCATGTGACTCAACTCCATTTAGGACTGGGAAACAAACGCTAGCTCGCCTTACAAGAAACACACTCTGCTTTTGAGAAAAGAGCACTCTTCTACTCTACTGTGTTTCCTATAGTGCCAGAACTATGAGCTTGCTCAGAACAAAAGAACTGTGCTTCCTACACACACGGGCCATATCTAGTTCAATTCTGCTTAGGATACTGACAAGAACAGTAGATCCTCTTCAGTCCAATACACTGTACATGCTGGGAACAGACGCCAGTGCTATTTGCCCTGTGTAAGACAATGGGAGCACAATAGTGACTCTTCTTACCAGAAAACAACTCTTGCTCGTAGGACCAGAAACTGCATGTGATTCAACTCCATTTAGGACTGGGAAACCAACGCTAGCTCGCCTACCAAGAAACACACTCTGCTTTTCAGAAAAGAGCACTCTTCTACTCTACTGTGTTTCCTATGGGGTCCGAACAGTGAGCTTGCTCAGAACAAAAGAACTGTGCTTCCTACACACACGGCCATATCTAGTTCAACTCTGCTTAGGAAACTGACAAAACAGTAGCTCCTCTTCAGTCCAATTCACTGTACTTGCTGGGAACAGACGTGAGTGCTATTTGCACTGTGTATGGCAATAGGAGCACAATAGTGACTCTTCTTACCAGAAAACAACTCTTGCTCGTAGGACCATAAACTGCATGTGACTCAACTCCATTTAAGACTGGGAAACAAACCCTAGCTTGCCTCACAAGAAACACACTCTGATTTTGAGAAAAGAGCACTCTTCTACTCTACTGTGTTTCCTATAGTGCCAGAACTGTGAGGTTGCTCAGAACAAAAGAACTGTGCTTCCTACATACACGGCCCATATCTAGTTCAATTCTGCTTAGGATACTGACAAGAACAGTAGATCCTCTTCAGTCCAATACACTGTACATGTTGGGAACAGACGCCAGTGCTATTTGCCCTGTGTATGACAATGGGAGGGCAATAGTGACTGTTCTTACCAGAAAACAACTCTTGCTCATAGGACCAGAAACTGCATGTGATTCAACTCCATTTAGGACTGGGAAACCAACGCTAGCTTGCCCTCCAAGAAACACACTCTGCTTTTGAGAAAAGAGCACTCTTCTACTCTACTGTGTTTCCTATGGGGTCCGAACAGTGAGCTTGCTCAGAACAAAAGAACTGTGCTTCCTACACACACGGACATATCTAGTTCAGCTCTGCTTAGGAAACTGACAAGAACAGTAGCTACTCTTCAGTGCAATACACTGTACTTGCTGGGAACAGACGTGAGTGCAATTTGCACTGTGTATGGCAATGGGAGCACAATAGTGACTCTTCTTACCAGAAAACAACTCTTGCTCGTAGGACCATAAACTCCATGTGACTCAACTACATTTAGGACTGGTAAACAAACACTAGCTAGCCTAACAAGAAACACACTCTGCTTTGGAGAAAAGAGCACTCTTCTACTCTACTGTGTTCCCTAAGGGGTCCGAACAGTGAGCTTGCTCAGAACAAAAAAACTGTGCTTCCTACACACACGGGCCATATGTAGTTCAACTCTGCTTAGGAAACTGACAAGAGCAGTAGATCCTCTTCAGTCCAATACACTGTACATGCTGGGAACAGACGTCAGTGCTATTTGCCCTGTGTATGACAATGGGAGCACAATAGTGACTGTTCTTACCAGAAAACAACACTTACTTTAAGACCAGAAACTGGATGTGATTCAACTCCACTTAAAACTGGGAAACCAATGCTAGCTCGCCTAACAAGATACACACTCTGCTTTTGAGAAAAGAGCACTCTTCTACTCTACTGTGTTTCCTATGGGGTCTGAAGAGTGAGCTTGATCAGAACAAAAGAACTGTGCTTCCTACACACACGGGCCTACCTAGTTCAACTCTCCTTAGGAAACTGACAAGAACAGTAGCTTCTCTTCAGTCCATTACACTGTACTTGCTGGGAACAGATGCGAGTCCTATTTGCACTGTGTATGGCAATGGGAGTGCAATAGTGACTCTTCTTACCAGAAAACAACTCTTGCTCGTAGGACCAGAAACTTCATGGGATTCAACTCCATTCAGGACTGGGAAACAAATGCTAGCTCGCCTTACAAGAAACACACTCTGCTTTTGAGAAAAGAGGACTCTTCTACTCTACTGTGTTTACTATGGGGTCTGAAAAGTGAGCTTGCTCAGAACAAAAGAACTGTGCTTCCTACACACACAGGCCATATTGAGTGCAACTCTGCTTAGGAAACTGACAAGAACAGGAGATCCTCTTCAGTCCAATACACGGTATATGTTGGGAACAGACGTCAGTGCTATTTGCCCTGTGTATGACAATGGGAGCACAACAGTGTCTCTTCTTACCAGAAAACAACTCTTGCTTTTAGGACCAAAAACTGCATGTGACTCAACTCCATTTAGGACTGGGAAACAAACGCTAGCTCGCCTTACAAGAAACACACTCTGCTTTTGAGAAAAGAGCACTCTACTACTCTACTGTGTTTCCTATAGTGCCAGAATTGTGAGCTTGCTCAAAACAAAAGAACTGTGCTTACTACACACACGGGCCATATCTAGTTCAGTTCTGCTTAGGATACTGACAAGAACAGTAGATCCTCTTCAGTCCAATACACTGTACATGCTGGGAACAGTCGCCAGTGCTATTTGCCCTGGGTAAGAAAATGGGAGCAGAATAGTGACTCTTCTTACCAGAAAACAACTCTTGCTCGTAGGACCAGAAACTGCATGGGATTCAACTCCATTTAGGACTGGGAAACAAACGCTAGCTCACCTTAGAAGAAACATACTCTGTTATGAGAAAAGGGCACTCTTCTACTATACTGTGTTTCCTATGGGGACCGAACAGTGACCTTGCTCAGAACAAAAGAACTGTGCTTCCTAAGAACACGGGACATATCTAGTTCAACTCTCCTTAGGAAACTGACATGAGCAGTAGATACTCTTCAGTCCAATACACTGTACATGTTGGGAACAGACGCCAGTGCTATTTGCCCTGTGTATGACAATGGGAGGGCAATAGTGACTGTTCTTACCAGAAAACAACTCTTGCTCGTAGGACCAGAAACTGCATGTGATTCAACTCCATTTAGGACTGGGAAACCAACACTAGCTCGCCTTACAAGAAACCCACTCTGCTTTTGAGAAAAGATCACTCTTCTACTCTACTGTGTTTCCTGTAGGGTCAAAACAGTGAGCTTGCTCAGAACAAAACAACTGTGCATCCTACACACAAGACCATATCTAGTTCAACTCTGCTTAGGAAACTGACAAGAACAGTAGATCCTCTTCAGTCCAATACACTGTAATTGCTGGGAACAGACCCCAGTGATATTTGCCCTGTGTATGACAATGGGAGCACAACAGTGTCTCTTCTTACTAGAAAACAACTCTTGCTTGTAGGACCAAAAACTGCATGTGACTCAACTCCATTTAGGACTGGGAAACAAACGCTAGCTCGCCTTACAAGAAACACACTCTGCTTTTGAGAAAAGAGCACTCTTCTACTCTACTGTGTTTCCTATAGTGCCAGAACTATGAGCTTGCTCAGAACAAAAGAACTGTGCTTCCTACACACACGGGCCATATCTAGTTCAATTCTGCTTAGGATACTGACAAGAACAGTAGATCCTCTTCAGTCCAATACACTGTACATGCTGGGAACAGACGCCAGTGCTATTTGCCCTGTGTAAGACAATGGGAGCACAATAGTGACTCTTCTTACCAGAAAACAACTCTTGCTCGTAGGACCAGAAACTGCATGTGATTCAACTCCACTTAGGACTGGGAAAACAACGCTAGCTCGCCTACCAAGAAACACACTCTGCTTTTCAGAAAAGAGCACTCTTCTACTCTACTGTGTTTCCTATGGGGTCCGAACAGTGAGCTTGCTCAGAACAAAAGAACTGTGCTTCCTACACACACGGCCATATCTAGTTCAACTCTGCTTAGGAAACTGACAAAACAGTAGCTCCTCTTCAGTCCAATACACTGTACTTGCTGGGAACAGACGTGAGTGCTATTTGCACTGTGTATGGCAATAGGAGCACAATAGTGACTCTTCTTACCAGAAAACAACTCTTGCTCGTAGGACCATAAACTGCATGTGACTCAACTCCATTTAAGACTGGGAAACAAACGCTAGCTTGCCTCACAAGAAACACACTCTGATTTTGAGAAAAGAGCACTCTTCTACTCTACTGTCTTTCCTGTAGTGCCAGAACTATGAGCTTGCTCAGAACAAAAGAACTGTGCTTCCTACACACATGGGCCATATCTAGTTCAATTCTGCTTAGGATACTGACAAGAACAGTAGATCCTCTTCAGTCCAATACACTGTACATGCTGGGAACAGACGCCAGTGCTATTTGTCCTGTGTAAGACAATGGGAGCACAATAGTGACTCTTCTTACCAGAAAACAACTCTTGCTCTTAGGACCAGAAACTGCATGTGATTCAACTCCATTTAGGACTGGGAAACCAACGCTAGCTTGCCTACCAAGAAACACACTCTGCTTTTGAGAAAAGAGCACTCTTCTACTCTACTGTGTTTCCTATGGGGTCCGAACAGTGAGCTTGCTCAGAACAAAAGAACTGTGCTTCCTACACACACGGCCATATCTAGTTCAACTCTGCTTAGGAAACTGACAGGAACAGTAGCTCCTCTTCAGTCCAATACACTGTACTTGCTGGGAACAGACATGAGTGCTATTTGCACTGTGTATGGCAATGGGAGCACAATAGTGACTCTTCTTACCAGAAAACAACTCTTGCTCGTAGGACCATAAACTCCATGTGACTCAACTACATTTAGGACTGGGAAACATACGCTAGCTAGCCTTACAAGAAACACACTCTGCTTTTGAGAAAAGAGCACTCTTCTACTCTACTGTGTTCCCTATGGGGTCCGAACAGTGAGCTTGCTCAGAACAAAAGAACTGTGCTTCCTACACACACGGGCCATATCTAGTTCAACTCTGCTTAGGAAACTGACAAGAACAGTAGATCCTCTTCAGTCCAATACACTGTACATGCTGGGAACAGATGTCAGTGCTATTTGCCCTGTGTATGACAATGGGAGCACAATAGTGACTGTTCTTACCAGAAAACAACACTTACTTTTAGGACCAGAAACTGGATGTGATTCAACTCCACTTAAAACTGGGAAACCAATGCTAGCTCCCCTAACAAGATACACACTCTGAATTTGAGAAAAGAGCACTCTTCTACTCTACTGTGTTTCCTATGGGGTCTGAAGAGTGAGCTTGATCAGAACAAAAGAACTGTGCTTCCTACACACACGGGCCTACCTAGTTCAACTCTCCTTAGGAAACTGACAAGAACAGTAGCTTCTCTTCAGTCCATTACACTGTACTTGCTGGGAACAGATGCGAGTCCTATTTGCACTGTGTATGGCAATGGGAGTGCAATAGTGACTCTTCTTACCAGAAAACAACTCTTGCTCCTAGGACCAGAAACTTCATGGGAATCAACTCTATTCAGGACTGGGAAACAAATGCTAGCTCGCCTTACAAGAAACACACTCTGCTTTTGAGAAAAGAGCACTCTTCTACTCTACTGTGTTTACTATGGGTTCTGAACAGTGAGCTTGCTCAGAACAAAAGAACTGTGCTTCCTACACACACAGGCCATATTGAGTGCAACTCTGCTTAGGAAACTGACAAGAACAGTAGATCCTCTTCAGTCCAATACACTGTATATGTTGGGAAAAGACGCCAGTGCTATTTGCCCTGTGTATGACAATGGGAGCACAACAGTGTCTCTTCTTACCAGAAAACAACTCTTGCTTGTAGGACCAAAAACTGCATGTGACTCAACTCCATTTAGGACTGGGAAACAAACGCTAGCTCACCTTAGAAGAAACATACTCTGTTTTGAGAAAAGGGCACTCTTCTACTCTACTGTGTTTCCTATGGGGACCGAACAGTGACCTTGCTCAGAAAAAAAGAACTGTGCTTCCTACGAACACGGGACATATCTAGTTCAACTCTGCTTAGGAAACTGACAAGAGCAGTAGATACTCTTCAGTCCAATACACTGTACATGTTGGGAACAGACGCCAGTGCTATTTGCCCTGTGTATGACAATGGGAGAGCAATAGTGACTGTTCTTACCAGAAAACAACTCTTGCTCGTAGGACCAGAAACTGCATGTGATTCAACTCCATTTAGGACAGGGAAACCAATGCTAGATCGCCTACCAAGGAACACACTCTACTTTTGAGAAAAGAGCACTCTTCTACTATACTGTGTTTCCTATGGGGTTAGAACAGTGAGCTTGCTCAGAACAAAAGAACTGTGCTTCCTACACACACGGCTATATCTAGTTCAACTCTGCTTAGGAAACTGACAAGAACAGTAGCTCCTCTTCAGTCCAATACACTGTACTTGCTGGGAAAAGACGCGAGTGTTGTTTGCACTATGTATGGCAATGGGAGTGCAATAGTGACTCTTCTTACCAGAAAAAACTCTTGCTCGTAGGACCAAAAACTGCATGTGACTCAACTATATTTAGGACTGGGAAACAAATGCTAGCTCGCCTTACAAGAAACACACTCTGATTTTGAGAAAAGAGCACTCTTCTACTCTACTGTGTTTCCTATGGGTTCTGAACAGTGAGCTTGCTCAGAACAAAAGAACTGTGCTTCCTACACACACGGGCCATATCTAGTTCAACTCTGCTTAGGAAACTGACAAGAACAGTAGATGCTCTTCAGTCCAATACACTGTACATGCTGGGAACAGACGCCAGTGCTATTTGCCCTGTGTATGACAATGGGAGCGCAATAGTGTCTCTTCTTTCCAGAAAACAACTCTTGGTATTAGGACCAGAACCTGCATGTGATTCAACTCTAAGTAGGACTGGGAAACAAACGCTAGCTCGCCTTACAAGAAACACACTCTGCTTTTGAGAAAAGAGCACTCTTCTACTCTACTGTGTTTACTATGGAGTCTGAACAGTGAGGTTGCTCAGAAAAAAAGAACTGTGCTTCCTACACACACGGGCTATATTGAGTTCATCTCTGCTTAGGAAACTGACAAGAACAGTAGATCCTCTTCAGTCCAATACACTGTACATGCTAGGAAGAGACGCCAGTGCTATTTGCCCTGTGTATGACAATGGGAGGGCAATAGTGACTGTTCTTACCAGAAAACAACTCTTGCTCGTAGGACCAGAAACTGCATGTGATTCAACTCCATTTAGGACTGGGAAACCAACGCTAACTCGCCTTACAAGAAACCCACACTGCTTTTGAGAAAAGATCACTCTTCTACTCTACTGTGTTTCCTATAGGGTCAAAACAGTGAGCTTGCTCAGAACAAAACAACTGTGCTTCCTACACACACGGTCCATATCTAGTTCACTTCTGCTTAGGATACTGACAAGAACAGTAGATCCTCTTCAGTCCAATACACTGTACATGCTGGGAACAGACGCCAGTGCTATTTGCCCTGTGTAAGACAATGGGAGCACAATAGTTACTCTTCTTACCAGAAAAAAACTCTTGCTCGTAGGACCAGAAACTGCATGGGATTCAACTCCATTTAGGACTGGGAAACCAACGCTAGCTCGCCTACCAAGAAACACACTCTGCTTTTGAGAAAAGAGCACACTTCTACTCTACTGTGTTTACTATGGAGTCTGAACAGTGAGCTTGCTCAGAACAAAAGAACTGTGCTTCCTACACACACGGGCTATATTGAGTTCAACTCTGCTTAGGAAACTGACAAGAACAGTAGATCCTCTTCAGTCCAATACACTGTACATGCTGGGAACAGACGCCAATGCTATTTGCCCTGTGTATGTCAATGGGAGCGCAATATTGACTCTTCTTACCAAAAAACAACTCTTGCTCGTAGGACCAGAACCTGCATGGGATTCAACTCCATTTAGGACTGGGAAAGAAACGCTAGCTCGCCTTACAAGAAACACACTCTGCTTTTGAGAAAAGAGCACTCTTCTACTCTACTGTGTTTCCTATGGGTTCCGAACAGTGAGCTTGCTCAGAACAAAAGAAGGGTGCTTCCTACACACACGGGCTATATCTAGTTCAACTCTGCTTAGGAAACTGACAAGAACAGTAGATCCTCTTCAGTCCAATACACTGTACATGCTGGGAACAGACACCAGTGCTATTTGCCCTGTGTATGACAATGAGAGCCCAATAGTGACTCTTCTTACCAGAAAACAACTCTTGCTCGAGGGACCAGAAACTGCATGTGATTGAACTCAATTTAGGACTGGGAAACAAACGCTACCTCGCCTTACAAGAAACACACTCTGATTTTGAGAAAAGAGCACTCTCTACTGTGTTTCCTATGGGTTCCGAAGAGTGAGCTTCCTCAGAACAAAAGAACTGTGCTTCCTACACACACGGACTATATGTAGTTCAACTCTGCTTAGGAAACTGACAAGAACAGTAGATACTCTTCAGTCCAATACACTGTACATGCTGGGAACAGACGTCAGTGCTATTTGCCCTGTGATGACAATGGGAGCACAATAGTGATTGTTCTTACCAGAAAACAACACGTGCTCCTAGGACCAGAAACTGCATGTGGTTCAACTCCATTTAAAACTGGAAAACCAACGCTAGCTAGCCTAACAAGAAACATACTCTGATTTTTGAGAAAAGAGCACTCTTCTACTCTACTGTGTTACCTATAGGTCCAGAACAGTGAGCTTGCTCAGAACAAAAGAAGGGTGCTTCCTACGCACACGGGCAATATGTAGTTCAACTCTGCTTAGGAAACTGACAATAACAGTAGATCCTCTTCAGTCCAATACACTGTACATGCTGGGAACAGACGTCAGTGCTATTTGCCCTGTGTATGACAATGGGAGCGCAATAGTGACTGTTCTTACCAGAAAACAACACGTGCTCGTAGGACCAGAAACTCATGTGATTCAACTCCATTTAAAACTGGGAAACCAACGCTAGCTCGCCTAACAAGAAACATACTCTGATTTTGAGAAAAGAGCACTCTTCTACTCTACTGTGTTTCCTATAGGGCCAGAACAGCGAGCTTGCTCAGAACAAAAGAACGGTGCTTTCTACACACACGGACTATATATAGTTCAACTCTGCTTAGGAAACTGACAAGAACAGTAGATCCTCTTCAGTCAAATAAACTGTACATGCTGGGAACAGACACCAGTGCTATTTGCCCTGTGTATGACAATGGGAGCACAATAGTGACTCTTCTTACCAGAAAACAACTCTTGCTCGAGGGAACAGAAAATGCATGGGATTGAACTGCATTTAGGACTGGGAAACAAACGCTAGCTCTCCTTACAGGAAACACACTCTGCTTTTGAGAATAGAGCACTCTTCTACTCTACTGTGTTTCCTATGGGGTCTGAACAGTGAGCTTGCTCAGAACAAAAGAACTGTGCTTCCTACACACACGGGCCATATCTAGTTCAACTCTGCTTAGAAAACTATCAAGAACAGTAGATCCTCTTCAGTCCAATACACTGTTCATGCTGGGAACAGACGCCATTGCTATTTGCCCTGTGTATGACAATGGGAGCACAATAGTGACTCTTCTTACCAGAAAACAACTCTTGTTCGTGGGACCAGAAACTGCATGTGATTCAACTCCATTTAGGACTGGGAAACAAACGCTAGGTCACCTTACAAGAAACTCATCTGATTTTCAGAAAAGAGCACTCTTCTACTCTACTGTGTTTCCTATAGTGCCAGAACAGTGAGCTTGCTCAGAACAGAAGAACTGTGTTTTCTACACACACGGGCTATATCTAGTTCAACTCTGCTTAGGAAACTGACAAGAACAGTAGATCCTCTTCAGTCCAATATACTGTACATGTAGGGAACAGACGCCATTGCTATTTGCCCTCTGTATGACAATGGGTGCACAATAGTGACTCTTCTTACCAGAAAACAACTCTTGCTCGTAGGCACAGAAACTGCATGTGATTCAACTCCATTTAGGACAGGGAAACAAACGCTAGCTCGCCTTACAAGAAACACACTCTGCTTTTGAGAAGAAGCACTCTTCTACTCTACTGTGTTTCCTATGGGGTACGAACAGTGAGCTTGCTCAGAACAAAAGAACAGTGCTTCCTACGCACACGGCCATATCTAGTTCAACTCTGCTTAGGAAACTGACAATAACAGTAGATCCTCTTCACTCCAATACACTGTACATGCTGGGAACAGACGCCAGTGCTATTTGCCCTGTGTATGTCAATGGGAGCGCAATAGTGTGTCTTCTTACAAGAAAACAACTCTTGCTCATAGGACCAGAAACTGCATGTGATTCAACTCCATTTAGGAATGGGAAACAAACGCTAGCTCGCCTTACAAGAAACACACTCTGCTTTTGAGAAAAAAGCACTCTTCTACTCTACTGTGTTTCCTATGGGGTACGAACAGTGAGCTTGCTCAGAACAAAAGAACAGTGCCTCCTACACACACGGTCATATCTAGTTCAACTCTGCTTAGGAAACTGACAAGAATAGTAAATCCTCTTCAGTCCAATACACTGTACATGCTGGGAACAGACGCCAGTGCTATTTGCCCTGTGTATGACAATGGGAGCGCAATAGTGACTCTTCTTACCAGAAAACAACTCTTGCTCATAGGAGCAGAAACTGCATGTGATTCAACTCCATTTAGGACTGGGAAACAAACGCTAGGTCGCCTTACAAGAAACACACTCTGCTTTTGAGAAAAGATCACTCTTCTACTCTACTGTGTTTCCTATAGGTCCAGAACAGTGAGCTTGCTCAGAACAAAAGAACTGTGCTTCCTACACACAAGGCCATATCTAGTTCAATTCTTCTTAGGAAATTAACAAGAACAGTTGATCCTCTTCAGTCCAATACACTGTACATGCTGGGAACAGACGCCAGTGCTATTTGCCCTGTGTATGACAATGGGAGCGCAATAGTGACTCTTCTTACCAGAAAAAACTCTTGCTCGTAGGACCAGAAACTGCATGGGATTCAACTCCATTTAGGACAGGGAAACAAACGCTAGCTCGCCTTACAAGAAACACACTCTGCTTTTGAGAAAAGAGCACTCTTCTACTCTACTGTGTTTCCTATGGGTTCTGAACAGTGAGCTTGCTCAGAACAAAAGAACTGTGCTTCCTACACTCACGGGCCATATCTAATTCAACTCTGCTTAGGAAACTGACAAGAACAGTAGCTTCTCTTCAGTCCAATACACTGTACTTGCTGGGAACAGACGCGAGTGCTATTTGCACTGTGTATGGCAATGGGAGCACAATAGTTACTTTCCTTACCAGAAAACATCTCTTTTTCGTGAGACCAACAACTGCACATGATTCAACTCCATTTAGGACTGGGAAACAAACGCTAGCTTGCCTTACAAGAAACACACTCTGCTTTTGAGAAAAGAGCACTCTTCTACTTTACTGTGTTTCCTATAGGGCCAAAACAGTGACCTTGCTCAGAACAAAAGAACTGTGCTTCCTACACACACGGGCTATATCTATTCAACTCTACTTAGGAAGCTGACAAGAGCAGTAGCTCCTCTTCAGTCCAATACACTGTACTTGCTGGGAACAGACTCGAGTGCTATTTGCACTGTGTATGGCAATGGGAGCACAATAGTGACTTTCCTTACCAGAAAACAACTCTGCTCGTAGGAATAAAAAACTGCATGTGATTCAACTCCATTTAGGACTGGGAAACAAACGCTAGCTTGCCTTACAAGAAACACACTCAGCTTTTGAGAAAGTAGCACTCTTCTACTCTACTGTGTTTCCTATGGGTTCTGAACAGTGAGCTTGCTCAGAACAAAAGAACTGTGCTTCCTACACACACGGGCCATATCTAGTTCAACTCTGCTTAGGAAACTGACAAGAACAGTAGATGCTCTTCAGTCCAATACACTGTACATGCTGGGAACAGACGCCAGTGCTATTTGCCCTGTGTATGACAATGGGAGCGCAATAGTGTCTCTTCTTTCCAGAAAACAACTCTTGGTATTAGGACCAGAACCTGCATGTGATTCAACTCTAAGTAGGACTGGGAAACAAACGCTAGCTCGCCTTACAAGAAACACACTCTGCTTTTGAGAAAAGAGCACTCTTCTACTCTACTGTGTTTACTATGGAGTCTGAACAGTGAGGTTGCTCAGAAAAAAAGAACTGTGCTTCCTACACACACGGGCTATATTGAGTTCATCTCTGCTTAGGAAACTGACAAGAACAGTAGATCCTCTTCAGTCCAATACACTGTACATGCTGGGAAGAGACGCCAGTGCTATTTGCCCTGTGTATGACAATGGGAGGGCAATAGTGACTGTTCTTACCAGAAAACAACTCTTGCTCGTAGGACCAGAAACTGCATGTGATTCAACTCCATTTAGGACTGGGAAACCAACGCTAACTCGCCTTACAAGAAACCCACACTGCTTTTGAGAAAAGATCACTCTTCTACTCTACTGTGTTTCCTATAGGGTCAAAACAGTGAGCTTGCTCAGAACAAAACAACTGTGCTTCCTACACACACGGTCCATATCTAGTTCACTTCTGCTTAGGATACTGACAAGAACAGTAGATCCTCTTCAGTCCAATACACTGTACATGCTGGGAACAGACGCCAGTGCTATTTGCCCTGTGTAAGACAATGGGAGCACAATAGTTACTCTTCTTACCAGAAAAAAACTCTTGCTCGTAGGACCAGAAACTGCATGGGATTCAACTCCATTTAGGACTGGGAAACCAACGCTAGCTCGCCTACCAAGAAACACACTCTGCTTTTGAGAAAAGAGCACACTTCTACTCTACTGTGTTTACTATGGAGTCTGAACAGTGAGCTTGCTCAGAACAAAAGAACTGTGCTTCCTACACACACGGGCTATATTGAGTTCAACTCTGCTTAGGAAACTGACAAGAACAGTAGATCCTCTTCAGTCCAATACACTGTACATGCTGGGAACAGACGCCAATGCTATTTGCCCTGTGTATGTCAATGGGAGCGCAATATTGACTCTTCTTACCAAAAAACAACTCTTGCTCGTAGGACCAGAACCTGCATGGGATTCAACTCCATTTAGGACTGGGAAAGAAACGCTAGCTCGCCTTACAAGAAACACACTCTGCTTTTGAGAAAAGAGCACTCTTCTACTCTACTGTGTTTCCTATGGGTTCCGAACAGTGAGCTTGCTCAGAACAAAAGAAGGGTGCTTCCTACACACACGGGCTATATCTAGTTCAACTCTGCTTAGGAAACTGACAAGAACAGTAGATCCTCTTCAGTCCAATACACTGTACATGCTGGGAACAGACACCAGTGCTATTTGCCCTGTGTATGACAATGAGAGCCCAATAGTGACTCTTCTTACCAGAAAACAACTCTTGCTCGAGGGACCAGAAACTGCATGTGATTGAACTCAATTTAGGACTGGGAAACAAACGCTACCTCGCCTTACAAGAAACACACTCTGATTTTGAGAAAAGAGCACTCTCTACTGTGTTTCCTATGGGGTCCGAAGAGTGAGCTTCCTCAGAACAAAAGAACTGTGCTTCCTACACACACGGACTATATGTAGTTCAACTCTGCTTAGGAAACTGACAAGAACAGTAGATACTCTTCAGTCCAATACACTGTACATGCTGGGAACAGACGTCAGTGCTATTTGCCCTGTGATGACAATGGGAGCACAATAGTGATTGTTCTTACCAGAAAACAACACGTGCTCCTAGGACCAGAAACTGCATGTGGTTCAACTCCATTTAAAACTGGAAAACCAACGCTAGCTAGCCTAACAAGAAACATACTCTGATTTTTGAGAAAAGAGCACTCTTCTACTCTACTGTGTTACCTATAGGTCCAGAACAGTGAGCTTGCTCAGAACAAAAGAAGGGTGCTTCCTACGCACACGGGCAATATGTAGTTCAACTCTGCTTAGGAAACTGACAATAACAGTAGATCCTCTTCAGTCCAATACACTGTACATGCTGGGAACAGACGTCAGTGCTATTTGCCCTGTGTATGACAATGGGAGCGCAATAGTGACTGTTCTTACCAGAAAACAACACGTGCTCGTAGGACCAGAAACTCATGTGATTCAACTCCATTTAAAACTGGGAAACCAACGCTAGCTCGCCTAACAAGAAACATACTCTGATTTTGAGAAAAGAGCACTCTTCTACTCTACTGTGTTTCCTATAGGGCCAGAACAGCGAGCTTGCTCAGAACAAAAGAACGGTGCTTTCTACACACACGGACTATATATAGTTCAACTCTGCTTAGGAAACTGACAAGAACAGTAGATCCTCTTCAGTCAAATAAACTGTACATGCTGGGAACAGACACCAGTGCTATTTGCCCTGTGTATGACAATGGGAGCACAATAGTGACTCTTCTTACCAGAAAACAACTCTTGCTCGAGGGAACAGAAAATGCATGGGATTGAACTGCATTTAGGACTGGGAAACAAACGCTAGCTCTCCTTACAGGAAACACACTCTGCTTTTGAGAATAGAGCACTCTTCTACTCTACTGTGTTTCCTATGGGGTCTGAACAGTGAGCTTGCTCAGAACAAAAGAACTGTGCTTCCTACACACACGGGCCATATCTAGTTCAACTCTGCTTAGAAAACTATCAAGAACAGTAGATCCTCTTCAGTCCAATACACTGTTCATGCTGGGAACAGACGCCATTGCTATTTGCCCTGTGTATGACAATGGGAGCACAATAGTGACTCTTCTTACCAGAAAACAACTCTTGTTCGTGGGACCAGAAACTGCATGTGATTCAACTCCATTTAGGACTGGGAAACAAACGCTAGGTCACCTTACAAGAAACTCATCTGATTTTCAGAAAAGAGCACTCTTCTACTCTACTGTGTTTCCTATAGTGCCAGAACAGTGAGCTTGCTCAGAACAGAAGAACTGTGTTTTCTACACACACGGGCTATATCTAGTTCAACTCTGCTTAGGAAACTGACAAGAACAGTAGATCCTCTTCAGTCCAATATACTGTACATGTAGGGAACAGACGCCATTGCTATTTGCCCTCTGTATGACAATGGGTGCACAATAGTGACTCTTCTTACCAGAAAACAACTCTTGCTCGTAGGCACAGAAACTGCATGTGATTCAACTCCATTTAGGACAGGGAAACAAACGCTAGCTCGCCTTACAAGAAACACACTCTGCTTTTGAGAAGAAGCACTCTTCTACTCTACTGTGTTTCCTATGGGGTACGAACAGTGAGCTTGCTCAGAACAAAAGAACAGTGCTTCCTACGCACACGGCCATATCTAGTTCAACTCTGCTTAGGAAACTGACAATAACAGTAGATCCTCTTCACTCCAATACACTGTACATGCTGGGAACAGACGCCAGTGCTATTTGCCCTGTGTATGTCAATGGGAGCGCAATAGTGTGTCTTCTTACAAGAAAACAACTCTTGCTCATAGGACCAGAAACTGCATGTGATTCAACTCCATTTAGGAATGGGAAACAAACGCTAGCTCGCCTTACAAGAAACACACTCTGCTTTTGAGAAAAAAGCACTCTTCTACTCTACTGTGTTTCCTATGGGGTACGAACAGTGAGCTTGCTCAGAACAAAAGAACAGTGCCTCCTACACACACGGTCATATCTAGTTCAACTCTGCTTAGGAAACTGACAAGAATAGTAAATCCTCTTCAGTCCAATACACTGTACATGCTGGGAACAGACGCCAGTGCTATTTGCCCTGTGTATGACAATGGGAGCGCAATAGTGACTCTTCTTACCAGAAAACAACTCTTGCTCATAGGAGCAGAAACTGCATGTGATTCAACTCCATTTAGGACTGGGAAACAAACGCTAGGTCGCCTTACAAGAAACACACTCTGCTTTTGAGAAAAGATCACTCTTCTACTCTACTGTGTTTCCTATAGGTCCAGAACAGTGAGCTTGCTCAGAACAAAAGAACTGTGCTTCCTACACACAAGGCCATATCTAGTTCAATTCTTCTTAGGAAATTAACAAGAACAGTTGATCCTCTTCAGTCCAATACACTGTACATGCTGGGAACAGACGCCAGTGCTATTTGCCCTGTGTATGACAATGGGAGCGCAATAGTGACTCTTCTTACCAGAAAAAACTCTTGCTCGTAGGACCAGAAACTGCATGGGATTCAACTCCATTTAGGACAGGGAAACAAACGCTAGCTCGCCTTACAAGAAACACACTCTGCTTTTGAGAAAAGAGCACTCTTCTACTCTACTGTGTTTCCTATGGGTTCTGAACAGTGAGCTTGCTCAGAACAAAAGAACTCTGCTTCCTACACTCACGGGCCATATCTAATTCAACTCTGCTTAGGAAACTGACAAGAACAGTAGCTTCTCTTCAGTCCAATACACTGTACTTGCTGGGAACAGACGCGAGTGCTATTTGCACTGTGTATGGCAATGGGAGCACAATAGTTACTTTCCTTACCAGAAAACATCTCTTTTTCGTGAGACCAACAACTGCACATGATTCAACTCCATTTAGGACTGGGAAACAAACGCTAGCTTGCCTTACAAGAAACACACTCTGCTTTTGAGAAAAGAGCACTCTTCTACTTTACTGTGTTTCCTATAGGGCCAAAACAGTGACCTTGCTCAGAACAAAAGAACTGTGCTTCCTACACACACGGGCTATATCTATTCAACTCTACTTAGGAAGCTGACAAGAGCAGTAGCTCCTCTTCAGTCCAATACACTGTACTTGCTGGGAACAGACTCGAGTGCTATTTGCACTGTGTATGGCAATGGGAGCACAATAGTGACTTTCCTTACCAGAAAACAACTCTGCTCGTAGGAATAAAAAACTGCATGTGATTCAACTCCATTTAGGACTGGGAAACAAACGCTAGCTTGCCTTACAAGAAACACACTCAGCTTTTGAGAAAGTAGCACTCTTCTACTCTACTGTGTTTCCTATTGGGCCAGAACAGTGAGCTTGCTCAGAACAAAAAAACTGTGCTTCCTACACACACGGCCATATCTAGTTCAATTCTGCTTAGGAAACTGACAAGAACAGTAGATCCTCTTCAGTCCAATACACTGTACATGCTGGAAACAGACGCCAGTGCTATTTGCCCTGTGTATGACAATGGGAGCACAATAGTGACTCTTCTTACCAGAAAACAACTCTTGCTCGTGGGACCAGAAACTGCATGTGATTCACCTCCATTTAGGACTGGGAAACAAACGCTAGGTCGTCTTACAGGAAACACACTCTGATTTTGAGAAAAGAGCACTCTTCTACTCTACTGTGTTTCCAATAGGGCCAGAAAAGTGAGCTTGCTCAGAACAAAAGAACGGTGCTTCCTACACACACGGGCTATATCTATTTCAACTCTGCTTAGGAAACTGACAAGAACAGAAGATCCTCTTCAGTCCAATACACTGTACATGCTGGGAACAGACACCAGTGCTATTTGCCCTGTGTATGACAATGGGAGTCCAATAGTGACTCTTCTTACCAGAAAACAACTCTTGCTCGAGGATCCAGAAACTGCATGTGATTCAACTCCATTTAGGACTGGGAAACAAACGCTACCTCGCCTTACAAGAAAAACACAGATTTTGAGAAAAGAGCACTCTCTACTGTGTTTCCTATGGGTTCCGAACAGTGAGCTTGCTCAGAACAAAAGAACTGTGCTTCCTACACACACGGACTATATGAAGTTCAACTCTGCTTAGGAAACTGACAAGAACAGTAGATAATCTTCAGTCCAATACACTGTACATGCTGGGAACAGACGTCAGTGCTACTTGCCCTGTGTATGACAATGGGAGCGCAATAGTGACTGTTCTTACCAGAAAACAACACGTGCTCCTAGGACCAGAAACTGCATGTGATTCAACTCCATTTAAAACTGGGAAACCAACGCTAGCTCGCCTAACAAGAAATACACTCTGATTTTGAGAAAAGAGCACTCTTCTACTCTACTGTGTTTCCTATAGGGCCAGAACAGTGAGGTTGCTCAGAACAAACAACGGTGCTTCCTACACACACAGGCTATATGTAATTCAACTCTGCTTAGGAAACTGACAAGAACAGTAGATCCTCTTCAGTCCAATACACTGTACATGCTGGGAACAGACGTCAGTGCTATTTGCCCTGTGTATGACAATATGAGTGCAATAGTGACTGTTTTTACCAGAAAACAACACGTGCTCGTAGGACCAGAAACTCATGTGATTCAACTCCATTTAAAACTGGGAAACCAACGCTAGCTCGCCTAACAAGAAACATACTCTGATTTTGAGAATAGAGCACTCTTCTACTCTTCTGTGTTTCCTATGGGGTCTAAACAGTGAGCTAGCTCAGAACGAAAGAACGGTGCTTCCTACACACACGGGCAATATCTAGTTCAACTCTGCTTAGGAAACTGACAAGAACAGTAGATCCTCTTCAGTCTATTACACTGTACATGCTGGGAACAGACACCAGTGCTATTTGCCCTGTGTATGACAATGGGAGCACAATAGTGACTCTTCTTACCAGAAAAAAACTCTTGCTCCTAGGACCAGAAAATGCATGGGATTCAACTGCATTTAGGACTGGGAAACAAACGCTAGCTCGCCTTACAAGACACACACTCTGCTTTTGAGAAAAGAGCACTCTTCTACTCTACTGTGTTTCCTATGGGGTCTGAACAGCGAGCTTGCTCAGAACAAAAGAACGGTGCTTCCTACACACACGGGCCATATCTAGTTCAACTCTGCTTAGAAAACTAACAAGAACAGTAGATCCTCTTCAGTCCAATACACTGTTCATGCTGGAAACAGACGCCATTGCTATTTGCCCTGTGTATGACAATGGGAGCGCAATAGTGACTCTTCTTACCAGAAAACAACTCTTTTTCGTGGGACCAGAAACTGCATGTGATTCAACTCCATTTAGGACTGGGAAACAAATGCTAGGTCGCCTTACAAGAAACACATCTGATTTTGAGAAAAGAGCACTCTTCTACTCTACTGTGTTTCCTATAGTGCCAGAACAGTGAGCTTGCTCAGAACAAAAGAACTGTGCTTTCTACACACACGTGCTATATCTAGTTCAACTCTGCTTAGGAAACTGACAAGAACAGTAGATCCTCTTCAGTCCAATATACTGAACATGTAGGGAACAGACGCCATTGCTATTTGCCCTCTGTATGACAATGGGAGCGCAATAGTGACTCTTCTTACCAGAAAACAACTCTTGCTCGTAGGCACAGAAACTGCATGTGATTCAACTCCATTTAGGACTGGGAAACAAACGCTAGCTCGCCTTACAAGACACACTCTCTGCTTTTGAGAAAAGAGCACTCTTCTACTCTACTGTGTTTCCTATAGTGCCAGAACAGTGAGCTTGCTCAGAACAAAAGAACTGTGCTTTCTACACACACGGGCTATATCTAGTTCAACTCTGCTTAGGAAACTGACAAGAACAGTAGATCCTCTTCAGTCCAATATACTGTACATGTAAGGAACAGACGCCATTGCTATTTGCCCTCTGTATGACAATGGGAGCGCAATAGTGACTCTTCTTACCAGAAAACAACTCTTGCTCGTAGGCACAGAAACTGCATGTGATTCAACTCCATTTAGGACTGGAAAACAAACGCTAGGTCGCCTTACAAGAAACACAGTCTACTTTTGAGAAAAGAGCACTCTTTTACTCTACTGTGTTTCCTATGGGGCCAGAACAGTGAGCTTGCTCAGAACAAAAGAACTCTGCTTCCTACACACACAGGGGCTATATCTAGATCAACTCTGCTTAGGAAACTGACAAGAACAGTAGCTCCTCTTCAGTCCAATACACTGTACTTGCTGGGAATTGACGCGAGTGCTATTTGCACTGGGTATGGCAATGGGAGCGCAATAGTGACTTTCCTTACCAGAAAACAACTCTTGCTCATAGGACCAGATACTGCATGTGATTCAACACCATTTAAGACTAAGGAACAAACGCTAGCTCGCCTTACAAGAAACACACTCAGCTTGTGAGAAAAGAGCACTCTTCTACTCTACTGTGTTTCCTATAGGGCCAGAACAGTGAGCTTGCTCAGAACAAAAGAACTGTGCTTCCTACACACACGGCCATATCTAGTTCAACTCTGCTTAGGAAACTGACAAGAATAGTAGATCCTCTTCACTCCAATACACTGTACATGCTGGGAACTGAAGCCAGTGCTATTTGCCCTGTGTATGACAATGGGAGCACAATAGTGAGTCTTCTTACAAGAAAACAACTCTTGCTCATAGGACCAGAAACTGCATGTGATTCAACAACATTTAGGACTGGGAAACAAACGCTAGCTCGCCTTACAAGAAACACACTCTGCTTTTGAGAAAAAAGCACTCTTCTACTCTACTGTGTTTCCTATGGGGTACGAACAGTGAGCTTGCTCAGAACAAAAGAACAGTGCTTCCTACACACACGGCCATATCTAGTTCAACTCTGCTTAGGAAACTGAACAAGAATAGTAGATTCTCTTCAGTCCAATACACTGTACATGCTGGGAACAGACGCCAGTGCTATTTGCACTGTGTATGACAATGGGAGCACAATAGTGACTCTTCTTACCAGAAAAAAACTCTTGCTCGTGGGACCAGAAACTGCATGTGATTCAACTCCATTTAGGACTGGGAAACAAACGCTAGGTCGTCTTACAGGAAACACACTCTGATTTTGAGAAAAGAGCACTTTTCTACTCTACTGTGTTTCCCATAGGGCCAAAACAGTGAGCCTGTTCAGAACAAAAGAACGGTGCTTCCTACACACATGGGCTATATCTAGTTCAACTCTGCTTAGGAAACTGACAAGAACAGTAGATCCTCTTCAGTCCAATACACTATACATGCTGGGAACAGACACCAGTGCTATTTGCCCTGTGTATGACAATGGGAGCCCAATAGTGACTCTTCCTACCAGAAAACAACTCTTGCTCGTCGGACCAGAAACTGCATGTGATTCAACTCCATTTAGGACTGGGAAACAAACGCTACCTCACCTTACAAGAAACACACTCTGATTTTGAGAAAAGAGCACTCTCTACTGTGTTTCCTATGGGTTCCGAACAGTGAGCTTGCTCAGAACAAAAGAACTGTGCTTCCTACACACACGGACTATATGTAGTTCAACTCTGCTTAGGAAACTGACAAGAACAGTAGATACTCTTCAGTCCAATACACTGTACATGCTGGGAACAGACGTCAGTGCTATTTGCCCTGTGTATGACAATGGGAGCGCAATAGTGACTGTTCTTACCAGAAAACAACACGTGCTCCTGGACCAGAAACTGCATGTGATTCAACTCCATTTAAAACTGGGAAACCAACGCTAGCTCGCCTAACAAGAAACACACTCTGATTTTGAGAAAAGAGCACTCTTCTACTCTACTGTGTTTCCTATAGGGCCAGAACACTGAGCTTGCTTAGAACAAAAAACGGTGCTTCCTACACACACGGGCTATATGTAGTTCAACTCTGCTTAGGAAACTGACAAGAACAGTAGATCCTTTTCAGTCTAATACACTGTACATGCTGGGAACAGACACCAGTGCTATTTGCCCTGTGTATGACAATGGCAGCACAATAGTGACTCTTCTTACCAGAAAACAACTCTTGCTCTTAGGACCAGAAAATGCATGGGATTCAACTGCATTTAGGACTGGGAAACAAACGCTACCTCGCCTTACAAGAAACACACTCTGCTTTTGAGAAAAGAGCACTCTTCTACTCTACTGTGTTTCCTATGGGGTCTGAACAGCGAGCTTGCTCAGAACAAAAGAACTGTGCTTCCTACACACACGGGCCATATCTAGTTCAACTCTGCTTAGAAAACTAACAAGAACAGTAGATCCTCTTCAGTCCAATACACTGTTCATGCTGGGAACAGACGCGAGTGCTGTTTGTACTGTGTATGGCAATGGGAGCCCAATAGTGACTCTTCTTACCAGAAAACAACTCTTGTTCGTGGGACCATAAACTGCATGTGATTCAACTCCATTTAGGACTGGGAAACAAACGCTAGGTCACCTTACAAGAAACACATCTGATTTTGAGAAAAGAGCACTCTTCTACTCTACTGTGTTTCCTATAGTGCCAGAACAGTGAGCTTGCTCAGAACAAAAGAACTGTGCTTTCTACACACACGGGGTATATCTAGTTCAACTCTGCTTAGGAAACTGACAAGAACAGTAGACCTTCTTCAGTCCAATATACTGTACATGTAGGGAACCGACGCCATTGCTATTTGCCCTCTGTATGACAATGGGAGCGCAATAGTGACTCTTCTTACCAGAAAACAACTCTTGCTCGTAGGCACAGAAACTGCATGTGATTCAACTCCATTTAGGACTGGAAAACAAACGCTGGGTCGCCTTACAAGAAACACACTCTACTTTTGAGAAAAGAGCACTCTTCTACTCTACTGTGTTTCCTATGGGGCCAGAACAGTGAGCTTGCTCAGAACAAAAGAACTGTGCTTCCTACACACACAGGGGCTATATCTAGATCAACTCTGCTTAGGAAACTGACAAGAACAGTAGCTCCTATTCAGTCCAATACACTGTACTTGCTGGGAATTGACGCGAGTGCTATTTGCACTGGGTATGGCAATGGGAGTGCAATAGTGACTTTCCTTACCAGAAAACAACTCTTGCTCGTAGGACCAGAAACTGCATGTGATTCAACACCATTTAAGACTAAGGAACAAACGCTAGCTCGCCTTACAAGAAACACACTCAGCTTTTGAGAAAAGAGCACTCTTCAACTCTACTGTGTTTCCTATAGGGCCAGAACAGTGAGCTTGCTCAGAACAAAAGAACTGTGCTTCCTACAAACACGGCCATATCTAGTTCAACTCTGCTTAGGAAACTGACAAGAATAGTAGATCCTCTTCAGTCCAATACACTGTACATGCTGGGAACAGACGCCAGTGCTATTTGCCCTGTGTATGACAATGGGAGCGCAATAGTGACTCTTCTTACCAGAAAACAACTCTTGCTCGTAGGACCAGAAACTGCATGGGATTTAACTCCATTTAGGACTGGGAAACAAACGCTAGCTCGCCTTACAAGAAACACACTCTGCTTTTGAGAAAAGAGCACTCTTCTACTCTACTGTGTTTCCTATGGGTTTCGAACAGTGAGCTTGCTTAGAACAAAAGAACTCTGCTTCCTACACTCACGGGCCATATCTAGTTCAACTCTGCTTAGGAAACTGACAAGAACAGTAGCTCCTCTTCAGTCCAATACACTGTACTTGCTGGGAACAGACGCGAGTGCTATTTGCACTGTGTATGGCAATGGGAGCACAACAGTGACTTTCCTTACCAGAAAACAACTCTTGCTCGTGAGACCAACAACTGCATGTGATTCAACTCCATTTAGGACTGGGAAACAACCGCTAGCTCGCCTTACAAGAAACACACTCTGCTTTTGAGAAAAGAGCACTCTTCTACTTTACTGTGTTTCTTATAGGGCCAAAACAGTGACCTTGCTCAGAACAAAAGAACTGTGCTTCCTACACACAGGGGCTTTATCTAGTTCAACTCTACTTAGGAAACTGACAAGAGCAGTAGTTCCTCTTCAGTCCAATACACTGTACTTGCTGGGAACAGACGCGAGTGCTATTTGCACTGTGTATGGCAATGGGAGCACAATAGTGACTTTCCTTACCAGAAAACAACTCTGCTCGTAGGAATAAAAAACTGCATGTGATTCAACTCCATTTAGGACTGGGAAACAAACGCTAGCTTGCCTTACAAGAAACACACTCCGCTTTTGAGAAAATAGCACTCTTCTACTCTATTGTGTTTCCTATATGGCCAGAACAGTGAGCTTGCTCAGAACAAAAAAACTGTGCTTCCTACACACACGGCCATATCTAGTTCAATTCTGCTTAGGAAACTGACAAGAAGAGTAGATCCTCTTCAGTCCAATACACTGTACATGCTGGGAACAGACGCCAGTTCTATTTGCCCTGTGTATGACAATGGGAGCACAATAGTGACTCTTCTTACCAGAAAAAAACTCTTGTTCGTGGGACCAGAAACTGCATGTGATTCAATTCCATTTAGGACTAGGAAACAAACGCTAGGTCGTCTTACAGGAAACACATTCTGATTTTGAGAAAAGAGCACTCTTCTACTCTACTGTGTTTCCTATAGTGCCAGAACAGTGAGCTTGCTCAGAACAAAAGAACGGTGCTTCCTACACACACGGGCTATATCTAGTTCAACTCTGCTTAGGAAACTGACAAGAACAGAAGATCCTCTTCAGTCCAATACACTGTACATGCTGGGAACAGACACCAGTGCTATTTGCCCTGTGTATGACAATGGGAGCCCAATAGTGACTCTTCTTACCAGAAAACAACTCTTGTTCGAGGGACCAGAAACTGCATGTGATTCAACTCCATTTAGGACTGGGAAACCAACGCTACCTCGCCTTACAAGAAAAACACACTGATTTTGAGAAAAGAGCACTCTTTACTGTGTTTCCTATGCGTTCCGAACAGTGAGCTTCCTCAGAACAAAAGAACTGTGCTTCCTACACACACGGACTATATGTAGTTCAACTCTGCTTAGGAAACTGACAAGAACAGTAGATAATCTTCAGTCCAATACACTGTACATGCTGGGAACAGACGTCAGTGCTATTTGCCCTGTGTATGACAATGGGAGCGCAATAGTGACTGTTCTTACCAGAAAACAACACGTGCTCCTAGGACCAGATTCAACTCCATTTAAAACTGGGAAACCAATGCTAGCTCGCCTAACAAGAAACACACTCTGATTTTGAGAAAAGAGCACTCTTCTACTCTACTGTGTTTCCTATAGGGCCAGAACAGTGAGCTTGCTCACAACAAAGAACGGTGCTTCCTACACACACAGGGTATATGTAGTTCAACTCTGCTTAGGAAACTGACAAGAACAGTAGATCCTCTTCAGTCCAATACACTGTACATGCTGGGAACAGACGTCAGTGCTATTTGCCCTGTGTATGACAATATGAGCGCAATAGTGACTGTTTTTACCAGAAAACAACACGTGCTCATAGGACCAGAAACTCATGTGATTCAACTCCATTTAAAACTGGGAAACCAACGCTAGCTCGCCTAACAAGAAACATACTCTGATTTTGAGAATAGAGCACTCTTCTACTCTTCTGAGTTTCCTATGGGGTCTGAACAGTGAGCTTGCTCAGAACAAAAGAATGGTGCTTCCTACACACACGGGCTATATCTAGTTCAACTCTGCTTAGGAAACCGACAAGAACAGTAGATCCTCTTCAGTCTAATACACTGTACATTCTGGGAACAGACACCAGTGCTATTTGCCCTGTGTATGACAATGGGAGCACAATAGTGACTATTCTTACCAGAAAACAACTCTTGCTCATAGGACCAGAAAATGCATGGGATTCAACTGCATTTAGGACTGGGAAACAAACGCTAGCTCGCCTTACAAGACACACACTCTGCTTTTGAGAAAAGAGCACTCTTCTACTCTACTGTGTTTCCTATGGGGTCTGAACAGCGAGCTTGCTCAGAGCAAAAGAACTGTGCTTCCTACACACACGGGCCATATCTAGTTCAACTCTGCTTAGAAAAGTAACAAGAACAGTAGATTCTCTTCAGTCCAATACACTGTTCATGCTGGAAACAGACGCCATTGCTATTTGCCCTGTGTATGACAATGGGAGCGCAATAGTGACTCTTCTTACCAGAAAACAACTCTTGTTCGTGGGACCAGAAACTGCATGTGATTCAACTCCATTTAGGACTGGGAAACAAATGCTAGGTCGCCTTACAAGAAACACATCTGATTTTGAGAAAAGAGCACTCTTCTACTCTACTGTGTTTCCTATAGTGCCAGAACAGTGAGCTTGCTCAGAACAAAAGAACTGTGCTTTCTACACATACGGGCTATATCTAGTTCAACTCTGCTTAGGAAACTGACAAGAACAGTAGATCCTCTTCAGTCCAATATACTGTACATGTAGGGAACAGACGCCATTGCTATTTGCCCTCTGTATGACAATGGGAGCGCAATAGTGACTCTTCTTACCAGAAAACAATCTTGCTCGTAGGCACAGAAACTGCATGTGATTCAACTCCATTTAGGACTGGAAAACAAACGCTAGGTCGCCTTACAAGAAACACAGTCTACTTTTGAGAAAAGAGCACTCTTCTACTCTACTGTGTTTCCTATGGGGCCAGAACAGTGAGCTTGCTCAGAACAAAAGAACTCTGCTTCCTACACACACAGGGGCTATATCTAGATCAACTCTGCTTAGGAAACTGACAAGAACGGTAGATCCTCTTCAGTCCAATACACTGTACTTGCTGGGAATTGACGCGAGTGCTATTTGCACTGGGTATGGCAATGGGAGCGCAATAGTGACTTTCCTTACCAGAAAACTACTCTTGCTCATAGGACCAGAAACTGCATGTGATTCAACACCATTTAAGACTAAGGAACAAACGCTAGTTCGCCTTACAAGAAACACACTCAGCTTTTGAGAAAAGAGCACTCTTCTACTCTACTGTGTTTCCTATAGGGCCAGAACAGTGAGCTTGCTCAGAACAAAAGAACTGTGCTTCCTACACACACGGCCATATCTAGTTCAACTCTGCTTAGGAAACTGACAATAACAGTAGATCCTCTTCACTCCAATACACTGTACATGCTGGGAACAGAAGCCAGTGCTATTTGCCCTGTGTATGACAATGGGAGCGCAATAGTGAGTCTTCTTACAAGAAAACAACTCTTGCTCATAGGACCAGAAACTGCATGTGATTCAACAACATTTAGGACTGGGAAACAAACGCTAGCTCGCCTTACAAGAAACACACTCTGCTTTTGAGAAAAAAGCACTCTTCTACTCTACTGTGTTTCCTATGGGGTCCGAACAGTGAGCTTGCTCAGAACAAAAGAACAGTGCTTCCTACACACACGGCCATATCTAGTTCAACTCTGCTTAGGAAACTGAACAAGAATAGTAGATCCTCTTCAGTCCAATACACTGTACATGCTGGGAACAGACGCCAGTGCTATTTGCACTGTGTATGACAATGGGAGCACAATAGTGAGTCTTCTTACCAGAAAACAACTCTTGCTCGTGGGACCAGAAACTGCATGTGATTCAACTCCATTTAGGACTGGGAAACAAACGCTAGGTCGTCTTACAGGAAACACACTCTGATTTTGAGAAAAGAGCACTTTTCTACTCTACTGTGTTTCCCATAGGGCCAGAACAGTGAGCTTGCTCAGAACAAAAGAACGGTGCTTCCTACACACACGGCCATATCTAGTTCAACTCTGCTTAGGAAACTGACAATAACAGTAGATCCTCTTCACTCCAATACACTGTACATGCTGGGAACAGAAGCCAGTGCTATTTGCCCTGTGTATGACAATGGGAGCGCAATAGTGAGTCTTCTTACAAGAAAACAACTCTTGCTCATAGGACCAGAAACTGCATGTGATTCAACAACATTTAGGACTGGGAAACAAACGCTAGCTCGCCTTACAAGAAACACACTCTGCTTTTGAGAAAAAAGCACTCTTCTACTCTACTGTGTTTCCTATGGGTTCCGAACAGTGAGCTTGCTCAGAACAAAAGAACAGTGCTTCCTACACACACGGCCATATCTAGTTCAACTCTGCTTAGGAAACTGAACAAGAATAGTAGATCCTCTTCAGTCCAATACACTGTACATGCTGGGAACAGACGCCAGTGCTATTTGCACTGTGTATGACAATGGGAGCACAATAGTGAGTCTTCTTACCAGAAAACAACTCTTGCTCGTGGGACCAGAAACTGCATGTGATTCAACTCCATTTAGGACTGGGAAACAAACGCTAGGTCGTCTTACAGGAAACACACTCTGATTTTGAGAAAAGAGCACTTTTCTACTCTACTGTGTTTCCCATAGGGCCAGAACAGTGAGCTTGCTCAGAACAAAAGAACGGTGCTTCCTACACACATGGGCTATATCTAGTTCAACTCTGCTTAGGAAACTGACAAGAACAGTAGATCCTCTTCAGTCCAATACACTATACATGCTGGGAACAGACACCAGTGCTATTTGCCCTGTGTATGACAATGGGAGCCCAATAGTGACTCTTCCTACCAGAAAACAACTCTTGCTCGTCGGACCAGAAACTGCATGTGATTCAACTCCATTTAGGACTGGGAAACAAACGCTACCTCACCTTACAAGAAACACACTCTGATTTTGCGAAAAGAGCACTCTCTACTGTGTTTCCTATGGGTTCCGAACAGTGAGCTTGCTCAGAACAAAAGAACTGTGCTTCCTACACACACGGACTATATGTAGTTCAACTCTGCTTAGGAAACTGACAAGAACAGTAGATACTCTTCAGTCCAATACACTGTACATGCTGGGAACAGACGTCAGTGCTATTTGCCCTGTGTATGACAATGGGAGCGCAATAGTGACTGTTCTTACCAGAAAACAACACGTGCTCCTGGACCAGAAACTGCATGTGATTCAACTCCATTTAAAACTGGGAAACCAACGCTAGCTCGCCTAACAAGAAACACACTCTGATTTTGAGAAAAGAGCACTCTTCTACTCTACTGTGTTTCCTATAGGGCCAGAACAGTGAGCTTGCTCAGAACAAAAAACGGTGCTTCCTACACACACGGGCTATATGTAGTTCAACTCTGCTTAGGAAACTGACAAGAACAGTAGATCCTCTTCAGTCCAATACACTGTAAATGCTGGGAACAGACGTCTTTGCTATTTGCCCTGTGTATGACAATGGGAGCGCAATAGTGACTGTTCTTACCAGAAAACAACACGTGCTCGTAGGACCAGAAACTCATGTGATTCAACTCCATTTAAAACTGGGAAACCAACGCTAGCTCGCCTAACAAGAAACATACTCTGATTTTGAGAAAAGAGCACTCTTCTACTCTACTGTTTTTCCTATAGGGCCAGAACAGCGAGCTTGCTCAGAACAAAAGAACGGTGCTTCCTACACACACGGGCTATATCTAGTTCAACTCTGCTTAGGAAACTGACAAGAACAGTAGATCCTCTTCAGTCTAATACACTGTACATGCTGGGAACAGACACCAGTGCTATTTGCCCTGTGTATGACAATGGGAGCACAATAGTGACTCTTCTTACCAGAAAACAACTCTTGCTCCTAGGACCAGAAAATGCATGGGATTCAACTGCATTTAGGACTGGGAAACAAACGCTAGCTCACCTTACAAGAAACACACTCTGCTTTTGAGAAAAGAGCACTCTTCTACTCTACTGTGTTTCCTATAGTGCCAGAACAGTGAGCTTGCTCAGAACAAAAGAACTGTGCTTTCTACACACACGGGCTATATCTAGTTCAACTCTGCTTAGGAAACTGACAAGAACAGTAGATCCTCTTCAGTCCAATATACTGTACATGTAGGGAACAGACGCCATTGCTATTTGCCCTCTGTATGACAATGGGAGCGCAATAGTGACTCTTCTTACCAGAAAACAATCTTGCTCGTAGGCACAGAAACTGCATGTGATTCAACTCCATTTAGGACTGGAAAACAAACGCTAGGTCGCCTTACAAGAAACACAGTCTACTTTTGAGAAAAGAGCACTCTTCTACTCTACTGTGTTTCCTATGGGGCCAGAACAGTGAGCTTGCTCAGAACAAAAGAACTCTGCTTCCTACACACACAGGGGCTATATCTAGATCAACTCTGCTTAGGAAACTGACAAGAACGGTAGATCCTCTTCAGTCCAATACACTGTACTTGCTGGGAATTGACGCGAGTGCTATTTGCACTGGGTATGGCAATGGGAGCGCAATAGTGACTTTCCTTACCAGAAAACTACTCTTGCTCATAGGACCAGAAACTGCATGTGATTCAACACCATTTAAGACTAAGGAACAAACGCTAGTTCGCCTTACAAGAAACACACTCAGCTTTTGAGAAAAGAGCACTCTTCTACTCTACTGTGTTTCCTATAGGGCCAGAACAGTGAGCTTGCTCAGAACAAAAGAACTGTGCTTCCTACACACACGGCCATATCTAGTTCAACTCTGCTTAGGAAACTGACAATAACAGTAGATCCTCTTCACTCCAATACACTGTACATGCTGGGAACAGAAGCCAGTGCTATTTGCCCTGTGTATGACAATGGGAGCGCAATAGTGAGTCTTCTTACAAGAAAACAACTCTTGCTCATAGGACCAGAAACTGCATGTGATTCAACAACATTTAGGACTGGGAAAGAAACGCTAGCTCGCCTTACAAGAAACACACTCTGCTTTTGAGAAAAAAGCACTCTTCTACTCTACTGTGTTTCCTATGGGGTACGAACAGTGAGCTTGCTCAGAACAAAAGAACAGTGCTTCCTACACACACGGCCATATCTAGTTCAACTCTGCTTAGGAAACTGAACAAGAATAGTAGATCCTCTTCAGTCCAATACACTGTACATGCTGGGAACAGACGCCAGTGCTATTTGCACTGTGTATGACAATGGGAGCACAATAGTGAGTCTTCTTACCAGAAAACAACTCTTGCTCGTGGGACCAGAAACTGCATGTGATTCAACTCCATTTAGGACTGGGAAACAAACGCTAGGTCGTCTTACAGGAAACACACTCTGATTTTGAGAAAAGAGCACTTTTCTACTCTACTGTGTTTCCCATAGGGCCAGAACAGTGAGCTTGCTCAGAACAAAAGAACGGTGCTTCCTACACACATGGGCTATATCTAGTTCAACTCTGCTTAGGAAACTGACAAGAACAGTAGATCCTCTTCAGTCCAATACACTATACATGCTGGGAACAGACACCAGTGCTATTTGCCCTGTGTATGACAATGGGAGCCCAATAGTGACTCTTCCTACCAGAAAACAACTCTTGCTCGTCGGACCAGAAACTGCATGTGATTCAACTCCATTTAGGACTGGGAAACAAACGCTACCTCACCTTACAAGAAACACACTCTGATTTTGCGAAAAGAGCACTCTCTACTGTGTTTCCTATGGGTTCCGAACAGTGAGCTTGCTCAGAACAAAAGAACTGTGCTTCCTACACACACGGACTATATGTAGTTCAACTCTGCTTAGGAAACTGACAAGAACAGTAGATACTCTTCAGTCCAATACACTGTACATGCTGGGAACAGACGTCAGTGCTATTTGCCCTGTGTATGACAATGGGAGCGCAATAGTGACTGTTCTTACCAGAAAACAACACGTGCTCCTGGACCAGAAACTGCATGTGATTCAACTCCATTTAAAACTGGGAAACCAACGCTAGCTCGCCTAACAAGAAACACACTCTGATTTTGAGAAAAGAGCACTCTTCTACTCTACTGTGTTTCCTATAGGGCCAGAACAGTGAGCTTGCTCAGAACAAAAGAACGGTGCTTCCTACACACACGGGCTATATCTAGTTCAACTCTGCTTTGGAAACTGACAAGAACAGTAGATCCTCTTCAGTCTAATACACTGTACATGCTGGGAACAGACACCAGTGCTATTTGCCCTGTGTATGACAATGGGAGCACAATAGTGACTCTTCTTACCAGAAAACAACTCTTGCTCCTAGGACCAGAAAATGCATGGGATTCAACTGCATTTAGGACTGGGAAACAAACGCTAGCTCACCTTACAAGAAACACACTCTGCTTTTGAGAAAAGAGCACTCTTCTACTCTACTGTGTTTCCTATAGTGCCAGAACAGTGAGCTTGCTCAGAACAAAAGAACTGTGCTTTCTACACACACGGGCTATATCTAGTTCAACTCTGCTTAGGAAACTGACAAGAACAGTAGATCCTCTTCAGTCCAATATACTGTACATGTAGGGAACAGACGCCATTGCTATTTGCCCTCTGTATGACAATGGGAGCGCAATAGTGACTCTTCTTACCAGAAAACAATCTTGCTCGTAGGCACAGAAACTGCATGTGATTCAACTCCATTTAGGACTGGAAAACAAACGCTAGGTCGCCTTACAAGAAACACAGTCTACTTTTGAGAAAAGAGCACTCTTCTACTCTACTGTGTTTCCTATGGGGCCAGAACAGTGAGCTTGCTCAGAACAAAAGAACTCTGCTTCCTACACACACAGGGGCTATATCTAGATCAACTCTGCTTAGGAAACTGACAAGAACGGTAGATCCTCTTCAGTCCAATACACTGTACTTGCTGGGAATTGACGCGAGTGCTATTTGCACTGGGTATGGCAATGGGAGCGCAATAGTGACTTTCCTTACCAGAAAACTACTCTTGCTCATAAGACCAGAAACTGCATGTGATTCAACACCATTTAAGACTAAGGAACAAACGCTAGTTCGCCTTACAAGAAACACACTCAGCTTTTGAGAAAAGAGCACTCTTCTACTCTACTGTGTTTCCTATAGGGCCAGAACAGTGAGCTTGCTCAGAACAAAAGAACTGTGCTTCCTACACACACGGCCATATCTAGTTCAACTCTGCTTAGGAAACTGACAATAACAGTAGATCCTCTTCACTCCAATACACTGTACATGCTGGGAACAGAAGCCAGTGCTATTTGCCCTGTGTATGACAATGGGAGCGCAATAGTGAGTCTTCTTACAAGAAAACAACTCTTGCTCATAGGACCAGAAACTGCATGTGATTCAACAACATTTAGGACTGGGAAACAAACGCTAGCTCGCCTTACAAGAAACACACTCTGCTTTTGAGAAAAAAGCACTCTTCTACTCTACTGTGTTTCCTATGGGGTACGAACAGTGAGCTTGCTCAGAACAAAAGAACAGTGCTTCCTACACACACGGCCATATCTAGTTCAACTCTGCTTAGGAAACTGAACAAGAATAGTAGATCCTCTTCAGTCCAATACACTGTACATGCTGGGAACAGACGCCAGTGCTATTTGCACTGTGTATGACAATGGGAGCACAATAGTGAGTCTTCTTACCAGAAAACAACTCTTGCTCGTGGGACCAGAAACTGCATGTGATTCAACTCCATTTAGGACTGGGAAACAAACGCTAGGTCGTCTTACAGGAAACACACTCTGATTTTGAGAAAAGAGCACTTTTCTACTCTACTGTGTTTCCCATAGGGCCAGAACAGTGAGCTTGCTCAGAACAAAAGAACGGTGCTTCCTACACACATGGGCTATATCTAGTTCAACTCTGCTTAGGAAACTGACAAGAACAGTAGATCCTCTTCAGTCCAATACACTATACATGCTGGGAACAGACACCAGTGCTATTTGCCCTGTGTATGACAATGGGAGCCCAATAGTGACTCTTCCTACCAGAAAACAACTCTTGCTCGTCGGACCAGAAACTGCATGTGATTCAACTCCATTTAGGACTGGGAAACAAACGCTACCTCACCTTACAAGAAACACACTCTGATTTTGCGAAAAGAGCACTCTCTACTGTGTTTCCTATGGGTTCCGAACAGTGAGCTTGCTCAGAACAAAAGAACTGTGCTTCCTACACACACGGACTATATGTAGTTCAACTCTGCTTAGGAAACTGACAAGAACAGTAGATACTCTTCAGTCCAATACACTGTACATGCTGGGAACAGACGTCAGTGCTATTTGCCCTGTGTATGACAATGGGAGCGCAATAGTGACTGTTCTTACCAGAAAACAACACGTGCTCCTGGACCAGAAACTGCATGTGATTCAACTCCATTTAAAACTGGGAAACCAACGCTAGCTCGCCTAACAAGAAACACAATCTGATTTTGAGAAAAGAGCACTCTTCTACTCTACTGTGTTTCCTATAGGGCCAGAACAGTGAGCTTGCTCAGAACAAAAAACGGTGCTTCCTACACACACGGGCTATATGTAGTTCAACTCTGCTTAGGAAACTGACAAGAACAGTAGATCCTCTTCAGTCCAATACACTGTAAATGCTGGGAACAGACGTCTTTGCTATTTGCCTTGTGTATGACAATGGGAGCGCAATAGTGACTGTTCTTACCAGAAAACAACACGTGCTCGTAGGACCAGAAACTCATGTGATTCAACTCCATTTAAAACTGGGAAACCAACGCTAGCTCGCCTAACAAGAAACATACTCTGATTTTGAGAAAAGAGCACTCTTCTACTCTACTGTTTTTCCTATAGGGCCAGAACAGCGAGCTTGCTCAGAACAAAAGAACGGTGCTTCCTACACACACGGGCTATATCTAGTTCAACTCTGCTTAGGAAACTGACAAGAACAGTAGATCCTCTTCAGTCTAATACACTGTACATGCTGGGAACAGACACCAGTGCTATTTGCCCTGTGTATGACAATGGGAGCACAATAGTGACTCTTCTTACCAGAAAACAACTCTTGCTCCTAGGACCAGAAAATGCATGGGATTCAACTGCATTTAGGACTGGGAAACAAACGCTAGCTCACCTTACAAGAAACACACTCTGCTTTTGAGAAAAGAGCACTCTTCTACTCTACTGTGTTTCCTATGGGATCTGAACAGTGAGCTTGCTCAGAACAAAAGAACTGTGCTTCCTACACACACGGGCCATATCTAGTTCAACTCTGCTTAGAAAACTAACAAGAACAGTAGATCCTCTTCAGTCCAATACACTGTTCATGCTGGGAACAGACGCCATTGCTATTTGCCCTGTGTATGACAATGGGAGCGCAATAGTGACTGTTCTTACCAGAAAACAACACGTGCTCCTAGGACCAGAAAATGCATGTGATTCAACTCCATTTAAAACTGGGAAACCAACGCTAGCTCGCCTAACAAGAAACACACTCTGATTTTGAGAAAAGAGCACTCTTCTACTCTACTGTGTTTCCTATAGGGCCAGAACATTGAGCTTGCTCAGAACAAAAGAACGGTGCTTCCTACACACACGGGCTATATGTAGTTCAACTCTGCTTAGGAAACTGACAAGAACAGTAGATCCTCTTCAGTCCAATACACTGTACTTGCTGGGAACAGATGTGAATGCTATTTGCACTGTGTATAGCAATGGGAGCACAATAGTGACTTTCCTTACCAGAAAACAACTCTTGCTCGTAGGACTAAAAACTGCATGTGATTCTACTCCATTTAGGACTGGGAAACAAACGCTAGCTCGCCTTATAAGAAACACACTCTGCTTTTGAGAAAAGAGCTCTCCTCTACTTTACTGTGTTTCTTATAGGGCCAAAACAGTGACCTTGCTCAGAACAAAAGAACTGTGCTACCTACACACACGGGCTATATCTATTCAACTCTACTTAGGAAACTGACAAGAGCAGTAGCTCCTCTTCAGTCCAATACACTGTACTTGCTGGGAACAGAGGCGAGTGCTATTTGCACTGTGTGTGGCAATTGGAGCGCAATAGTGACTTTCCTTACCAGAAAACAACTCTGCTCGTAGGAGTAAAAAACTGCATGTGATTCAACTCCATTTAGGACTGGGAAACAAACGCTAGCTTGCCTTACAAGAAACACACACCGCTTTTGAGAAAATAGCACACTTCTACTCTATTGTGTTTCCTATAGGGCCAGAACAGTGAGCTTGCTCAGAACAAAAAAACAGTGCTTCCTACACACACGGCCATATCTAGTTCAATTCTGCTTAGGAAACTGACAAGAAGAGTAGATCCTCTTCAGTCCAATACACTGTACATGCTGGGAACAGACGGCAGTGCTATTTGCCCTGTGTATGACAATGGGAGCACAATAGTGACTCTTCTTACCAGAAAACAACTCTTGCTCGTGGGACCAGAAACTGCATGTGATTCAACTCCATTTAGGACTGGGAAACAAACGCTAGGTCGTCTTACAGGAAACACACTCTGATTTTGAGAAAAGAGCACTCTTCTACTCTACTGTGTTTCCCATAGGGCCAGAAAAGTGAGCTTGCTCAGAACAAAAGAACGGTGCTTCCTACACACATGGACTATATGTAGTTCAACTCTGCTTAGGAAACTGACAAGAACAGTAGATACTCTTCAGTCCAATACACTGTACATGCTGGGAACAGACACCAGTGCTATTTGCCCTGTGTATGACAATGGGAGCGCAATAGTGACTGTTCTTACCAGAAAACAACACGTGCTCCTAGGACCAGAAACTACATGTGATTCAACTCCATTTAAAACTGGGAAACCAACGCTAGCTCGCCTAACAAGAAACACACTCTGATTTTGAGAAAAGAGCACTCTTCTACTCTACTGTGTTTCCTATAGGACCAGAACAGCGAGCTTGCTCAGAACAAAAGAACGGTGCTTCCTACACACACGGACTATATCTAGTTCAACTCTGCTTAGGAAACTGACAAGAACAGTAGATCCTCTTCAGTCTAATAAACTGTACATGCTGGAAACAGACACCAGTGCTATTTGCCCTGTGTATGACAATGGGAGCACAATAGTGTCTCTTCTTACCAGAAAACAACTCTTGCTCATAGGACCAGAAAATGCATGGGATTGAACTGCATTTAGGACTGGAAAACAAACGCTAGCTCGCCTTACAAGAAACACACTCTGCTTTTGAGAATAGAGCACTCTTCTACTCTACTGTGTTTCCTATGGGGTCTGAACAGTGAGCTTGCTCAGAACAAAAGAACTGTGCTTCGTACACACACGGATCATATCTAGTTCAACTCTGCTTAGAAAACTATCAAGAACAGTAGATCCTCTTCAGTCCAATACACTGTTCATGCTGGGAACAGACGCCATTTCTATTTGCCCTGTGTATGACAATGGGAGCGCAATAGTGACTCTTCTTACCAGAAAACAACTCTTGTTCGTGGGACCAGAAACTGCATGTGATTCAACTCCATTTAGGACTGGGAAACAAACGCTAGGTCACCTTACAAGAAACACATCTGATTTTCAGAAAAGAGCACTCTTCTACTCTACTGTGTTTCCTATAGTGCCAGAACAGTGAGCTTGCTCAGAACAGAAGAACTGTGTTTTCTACACACACGGGCTATATCTAGTTCAACTCTGCTTAGGAAACTGACAAGAACAGTAGATCCTCTTCAGTCCAATATACTGTACATGTAGGGAACAGACGCCATTGCTATTTGCCCTCTGTATGACAATGGGAGCACAATAGTGACTCTTCTTACCAGAAAACAACTCTTGCTCGTAGGCACAGAAACTGCATGTGATTCAACTCCATTTAGGATAGGGAAACAAACGCTAGCTCGCCTTACAAGAAACACACTCTGCTTTTGAGAAGAAGCACTCTTCTACTCTACTGTGTTTCCTATGGGGTACGAACAGTGAGCTTGCTCAGAACAAAAGAACAGTGCTTCCTACGCACACAGCCATATCTAGTTCAACTCTGCTTAGGAAACTGACAATAACAGTAGATCCTCTTCACTCCAATACACTGTACATGCTGGGAACAGACGCCAGTGCTATTTGCCCTGTGTATGTCAATGGGAGCGCAATAGTGTGTCTTCTTACAAGAAAACAACTCTTGCTCATAGGACCAGAAACTGCATGTGATTCAACTCCATTTAGGAATGGGAAACAAACGCTAGCTCGCCTTACAAGAAACACACTCTGCTTTTGAGAAAAAAGCACTCTTCTACTCTACTGTGTTTCCTATGGGGTACGAACAGTGAGCTTGCTCAGAACAAAAGAACAGTGCCTCCTACACACACGGTCATATCTAGTTCAACTCTGCTTAGGAAACTGACAAGAATAGTAAATCCTCTTCAGTCCAATACACTGTACATGCTGGGAACAGACGCCAGTGCTATTTGCCCTGTGTATGACAATGGGAGCGCAATAGTGACTCTTCTTACCAGAAAACAACTCTTGCTCATAGGAGCAGAAACTGCATGTGATTCAACTCCATTTAGGACTGGGAAACAAACGCTAGGTCGCCTTACAAGAAACACACTCTGCTTTTGAGAAAAGATCACTCTTCTACTCTACTGTGTTTCCTATAGGTCCAGAACAGTGAGCTTGCTCAGAACAAAAGAACTGTGCTTCCTACACACAAGGCCATATCTAGTTCAATTCTTCTTAGGAAATTAACAAGAACAGTTGATCCTCTTCAGTCCAATACACTGTACATGCTGGGAACAGACGCCAGTGCTATTTGCCCTGTGTATGACAATGGGAGCGCAATAGTGACTCTTCTTACCAGAAAAAACTCTTGCTCGTAGGACCAGAAACTGCATGGGATTCAACTCCATTTAGGACAGGGAAACAAACGCTAGCTCGCCTTACAAGAAACACACTCTGCTTTTGAGAAAAGAGCACTCTTCTACTCTACTGTGTTTCCTATGGGTTCTGAACAGTGAGCTTGCTCAGAACAAAAGAACTCTGCTTCCTACACTCACGGGCCATATCTAATTCAACTCTGCTTAGGAAACTGACAAGAACAGTAGCTTCTCTTCAGTCCAATACACTGTACTTGCTGGGAACAGACGCGAGTGCTATTTACACTGTGTATGGCAATGGGAGCACAATAGTTACTTTCCTTACCAGAAAACATCTCTTTTTCGTGAGACCAACAACTGCACATGATTCAACTCCATTTAGGACTGGGAAACAAACGCTAGCTTGCCTTACAAGAAACACACTCTGCTTTTGAGAAAAGAGCAGTCTTCTACTTTACTGTGTTTCCTATAGGGCCAAAACAGTGACCTTGCTCAGAACAAAAGAACTGTGCTTCCTACACACACGGGCTATATCTATTCAACTCTACTTAGGAAGCTGACAAGAGCAGTAGCTCCTCTTCAGTCCAATACACTGTACTTGCTGAGAACAGACGCGAGTGCTATTTGCACTGTGTATGGCAATGGGAGCACAATAGTGACTTTCCTTACCAGAAAACAACTCTGCTCGTAGGAATAAAAAACTGCATGTGATTCAACTCCATTTAGGACTGGGAAACAAACGCTAGCTTGCCTTACAAGAAACACACTCAGCTTTTGAGAAAGTAGCACTCTTCTACTCTACTGTGTTTCCTATTGGGCCAGAACAGTGAGCTTGCTCAGAACAAAAAAACTGTGCTTCCTACACACACGGCCATATCTAGTTCAATTCTGCTTAGGAAACTGACAAGAACAGTAGATCCTCTTCAGTCCAATACACTGTACATGCTGGAAACAGACGCCAGTGCTATTTGCCCTGTGTATGACAATGGAAGCACAATAGTGACTCTTCTTACCAGAAAACAACTCTTGCTCGTGGGACCAGAAACTGCATGTGATTCACCTCCATTTAGGACTGGGAAACAAACGCTAGGTCGTCTTACAGGAAACACACTCTGATTTTGAGAAAAGAGCACTCTTCTACTCTACTGTGTTTCCAATAGGGCCAGAAAAGTGAGCTTGCTCAGAACAAAAGAACGGTGCTTCCTACACACACGGGCTATATCTATTTCAACTCTGCTTAGGAAACTGACAAGAACAGAAGATCCTCTTCAGTCCAATACACTGTACATGCTGGGAACAGACACCAGTGCTATTTGCCCTGTGTATGACAATGGGAGCCCAATAGTGACTCTTCTTACCAGAAAACAACTCTTGCTCGAGGGACCAGAAACTGCATGTGATTCAACTCCATTTAGGACTGGGAAACAAACGCTACCTCGCCTTACAAGAAAAACACAGATTTTGAGAAAAGAGCACTCTCTACTGTGTTTCCTATGGGTTCCGAACAGTGAGCTTGCTCAGAACAAAAGAACTGTGCTTCCTACACACACGGACTATATGAAGTTCAACTCTGCTTAGGAAACTGACAAGAACAGTAGATAATCTTCAGTCCAATACACTGTACATGCTGGGAACAGACGTCAGTGCTACTTGCCCTGTGTATGACAATGGGAGCGCAATAGTGACTGTTCTTACCAGAAAACAACACGTGCTCCTAGGACCAGAAACTGCATGTGATTCAACTCCATTTAAAACTGGGAAACCAACGCTAGCTCGCCTAACAAGAAATACACTCTGATTTTGAGAAAAGAGCACTCTTCTACTCTACTGTGTTTCCTATAGGGCCAGAACAGTGAGCTTGCTCAGAACAAACAACGGTGCTTCCTACACACACAGGCTATATGTAGTTCAACTCTGCTTAGGAAACTGACAAGAACAGTAGATCCTCTTCAGTCCAATACACTGTACATGCTGGGAACAGACGTCAGTGCTATTTGCCCTGTGTATGACAATATGAGCGCAATAGTGACTGTTTTTACCAGAAAACAACACGTGCTCGTAGGACCAGAAACTCATGTGATTCAACTCCATTTAAAACTGGGAAACCAACGCTAGCTCGCCTAACAAGAAACATACTCTGATTTTGAGAATAGAGCACTCTTCTACTCTTCTGTGTTTCCTATGGGGTCTAAACAGTGAGCTAGCTCAGAACGAAAGAACGGTGCTTCCTACACACACGGGCAATATCTAGTTCAACTCTGCTTAGGAAACTGACAAGAACAGTAGATCCTCTTCAGTCTATTACACTGTACATGCTGGGAACAGACACCAGTGCTATTTGCCCTGTGTATGACAATGGGAGCACAATAGTGACTCTTCTTACAAGAAAACAACTCTTGCTCCTAGGACCAGAAAATGCATGGGATTCAACTGCATTTAGGACTGGGAAACAAACGCTAGCTCGCCTTACAAGACACACACTCTGCTTTTGAGAAAAGAGCACTCTTCTACTCTACTGTGTTTCCTATGGGGTCTGAACAGCGAGCTTGCTCAGAACAAAAGAACGGTGCTTCCTACACACACGGGCCATATCTAGTTCAACTCTGCTTAGAAAACTAACAAGAACAGTAGATCCTCTTCAGTACAATACACTGTTCATGCTGGAAACAGACGCCATTGCTATTTGCCCTGTGTATGACAATGGGAGCGCAATAGTGACTCTTCTTACCAGAAAACAACTCTTTTTCGTGGGACCAGAAACTGCATGTGATTCAACTCCATTTAGGACTGGGAAACAAATGCTAGGTCGCCTTACAAGAAACACATCTGATTTTGAGAAAAGAGCACTCTTCTACTCTACTGTGTTTCCTATAGTGCCAGAACAGTGAGCTTGCTCAGAACAAAAGAACTGTGCTTTCTACACACACGTGCTATATCTAGTTCAACTCTGCTTAGGAAACTGACAAGAACAGTAGATCCTCTTCAGTCCAATATACTGTACATGTAGGGAACAGACGCCATTGCTATTTGCCCTCTGTATGACAATGGGAGCGCAATAGTGACTCTTCTTACCAGAAAACAACTCTTGCTCGTAGGCACAGAAACTGCATGTGATTCAACTCCATTTAGGACTGGGAAACAAACGCTAGCTCGCCTTACAAGACACACTCTCTGCTTTTGAGAAAAGAGCACTCTTCTACTCTACTGTGTTTCCTATAGTGCCAGAACAGTGAGCTTGCTCAGAACAAAAGAACTGTGCTTTCTACACACACGGGCTATATCTAGTTCAACTCTGCTTAGGAAACTGACAAGAACAGTAGATCCTCTTCAGTCCAATATACTGTACATGTAAGGAACAGACGCCATTGCTATTTGCCCTCTGTATGACAATGGGAGCGCAATAGTGACTCTTCTTACCAGAAAACAACTCTTGCTCGTAGGCACAGAAACTGCATGTGATTCAACTCCATTTAGGACTGGAAAACAAACGCTAGGTCGCCTTACAAGAAACACAGTCTACTTTTGAGAAAAGAGCACTCTTTTACTCTACTGTGTTTCCTATGGGGCCAGAACAGTGAGCTTGCTCAGAACAAAAGAACTCTGCTTCCTACACACACAGGGGCTATATCTAGATCAACTCTGCTTAGGAAACTGACAAGAACAGTAGCTCCTCTTCAGTCCAATACACTGTACTTGCTGGGAATTGACGCGAGTGCTATTTGCACTGGGTATGGCAATGGGAGCGCAATAGTGACTTTCCTTTCCAGAAAACAACTCTTGCTCATAGGACCAGATACTGCATGTGATTCAACACCATTTAAGACTAAGGAACAAACGCTAGCTCGCCTTACAAGAAACACACTCAGCTTTTGAGAAAAGAGCACTCTTCTACTCTACTGTGTTTCCTATAGGGCCAGAACAGTGAGCTTGCTCAGAACAAAAGAACTGTGCTTCCTACACACACGGCCATATCTAGTTCAACTCTGCTTAGGAAACTGACAAGAACAGTAGATCCTCTTCACTCCAATACACTGTACATGCTGGGAACTGAAGCCAGTGCTATTTGCCCTGTGTATGACAATGGGAGCACAATAGTGAGTCTTCTTACAAGAAAACAACTCTTGCTCATAGGACCAGAAACTGCATGTGATTCAACAACATTTAGGACTGGGAAACAAACGCTAGCTCGCCTTACAAGAAACACACTCTGCTTTTGAGAAAAAAGCACTCTTCTACTCTACTGTGTTTCCTATGGGGTACGAACAGTGAGCTTGCTCAGAACAAAAGAACAGTGCTTCCTACACACACGGCCATATCTAGTTCAACTCTGCTTAGGAAACTGAACAAGAATAGTAGATTCTCTTCAGTCCAATACACTGTACATGCTGGGAACAGACGCCAGTGCTATTTGCACTGTGTATGACAATGGGAGCACAATAGTGACTCTTCTTACCAGAAAAAAACTCTTGCTCGTGGGACCAGAAACTGCATGTGATTCAACTCCATTTAGGACTGGGAAACAAACGCTAGGTCGTCTTACAGGAAACACACTCTGATTTTGAGAAAAGAGCACTTTTCTACTCTACTGTGTTTCCCATAGGGCCAAAACAGTGAGCCTGTTCAGAACAAAAGAACGGTGCTTCCTACACACATGGGCTATATCTAGTTCAACTCTGCTTAGGAAACTGACAAGAACAGTAGATCCTCTTCAGTCCAATACACTATACATGCTGGGAACAGACACCAGTGCTATTTGCCCTGTGTATGACAATGGGAGCCCAATAGTGACTCTTCCTACCAGAAAACAACTCTTGCTCGTCGGACCAGAAACTGCATGTGATTCAACTCCATTTAGGACTGGGAAACAAACGCTACCTCACCTTACAAGAAACACACTCTGATTTTGCGAAAAGAGCACTCTCTACTGTGTTTCCTATGGGTTCCGAACAGTGAGCTTGCTCAGAACAAAAGAACTGTGCTTCCTACACACACGGACTATATGTAGTTCAACTCTGCTTAGGAAACTGACAAGAACAGTAGATACTCTTCAGTCCAATACACTGTACATGCTGGGAACAGACGTCAGTGCTATTTGCCCTGTGTATGACAATGGGAGCGCAATAGTGACTGTTCTTACCAGAAAACAACACGTGCTCCTGGACCAGAAACTGCATGTGATTCAACTCCATTTAAAACTGGGAAACCAACGCTAGCTCGCCTAACAAGAAACACACTCTGATTTTGAGAAAAGAGCACTCTTCTACTCTACTGTGTTTCCTATAGGGCCAGAACACTGAGCTTGCTTAGAACAAAAAACGGTGCTTCCTACACACACGGGCTATATGTAGTTCAACTCTGCTTAGGAAACTGACAAGAACAGTAGATCCTCTTCAGTGTAATACACTGTACATGCTGGGAACAGACACCAGTGCTATTTGCCCTGTGTATGACAATGGGAGCACAATAGTGACTCTTCTTACCAGAAAACAACTCTTGCTCTTAGGACCAGAAAATGCATGGGATTCAACTGCATTTAGGACTGGGAAACAAACGCTACCTCGCCTTACAAGAAACACACTCTGCTTTTGAGAAAAGAGCACTCTTCTACTCTACTGTGTTTCCTATGGGGTCTGAACAGCGAGCTTGCTCAGAACAAAAGAACTGTGCTTCCTACACACACGGGCCATATCTAGTTCAACTCTGCTTAGAAAACTAACAAGAACAGTAGATCCTCTTCAGTCCAATACACTGTTCATGCTGGGAACAGACGCGAGTGCTGTTTGTACTGTGTATGGCAATGGGAGCCCAATAGTGACTCTTCTTACCAGAAAACAACTCTTGTTCGTGGGACCATAAACTGCATGTGATTCAACTCCATTTAGGACTGGGAAACAAACGCTAGGTCACCTTACAAGAAACACATCTGATTTTGAGAAAAGAGCACTCTTCTACTCTACTGTGTTTCCTATAGTGCCAGAACAGTGAGCTTGCTCAGAACAAAAGAACTGTGCTTTCTACACACACGGGGTATATCTAGTTCAACTCTGCTTAGGAAACTGACAAGAACAGTAGACCTTCTTCAGTCCAATATACTGTACATGTAGGGAACCGACGCCATTGCTATTTGCCCTCTGAATGACAATGGGAGCGCAATAGTGACTCTTCTTGCCAGAAAACAACTCTTGCTCGTAGGCACAGAAACTGCATGTGATTCAACTCCATTTAGGACTGGAAAACAAACGCTGGGTCGCCTTACAAGAAACACACTCTACTTTTGAGAAAAGAGCACTCTTCTACTCTACTGTGTTTCCTATGGGGCCAGAACAGTGAGCTTGCTCAGAACAAAAGAACTGTGCTTCCTACACACACAGGGGCTATATCTAGATCAACTCTGCTTAGGAAACTGACAAGAACAGTAGCTCCTATTCAGTCCAATACACTGTACTTGCTGGGAATTGACGCGAGTGCTATTTGCACTGGGTATGGCAATGGGAGTGCAATAGTGACTTTCCTTACCAGAAAACAACTCTTGCTCGTAGGACCAGAAACTGCATGTGATTCAACACCATTTAAGACTAAGGAACAAACGCTAGCTCGCCTTACAAGAAACACACTCAGCTTTTGAGAAAAGAGCACTCTTCAACTCTACTGTGTTTCCTATAGGGCCAGAACAGTGAGCTTGCTCAGAACAAAAGAACTGTGCTTCCTACAAACACGGCCATATCTAGTTCAACTCTGCTTAGGAAACTGACAAGAATAGTAGATCCTCTTCAGTCCAATACACTGTACATGCTGGGAACAGACGCCAGTGCTATTTGCCCTGTGTATGACAATGGGAGCGCAATAGTGACTCTTCTTACCAGAAAACATCTCTTGCTCGTAGGACCAGAAACTGCATGGGATTTAACTCCATTTAGGACTGGGAAACAAACGCTAGCTCGCCTTACAAGAAACACACTCTGCTTTTGAGAAAAGAGCACTCTTCTACTCTACTGTGTTTCCTATGGGTTTCGAACAGTGAGCTTGCTTAGAACAAAAGAACTCTGCTTCCTACACTCACGGGCCATATCTAGTTCAACTCTGCTTAGGAAACTGACAAGAACAGTAGCTCCTCTTCAGTCCAATACACTGTACTTGCTGGGAACAGACGCGAGTGCTATTTGCACTGTGTATGGCAATGGGAGCACAACAGTGACTTTCCTTACCAGAAAACAACTCTTGCTCGTGAGACCAACAACTGCATGTGATTCAACTCCATTTAGGACTGGGAAACAACCGCTAGCTCGCCTTACAAGAAACACACTCTGCTTTTGAGAAAAGAGCACTCTTCTACTTTACTGTGTTTCTTATAGGGCCAAAACAGTGACCTTGCTCAGAACAAAAGAACTGTGCTTCCTACACACAGGGGCTTTATCTAGTTCAACTCTACTTAGGAAACTGACAAGAGCAGTAGTTCCTCTTCAGTCCAATACACTGTACTTGCTGGGAACAGACGCGAGTGCTATTTGCACTGTGTATGGCAATGGGAGCACAATAGTGACTTTCCTTACCAGAAAACAACTCTGCTCGTAGGAATAAAAAACTGCATGTGATTCAACTCCATTTAGGACTGGAAAACAAACGCTAGCTTGCCTTACAAGAAACACACTCCGCTTTTGAGAAAATAGCACTCTTCTACTCTATTGTGTTTCCTATATGGCCAGAACAGTGAGCTTGCTCAGAACAAAAAAACTGTGCTTCCTACACACACGGCCATATCTAGTTCAATTCTGCTTAGGAAACTGACAAGAAGAGTAGATCCTCTTCAGTCCAATACACTGTACATGCTGGGAACAGACGCCAGTTCTTTTTGCCCTGTGTATGACAATGGGAGCACAATAGTGACTCTTCTTACCAGAAAAAAACTCTTGCTCGTGGGACCAGAAACTGCATGTGATTCAATTCCATTTAGGACTAGGAAACAAACGCTAGGTCGTCTTACAGGAAACACATTCTGATTTTGAGAAAAGAGCACTCTTCTACTCTACTGTGTTTCCAATAAGGCCAGAAAAGTGAGCTTGCTCAGAACAAAAGAACGGTGCTTCCTACACACACGGGCTATATCTAGTTCAACTCTGCTTAGGAAACTGACAAGAACAGAAGATCCTCTTCAGTCCAATACACTGTACATGCTGGGAACAGACACCAGTGCTATTTGCCCTGTGTATGACAATGGGAGCCCAATAGTGACTCTTCTTACCAGAAAACAACTCTTGTTCGAGGGACCAGAAACTGCATGTGATTCAACTCCATTTAGGACTGGGAAACCAACGCTACCTCGCCTTACAAGAAAAACACACTGATTTTGAGAAAAGAGCACTCTTTACTGTGTTTCCTATGCGTTCCGAACAGTGAGCTTGCTCAGAACAAAAGAACTGTGCTTCCTACACACACGGACTATATCTAGTTCAACTCTGCTTAGGAAACTGACAAGAACAGTAGATAATCTTCAGTCCAATACACTGTACATGCTGGGAACAGACGTCAGTGCTACTTGCCCTGTGTATGACAATGGGAGCGCAATAGTGACTGTTCTTACCAGAAAACAACACGTGCTCCTAGGACCAGATTCAACTCCATTTAAAACTGGGAAACCAACGCTAGCTCGCCTAACAAGAAACACACTCTGATTTTGAGAAAAGAGCACTCTTCTACTCTACTGTGTTTCCTATAGGGCCAGAACACTGAGCTTGCTTAGAACAAAAAACGGTGCTTCCTACACACACGGGCTATATGTAGTTCAACTCTGCTTAGGAAACTGACAATAACAGTAGATCCTCTTCACTCCAATACACTGTACATGCTGGGAACAGAAGCCAGTGCTATTTGCCCTGTGTATGACAATGGGAGCGCAATAGTGAGTCTTCTTACAAGAAAACAACTCTTGCTCATAGGACCAGAAACTGCATGTGATTCAACAACATTTAGGACTGGGAAACAAACGCTAGCTCGCCTTACAAGAAACACACTCTGCTTTTGAGAAAAAAGCACTCTTCTACTCTACTGTGTTTCCTATGGGGTCCGAACAGTGAGCTTGCTCAGAACAAAAGAACAGTGCTTCCTACACACACGGCCATATCTAGTTCAACTCTGCTTAGGAAACTGAACAAGAATAGTAGATCCTCTTCAGTCCAATACACTGTACATGCTGGGAACAGACGCCAGTGCTATTTGCACTGTGTATGACAATGGGAGCACAATAGTGAGTCTTCTTACCAGAAAACAACTCTTGCTCGTGGGACCAGAAACTGCATGTGATTCAACTCCATTTAGGACTGGGAAACAAACGCTAGGTCGTCTTACAGGAAACACACTCTGATTTTGAGAAAAGAGCACTTTTCTACTCTACTGTGTTTCCCATAGGGCCAGAACAGTGAGCTTGCTCAGAACAAAAGAACGGTGCTTCCTACACACATGGGCTATATCTAGTTCAACTCTGCTTAGGAAACTGACAAGAACAGTAGATCCTCTTCAGTCCAATACACTATACATGCTGGGAACAGACACCAGTGCTATTTGCCCTGTGTATGACAATGGGAGCCCAATAGTGACTCTTCCTACCAGAAAACAACTCTTGCTCGTCGGACCAGAAACTGCATGTGATTCAACTCCATTTAGGACTGGGAAACAAACGCTACCTCACCTTACAAGAAACACACTCTGATTTTGCGAAAAGAGCACTCTCTACTGTGTTTCCTATGGGTTCCGAACAGTGAGCTTGCTCAGAACAAAAGAACTGTGCTTCCTACACACACGGACTATATGTAGTTCAACTCTGCTTAGGAAACTGACAAGAACAGTAGATACTCTTCAGTCCAATACACTGTACATGCTGGGAACAGACGTCAGTGCTATTTGCCCTGTGTATGACAATGGGAGCGCAATAGTGACTGTTCTTACCAGAAAACAACACGTGCTCCTGGACCAGAAACTGCATGTGATTCAACTCCATTTAAAACTGGGAAACCAACGCTAGCTCGCCTAACAAGAAACACACTCTGATTTTGAGAAAAGAGCACTCTTCTACTCTACTGTGTTTCCTATAGGGCCAGAACAGTGAGCTTGCTCAGAACAAAAAACGGTGCTTCCTACACACACGGGCTATATGTAGTTCAACTCTGCTTAGGAAACTGACAAGAACAGTAGATCCTCTTCAGTCCAATACACTGTAAATGCTGGGAACAGACGTCTTTGCTATTTGCCCTGTGTATGACAATGGGAGCGCAATAGTGACTGTTCTTACCAGAAAACAACACGTGCTCGTAGGACCAGAAACTCATGTGATTCAACTCCATTTAAAACTGGGAAACCAACGCTAGCTCGCCTAACAAGAAACATACTCTGATTTTGAGAAAAGAGCACTCTTCTACTCTACTGTTTTTCCTATAGGGCCAGAACAGCGAGCTTGCTCAGAACAAAAGAACGGTGCTTCCTACACACACGGGCTATATCTAGTTCAACTCTGCTTAGGAAACTGACAAGAACAGTAGATCCTCTTCAGTCTAATACACTGTACATGCTGGGAACAGACACCAGTGCTATTTGCCCTGTGTATGACAATGGGAGCACAATAGTGACTCTTCTTACCAGAAAACAACTCTTGCTCCTAGGACCAGAAAATGCATGGGATTCAACTGCATTTAGGACTGGGAAACAAACGCTAGCTCACCTTACAAGAAACACACTCTGCTTTTGAGAAAAGAGCACTCTTCTACTCTACTGTGTTTCCTATGGGATCTGAACAGTGAGCTTGCTCAGAACAAAAGAACTGTGCTTCCTACACACACGGGCCATATCTAGTTCAACTCTGCTTAGAAAACTAACAAGAACAGTAGATCCTCTTCAGTCCAATACACTGTTCATGCTGGGAACAGACGCCATTGCTATTTGCCCTGTGTATGACAATGGGAGCGCAATAGTGACTGTTCTTACCAGAAAACAACACGTGCTCCTAGGACCAGAAACTGCATGTGATTCAACTCCATTTAAAACTGGGAAACCAACGCTAGCTCGCCTAACAAGAAACACACTCTGATTTTGAGAAAAGAGCACTCTTCTACTCTACTGTGTTTCCTATAGGGCCAGAACATTGAGCTTGCTCAGAACAAAAGAACGGTGCTTCCTACACACACGGGCTATATGTAGTTCAACTCTGCTTAGGAAACTGACAAGAACAGGAGATCCTCTTCAGTCCAATACACTGTACTTGCTGGGAACAGATGTGAATGCTATTTGCACTGTGTATAGCAATGGGAGCACAATAGTGACTTTCCTTACCAGAAAACAACTCTTGCTCGTAGGACTAAAAACTGCATGTGATTCTACTCCATTTAGGACTGGGAAACAAACGCTAGCTCGCCTTATAAGAAACACACTCTGCTTTTGAGAAAAGAGCTCTCTTCTACTTTACTGTGTTTCTTATAGGGCCAAAACAGTGACCTTGCTCAGAACAAAAGAACTGTGCTACCTACACACACGGGCTATATCTATTCAACTCTACTTAGGAAACTGACAAGAGCAGTAGCTCCTCTTCAGTCCAATACACTGTACTTGCTGGGAACTGAGGCGAGTGCTATTTGCACTGTGTGTGGCAATTGGAGCGCAATAGTGACTTTCCTTACCAGAAAACAACTCTGCTCGTAGGAGTAAAAAACTGCATGTGATTCAACTCCATTTAGGACTGGGAAACAAACGCTAGCTTGCCTTACAAGAAACACACACCGCTTTTGAGAAAATAGCACTCTTCTACTCTATTGTGTTTCCTATAGGGCCAGAACAGTGAGCTTGCTCAGAACAAAAAAACAGTGCTTCCTACACACACGGCCATATCTAGTTCAATTCTGCTTAGGAAACTGACAAGAAGAGTAGATCCTCTTCAGTCCAATACACTGTACATGCTGGGAACAGACGGCAGTGCTATTTGCCCTGTGTATGACAATGGGAGCACAATAGTGACTCTTCTTACCAGAAAACAACTCTTGCTCGTGGGACCAGAAACTGCATGTGATTCAACTCCATTTAGGACTGGGAAACAAACGCTAGGTCGTCTTACAGGAAACACACTCTGATTTTGAGAAAAGAGCACTCTTCTACTCTACTGTGTTTCCCATAGGGCCAGAAAAGTGAGCTTGCTCAGAACAAAAGAACAGTGCTTTCTACACACACGGGCTATATCTAGTTCAACTCTGCTTAGGAAACTGACAATAACAGAAGATCCTTTTCAGTCCAATACACTGTACATGCTGGGAACAGACACCAGTGCTATTTGCCCTGTGTATGACAATGGGAGCCCAATAGTGACTCTTCCTACCAGAAAACAACTCTTGCTCGTAGGACCAGAAACTGCATGTGATTCAACTCCATTTAGGACTGGGAAACAAACGCTACCTCGCCTTACAAGAAACACACTCTGATTTTGAGAAAAGAGAACTCTCTACTGTGTTTCCTATGGGTTCCGAAGAGTGAGCTTGCTCAGAACAAAAGAACTGTGCTTCCTACACACATGGACTATATGTAGTTCAACTCTGCTTAGGAAACTGACAAGAACAGTAGATACTCTTCAGTCCAATACACTGTACATGCTGGGAACAGACGTCAGTGCTATTTGCCCTGTGTATGACAATGGGAGCGCAATAGTGACTGTTCTTACCAGAAAACAACACGTGCTCCTAGGACCAGAAACTACATGTGATTCAACTCCATTTAAAACTGGGAAACCAACGCTAGCTCGCCTAACAAGAAACACACTCTGATTTTGAGAAAAGAGCACTCTTCTACTCTACTGTGTTTCCTATAGGACCAGAACAGCGAGCTTGCTCAGAACAAAAGAACGGTGCTTCCTAAACACACGGACTATATCTAGTTCAACTCTGCTTAGGAAACTGACAAGAAGAGTAGATCCTCTTCAGTCTAATAAACTGTACATGCTGGAAACAGACACCAGTGCTATTTGCCCTGTGTATGACAATGGGAGCACAATAGTGTCTCTTCTTACCAGAAAACAACTCTTGCTCATAGGACCAGAAAATGCATGGGATTGAACTGCATTTAGGACTGGAAAACAAACGCTAGCTCGCCTTACAAGAAACACACTCTGCTTTTGAGAATAGAGCACTCTTCTACTCTACTGTGTTTCCTATGGGGTCTGAACAGTGAGCTTGCTCAGAACAAAAGAACTGTGCTTCGTACACACACGGATCATATCTAGTTCAACTCTGCTTAGAAAACTATCAAGAACAGTAGATCCTCTTCAGTCCAATACACTGTTCATGCTGGGAACAGACGCCATTTCTATTTGCCCTGTGTATGACAATGGGAGCGCAATAGTGACTCTTCTTACCAGAAAACAACTCTTGTTCGTGGGACCAGAAACTGCATGTGATTCAACTCCATTTAGGACTGTGAAACAAACGCTAGGTCACCTTACAAGAAACACATCTGATTTTGAGAAAAGAGCACTCTTCTACTCTACTGTGTTTCCTATGGGGCCAGAACAGTGAGCTTGCTCAGAACAAAAGAACTGTGCTTCCTACACACACAGGGGCTATATCTAGATCAACTCTGCTTAGGAAACTGACAAGAACAGTAGCTCCCATTCAGTCCAATACACTGTACTTTTTGGGAATTGACGTGAGTGCTATTTGCACTGGGTATGGCAATGGGAGCGCAATAGTGACTTTCCTTACCAGAAAACAACTCTTGCTCGTAGGAGCAGAAACTGCATGGTTTTAACTCCATTTAGGACTGGGAAACAAACGCTAGCTCTCCTTACAAGAAACACACTCTGCTTCTGAGAAAAGAGCACTCTTCTAGTCTACTGTGTTTCCTATGGGTTCCGAACAGTGAGCTTGCTCAGAACAAAAGAACTCTGCTTCCTACACTCACGGGCCATATCTAGTTCAACTCTGCTTAGGAAACTGACAAGAACAGTAGCTCCTCTTCAGTCCAATACACAGTTCTTGCTGGGAACAGACGCGAGTGCTATTTTCACTGTATATGGCAATGGGAGCACAATAGTGACTTTCCTTACCAGAAAACAACTCTTGCTCGTGAGACTAACAACTGCATGTGATTCAACTCCATTTAGGACTGGGAAACAAACGCTAGCTCGCCTTACAAGAAACACACTCTGCTTTTGAGAAAAGAGCACTCTTCTACTTTACTGTGTTTCTTATAGGGCCAAAACAGTGACCTTGCTCAGAACAAAAGAACTGTGCTTCCTACACACACGGGCTATATCTAGTTCAACTCTACTTAGGAAACTGACAAGAGCAGTAGCTCCTCTTCAGTCCAATACACTGTACTTGCTGGGAACAGACGCGAGTGCTATTTGCACTGTGTATGGCAATGGGAGCCCAATAGTGACTTTCCTTACCAGAAAACAACTCTGCTCGTAGGAATAAAAAACTGCATGTGATTCAACTCCATTTAGGACTGGGAAACAAACGCTAGCTTGCCTTTCAGTAAAAACACTCTGCTTTTGAGAAAATAGCACTCTTCTACTCTACTGTGTTTCTTATAGGGCCAGAACAGTGAGCTTGCTCAGAAAAAAAAAAACTGTGCTTCCTACACACACGGCCATATCTAGTTCAATTCTGCTTAGGAAACTGACAAGAACAGTAGATCCTCTTCAGTCCAATACACTGTACTTGCTGTGAACAGACGCCAGTGATATTTGCCCTGTGTATGACAACGGGAGCACAACAGTGACTCTTCTTACCAGAAAACAACTCTTGCTCGTGGGACCAGAAACTGCATGTGATTCAACTCCATTTAGGACTGGGAAACAAACGCTAGGTCGTCTTACAGGAAACACACTCTGATTTTGAGAAAAGAGCACTCTTCTACTCTACTGTGTGTCCCATAGGGCCAGAACAGTGAGCTTGCTCAGAACAAAAGAACGGTGCTTCCTACACACACGGGCTATATCTTGTTCAACTCTGCTTAGGAAACTGACAAGAACCGTAGATCCTCTTCAGTCCAATACACTGTACATGCTGGGAACAGACACCAGTGCTATTTGCCCTGTGTATGACAATGGGAGCCCAATAGTGACTCTTCTTACCAGAAAACAACTCTTGCTCGTAGGACCAGAAACTGCATGTGATTCAACTCCATTTAGGAATGGGAAACAAACGCTACCTCGCCTTACAAGAAACACACTCTGATTTTGAGAAAAGAGCACTCTCTACTGTGTTTCCTATGGGTTCCGAACAGTGAGCTTGCTCAGAACAAAAGAACTGTGCTTCCTACACACACGGACTATATGTAGTTCAACTCTGCTTAGGAAACTGACAAGAACAGTAGATACTCTTCAGTCCAATACATTGTACATGCTGGGAACAGAAGTCAGTGCTATTTGCCCTGTGTATGACAATGGGAGCACAATAGTGACTCTTCTTACCAGAAAACAACTCTTGCTCGTAGGACCAGAAAATGCATGGGATTCAACTGCATTTAGGACTGGGAAACAAACGCTATCTCGCCTTACAAGAAACACACTCTGCTTTTGAGAAAAGAGCACTCTTCTACTCTACTGTATTTCCTATGTGGTCTGAACAGTGAGCTTGCTCAGAACAAAAGAACTGTGCTTCCTACACACACGGGCCATATCTAGTTCAACTCTGCTTAGAAAACTAACAAGAACAGTAGATCCTCTTCAGTCCAATACACTGTTCATGCTGGGAACAGACGCCATTGCTATTTGCCCTGTGTATGACAATGGAGGTGCAATAGTGACTCTTCTTACCAGAAAACAACTCTTGTTCGTGGGACCAGAAACTGCATGTGATTCAACTCCCTTTAGGACTGGGAAACAAACGCTAGGTTGCCTTACAAGAAACACATCTGATTTTGAGAAAAGGGCACGCTTCTACTCCACTGTGTTTCCTATAGTGCCAGAACAGTGAGCTTGCTCAGAACAAAAGAACTGTGCTTTCTACACACACGGGCTATATCTAGTTCAACTCTGCTTAGGAAACTGACAAGAACAGTAGATCCTCTTCAGTCCAATATACTGAACATGTAGGGAACAGACGCCATTGCTATTTGACCACTGTATGACAATGGGAGCGCAATAGTGGCTCTTCTTACCAGAAAACACCTCTTGCTCGTAGGCACAGAAACTGCATGTGATTCAACTCCATTTAGGACTGAAAAACAAACGCTAGGTCGCCTTACAAGAAACACACTCTACTTTTGAGAAAAGAGCACTCTTCTACTCTACTGTGTTTCCTATGTGGCCAGAACAGAGAGCTTGCTCAGAACAAAAGAACTGTGCTTCCTACAAACACACAGGGGCTATATCTAGATCAACTCTGCTTAGGAAACTGACAAGAACAGTAGCTCCTCTTCAGTCCAATACACTGTACTTGCTTGGAATTGACGCGAGTGCTATTTGCACTGGGTATGACAATGGGAGCACAATAGTGACTTTCCTTACCAGAAAACAACTCTTGCTCGTAGGACCAGAAACTGCATGTGATTCAACACCATTTAAGACTAAGGAACAAACGCTAGCTCGCCTTACAAGAAACACACTCAGCTTTTGAGAAAAGAGCACTCTTCTACTCTACTGTGTTTCCTATAGGGCCAGAACAGTGAGCTTGCTCAGAACAAAAGAACTGTGCTTCCTACACACATGGCCCTATCTAGTTAAACTCTGCTTAGGAAACTGACAATAACAGTATATCCTCTTCACTCCAATACACTGTACATGCTGGGAACAGACGCCAGTGCTATTTGCCCTGTGTATGACAATGGGAGCGCAATAGTGACTCTTCTTACCAGAAAACAACTCTTGCTCGTAGGAACAAAAACTGCATGTGATTCAAATCCATTTAGGACTGGGAAACAAACGCTAGGTTGCCTTACAAGAAACACACTCTGCTTTTGAGAAAAGATCACTCTTCTACTCTACTGTGTTTCCTATAGGGCCAGAACAGTGAGCTTGCTCAGAACAAAAAAACTGTGCTTCCTACACACACGGCCATATCTAGTTCAATTCTGCTTAGGAAACTGACAAGAACAGTTGATCCTCTTCAGTCCAATACACTGTACATGCTGGGAACAGACGCCAGTTCTATTTGCCCTGTGCATGACAATGGGAGCGCAATAGTGACTCTTCTTACCAGAAAACAACTCTTGCTCGTAGGACCAGAAACTGCATGGGATTCAACTCCATTTAGGACTGGGAAACAAACGCTAGCTCGCCTTACAAGAAACACACTCTGCTTTTGAGAAAAGAGCACTCTTCTACTCTACTGTGTTTTCTATGGGTTCCGAACAGTGAGCTTGCTCAGAACAAAAGAACTCTGCTTCCTACACTCACGGGCCATATATAGTTCAACTCTGCTTAGGAAACTGACAAGAACAGTAGCTCCTCTTCAGTCCAATACACTGTACTTGCTGGGAACAGATGTGATTGCTATTTGCACTGTGTATGGCAATGGGAGCACAATAGTGACTTTCCTTACCAGAAAACAACTCTTGCTCGTGAGACCAACAACTGCATGTGATTCAACTCCATTTAGGACTGGGAAACAAACGCTAGCTCGCCTTACAAGAAACACACTCTGTGATTGAGAAAAGAGCACTCTTCTACTTTACTGTGTTTCCTATAGGGCCAAAACAGTGACCTTGCTCAGAACAAAAGAACTGTGCTTCCTACACACACGGGCTATATCTAGTTCAACTCTACTTAAGAAACTGACAAGAGCAGTAGCTCCTCTTCAGTCCAATACACTGTACTTGCTGGGAACAGACGCGAATGCTATTTGCACTGTGTATGGCAATGGGAGCGCAATAGTGACTTTCCTTACCAGAAAACAACTCTGCTCGTAGGAATAAAAAACTGCATGTGATTCAACTCCATTTAAAACTGGGAAACAAACGCTAGCTTGCCTTTCAGTAAAAACACTCTGCTTTTGAGAAAATAGCACTCTTCTACTCTACTGTGTTTCCTATAGGGCCAGAACAGTGAGCTTGCTCAGAACAAAAAAACTGTGCTTCCTACACACACGGCCATATCTAGTTCAATTCTGCTTAGGAAACTGACAAGAACAGTAGATCCTCTTCAGTACAATACACTGTACTTGCTGTGAACAGACGCCAGTGATATTTGCCCTGTGTATGACAACGGGAGCACAATAGTGACTCTTCTTACCAGAAAACAACTCTTGCTCGTGGGACCAGAAACTGCATGTGATTCAACTCCATTTAGGACTGGGAAACAAACGCTAGGTCGTCTTACAGGAAACACACTCTGCTTTTGAGAAAAGAGCACTCTTCTACTCTACTGTGTGTCCCACAGGGCCAGAACAGTGAGCTTGCTCAGAACAAAAGAACGGTGCTTCCTACACACACGGGCTATATCTAGTTCAACTCTGCTTAGGAAACTGACAAGAACAGTAGATCCTCTTCAGTCCAATACACTGTACATGCTGGGAACAGACACCAGTGCTATTTGCCCTGTGTATGACAATGGGAGCCCAATAGTGACTCTTCTTACCAGAAAACAACTCTTGCTCGTAGGACCAGAAACTGCATGTGATTCAACTCCATTTAGGAATGGGAAACAAATGCTACAATGCCTTACAAGAAACACACTCTGATTTTGAGAAAAGAGCACTCTCTACTGTGTTTCCTATGGGTTCCAAATAGTGAGCTTGCTCAGAACAAAAGAACTGTGCTTCCTACACACACGGACTATATGTAGTTCAACTCTGCTTAGGAAACTGACAAGAACAGTAGCTCCTCTTCAGTCCAATACACTGTACTTGCTTGGAACAGACGCGAGTGCTATTTGCACTGTGTATGGCAATGGGAGCGCAATAGTGACTTTCCTTACCAGAAAACAACTCTGCTCGTAGGAATAAAAAACTGCATGTGATTCAACTCCATTTAGGACTGGGAAACAAACGCTAGCTTGCCTTTCAGTAAAAACACTCTGCTTTTGAGAAAATAGCACTCTTCTACTCTACTGTGTTTCCTATAGGGCCAGAACAGTGAGCTTGCTCAGAACAAAAAAACTGTGCTTCCTACACACACGGTCATATCTAGTTCAATTCTGCTTAGGAAACTGACAAGAACAGTAGATCCTCTTCAGTCCAATACACTGTACTTGCTGTGAACAGACGCCAGTGCTATTTGCCCTGTGTATGACAATGGGAGCACAACAGTGACTCTTCTTACCAGAAAACAACTCTTTTTCGTGGGACCAGAAACTGCATGTGATTCAACACCATTTAGGAATGGGAAACAAACGCTACCTCGCCTTACAAGAAACACACTCTGATTTTGAGAGAAGAGCACTCTCTACTGTGTTTCCTATGGGTTCCGAAAAGTGAGCTTGCTCAGAACAAAAGAACTGTGCTTCCTACACACATGGACTATATGTAGTTCAACTCTGCTTAGGAAACTGACAAGAACAGTAGATACTCTTCAGTCCAATACACTGTACATGCTGGGAACAGACGTCAGTGCTATTTGCCCTGTGTATGACAATGGGAGCGCAATAGTGACTGTTCTTACCAGAAAACAACACGTGCTCCTAGGACCAGAAACTACATGTGATTCAACTCCATTTAAAACTGGGAAACCAACGCTAGCTCGCCTAACAAGAAACACACTCTGATTTTGAGAAAAGAGCACTCTTCTACTCTACTGTGTTTCCTATAGGACCAGAACAGCGAGCTTGCTCAGAACAAAAGAACGGTGCTTCCTACACACACGGACTATATCTAGTTCAACTCTGCTTAGGAAACTGACAAGAACAGTAGATCCTCTTCAGTCTAATAAACTGTACATGCTGGAAACAGACACCAGTGCTATTTGCCCTGTGTATGACAATGGGAGCACAATAGTGTCTCTTCTTACCAGAAAACAACTCTTGCTCATAGGACCAGAAAATGCATGGGATTGAACTGCATTTAGGACTGGAAAACAAACGCTAGCTCGCCTTACAAGAAACACACTCTGCTTTTGAGAATAGAGCACTCTTCTACTCTACTGTGTTTCCTATGGGGTCTGAATAGTGAGCTTGCTCAGAACAAAAGAACTGTGCTTCTTACACACACGGATCATATCTAGTTCAACTCTGCTTAGAAAACTATCAAGAACAGTAGATCCTCTTCAGTCCAATACACTGTTCATGCTGGGAACAGACGCCATTTCTATTTGCCCTGTGTATGACAATGGGAGCGCAATAGTGACTCTTCTTACCAGAAAACAACTCTTGTTCGTGGGACCAGAAACTGCATGTGATTCAACTCCATTTAGGACTGTGAAACAAACGCTAGGTCACCTTACAAGAAACACATCTGATTTTGAGAAAAGAGCACTCTTCTACTCTACTGTGTTTCCTATGGGGCCAGAACAGTGAGCTTGCTCAGAACAAAAGAACTGTGCTTCCTACACACACAGGGGCTATATCTAGATCAACTCTGCTTAGGAAACTGACAAGAACAGTAGCTCCCATTCAGTCCAATACACTGTACTTTTTGGGAATTGACGTGAGTGCTATTTGCACTGGGTATGGCAATGGGAGCGCAATAGTGACTTTCCTTACCAGAAAACAACTCTTGCTCGTAGGAGCAGAAACTGCATGGTTTTAACTCCATTTAGGACTGGGAAACAAACGCTAGCTCTCCTTACAAGAAACACACTCTGCTTCTGAGAAAAGAGCACTCTTCTAGTCTACTGTGTTTCCTATGGGTTCCGAACAGTGAGCTTGCTCAGAACAAAAGAACTCTGCTTCCTACACTCACGGGCCATATCTAGTTCAACTCTGCTTAGGAAACTGACAAGAACAGTAGCTCCTCTTCAGTCCAATACACAGTTCTTGCTGGGAACAGACGCGAGTGCTATTTGCACTGTATATGGCAATGGGAGCACAATAGTGACTTTCCTTACCAGAAAACAACTCTTGCTCGTGAGACCAACAACTGCATGTGATTCAACTCCATTTAGGACTGGGAAACAAACGCTAGCTCGCCTTCCAAGAAACACACTCTGCTTTTGAGAAAAGAGCACTCTTCTACTTTACTGTGTTTCTTATAGGGCCAAAACAGTGACCTTGCTCAGAACAAAAGAACTGTGCTTCCTACACACACGGGCTATATCTAGTTCAACTCTACTTAGGAAACTGACAAGAGCAGTAGCTCCTCTTCAGTCCAATACACTGTACTTGCTGGGAACAGACGCGAGTGCTATTTGCACTGTGTATGGCAATGGGAGCCCAATAGTGACTTTCCTTACCAGAAAACAACTCTGCTCGTAGGAATAAAAAACTGCATGTGATTCAACTCCATTTAGGACTGGGAAACAAACGCTAGCTTGCCTTTCAGTAAAAACACTCTGCTTTTGAGAAAATAGCACTCTTCTACTCTACTGTGTTTCTTATAGGGCCAGAACAGTGAGCTTGCTCAGAAAAAAAAAAACTGTGCTTCCTACACACACGGCCATATCTAGTTCAATTCTGCTTAGGAAACTGACAAGAACAGTAGATCCTCTTCAGTCCAATACACTGTACTTGCTGTGAACAGACGCCAGTGATATTTGCCCTGTGTATGACAACGGGAGCACAACAGTGACTCTTCTTACCAGAAAACAACTCTTGCTCGTGGGACCAGAAACTGCATGTGATTCAACTCCATTTAGGACTGGGAAACAAACGCTAGGTCGTCTTACAGGAAACACACTCTGATTTTGAGAAAAGAGCACTCTTCTACTCTACTGTGTGTCCCATAGGGCCAGAACAGTGAGCTTGCTCAGAACAAAAGAACGGTGCTTCCTACACACACGGGCTATATCTTGTTCAACTCTGCTTAGGAAACTGACAAGAACCGTAGATCCTCTTCAGTCCAATACACTGTACATGCTGGGAACAGACACCAGTGCTATTTGCCCTGTGTATGACAATGGGAGCCCAATAGTGACTCTTCTTACCAGAAAACAACTCTTGCTCGTAGGACCAGAAACTGCATGTGATTCAACTCCATTTAGGAATGGGAAACAAACGCTACCTCGCCTTACAAGAAACACACTCTGATTTTGAGAAAAGAGCACTCTCTACTGTGTTTCCTATGGGTTCCGAACAGTGAGCTTGCTCAGAACAAAAGAACTGTGCTTCCTACACACACGGACTATATGTAGTTCAACTCTGCTTAGGAAACTGACAAGAACAGTAGATACTCTTCAGTCCAATACATTGTACATGCTGGGAACAGAAGTCAGTGCTATTTGCCCTGTGTATGACAATGGGAGCACAATAGTGACTCTTCTTACCAGAAAACAACTCTTGCTCGTAGGACCAGAAAATGCATGGGATTCAACTGCATTTAGGACTGGGAAACAAACGCTATCTCGCCTTACAAGAAACACACTCTGCTTTTGAGAAAAGAGCACTCTTCTACTCTACTGTATTTCCTATGTGGTCTGAACAGTGAGCTTGCTCAGAACAAAAGAACTGTGCTTCCTACACACACGGGCCATATCTAGTTCAACTCTGCTTAGAAAACTAACAAGAACAGTAGATCCTCTTCAGTCCAATACACTGTTCATGCTGGGAACAGACGCCATTGCTATTTGCCCTGTGTATGACAATGGGAGTGCAATAGTGACTCTTCTTACCAGAAAACAACTCTTGTTCGTGGGACCAGAAACTGCATGTGATTCAACTCCCTTTAGGACTGGGAAACAAACGCTAGGTTTCCTTACAAGAAACACATCTGATTTTGAGAAAAGGGCACGCTTCTACTCCACTGTGTTTCCTATAGTGCCAGAACAGTGAGCTTGCTCAGAACAAAAGAACTGTGCTTTCTACACACACGGGCTATATCTAGTTCAACTCTGCTTAGGAAACTGACAAGAACAGTAGATCCTCTTCAGTCCAATATACTGAACATGTAGGGAACAGACGCCATTGCTATTTGACCTCTGTATGACAATGGGAGCGCAATAGTGGCTCTTCTTACCAGAAAACACCTCTTGCTCGTAGGCACAGAAACTGCATGTGATTCAACTCCATTTAGGACTGAAAAACAAACGCTAGGTCGCCTTACAAGAAACACACTCTACTTTTGAGAAAAGAGCACTCTTCTACTCTACTGTGTTTCCTATGTGGCCAGAACAGAGAGCTTGCTCAGAACAAAAGAACTGTGCTTCCTACAAACACACAGGGGCTATATCTAGATCAACTCTGCTTAGGAAACTGACAAGAACAGTAGCTCCTCTTCAGTCCAATACACTGTACTTGCTTGGAATTGACGCGAGTGCTATTTGCACTGGGTATGACAATGGGAGCACAATAGTGACTTTCCTTACCAGAAAACAACTCTTGCTCGTAGGACCAGAAACTGCATGTGATTCAACACCATTTAAGACTAAGGAACAAACGCTAGCTCGCCTTACAAGAAACACACTCAGCTTTTGAGAAAAGAGCACTCTTCTACTCTACTGTGTTTCCTATAGGGCCAGAACAGTGAGCTTGCTCAGAACAAAAGAACTGTGCTTCCTACACACATGGCCCTATCTAGTTAAACTCTGCTTAGGAAACTGACAATAACAGTATATCCTCTTCACTCCAATACACTGTACATGCTGGGAACAGACGCCAGTGCTATTTGCCCTGTGTATGACAATGGGAGCGCAATAGTGACTCTTCTTACCAGAAAACAACTCTTGCTCGTAGGAACAAAAACTGCATGTGATTCAAATCCATTTAGGACTGGGAAACAAACGCTAGGTTGCCTTACAAGAAACACACTCTGCTTTTGAGAAAAGATCACTCTTCTACTCTACTGTGTTTCCTATAGGGCCAGAACAGTGAGCTTGCTCAGAACAAAAAAACTGTGCTTCCTACACACACGGCCATATCTAGTTCAATTCTGCTTAGGAAACTGACAAGAACAGTTGATCCTCTTCAGTCCAATACACTGTACATGCTGGGAACAGACGCCAGTTCTATTTGCCCTGTGCATGACAATGGGAGCGCAATAGTGACTCTTCTTACCAGAAAACAACTCTTGCTCGTAGGACCAGAAACTGCATGGGATTCAACTCCATTTAGGACTGGGAAACAAACGCTAGCTCGCCTTACAAGAAACACACTCTGCTTTTGAGAAAAGAGCACTCTTCTACTCTACTGTGTTTTCTATGGGTTCCGAACAGTGAGCTTGCTCAGAACAAAAGAACTCTGCTTCCTACACTCACGGGCCATATATAGTTCAACTCTGCTTAGGAAACTGACAAGAACAGTAGCTCCTCTTCAGTCCAATACACTGTACTTGCTGGGAACAGATGTGATTGCTATTTGCACTGTGTATGGCAATGGGAGCACAATAGTGACTTTCCTTACCAGAAAACAACTCTTGCTCGTGAGACCAACAACTGCATGTGATTCAACTCCATTTAGGACTGGGAAACAAACGCTAGCTCGCCTTACAAGAAACACACTCTGTGATTGAGAAAAGAGCACTCTTCTACTTTACTGTGTTTCCTATAGGGCCAAAACAGTGACCTTGCTCAGAACAAAAGAACTGTGCTTCCTACACACACGGGCTATATCTAGTTCAACTCTACTTAAGAAACTGACAAGAGCAGTAGCTCCTCTTCAGTCCAATACACTGTACTTGCTGGGAACAGACGCGAATGCTATTTGCACTGTGTATGGCAATGGGAGCGCAATAGTGACTTTCCTTACCAGAAAACAACTCTGCTCGTAGGAATAAAAAACTGCATGTGATTCAACTCCATTTAAAACTGGGAAACAAACGCTAGCTTGCCTTTCAGTAAAAACACTCTGCTTTTGAGAAAATAGCACTCTTCTACTCTACTGTGTTTCCTATAGGGCCAGAACAGTGAGCTTGCTCAGAACAAAAAAACTGTGCTTCCTACACACACGGCCATATCTAGTTCAATTCTGCTTAGGAAACTGACAAGAACAGTAGATCCTCTTCAGTACAATACACTGTACTTGCTGTGAACAGACGCCAGTGATATTTGCCCTGTGTATGACAACGGGAGCACAATAGTGACTCTTCTTACCAGAAAACAACTCTTGCTCGTGGGACCAGAAACTGCATGTGATTCAACTCCATTTAGGACTGGGAAACAAACGCTAGGTCGTCTTACAGGAAACACACTCTGCTTTTGAGAAAAGAGCACTCTTCTACTCTACTGTGTGTCCCACAGGGCCAGAACAGTGAGCTTGCTCAGAACAAAAGAACGGTGCTTCCTACACACACGGGCTATATCTAGTTCAACTCTGCTTAGGAAACTGACAAGAACAGTAGATCCTCTTCAGTCCAATACACTGTACATGCTGGGAACAGACACCAGTGCTATTTGCCCTGTGTATGACAATGGGAGCCCAATAGTGACTCTTCTTACCAGAAAACAACTCTTGCTCGTAGGACCAGAAACTGCATGTGATTCAACTCCATTTAGGAATGGGAAACAAATGCTACAATGCCTTACAAGAAACACACTCTGATTTTGAGAAAAGAGCACTCTCTACTGTGTTTCCTATGGGTTCCAAATAGTGAGCTTGCTCAGAACAAAAGAACTGTGCTTCCTACACACACGGACTATATGTAGTTCAACTCTGCTTAGGAAACTGACAAGAACAGTAGCTCCTCTTCAGTCCAATACACTGTACTTGCTTGGAACAGACGCGAGTGCTATTTGCACTGTGTATGGCAATGGGAGCGCAATAGTGACTTTCCTTACCAGAAAACAACTCTGCTCGTAGGAATAAAAAACTGCATGTGATTCAACTCCATTTAGGACTGGGAAACAAACGCTAGCTTGCCTTTCAGTAAAAACACTCTGCTTTTGAGAAAATAGCACTCTTCTACTCTACTGTGTTTCCTATAGGGCCAGAACAGTGAGCTTGCTCAGAACAAAAAAACTGTGCTTCCTACACACACGGTCATATCTAGTTCAATTCTGCTTAGGAAACTGACAAGAACAGTAGATCCTCTTCAGTCCAATACACTGTACTTGCTGTGAACAGACGCCAGTGCTATTTGCCCTGTGTATGACAATGGGAGCACAACAGTGACTCTTCTTACCAGAAAACAACTCTTGATCGTGGGACCAGAAACTGCATGTGATTCAACACCATTTAGGAATGGGAAACAAACGCTACCTCGCCTTACAAGAAACACACTCTGATTTTGAGAGAAGAGCACTCTCTACTGTGTTTCCTATGGGTTCCGAACAGTGAGCTTGCTCAGAACAAAAGAACTGTGCTTCCTACACACACGGACTATATGTAGTTCAACTCTGCTTAGGAAACTGACAAGAACAGTAGATCCTCTTCAGTCCAATACACTGTACATGCTGGGAACAGAAGTCAGTGCTATTTGCCCTGTGTATGACAATGGGAGCACAATAGTGACTCTTCTTACCAGAAAACAACACGTGCTCGTAGGACCAGAAACTCATGTGATTCAACTCCATTTAAAACTGGGAAACCAATGCTAGCTCGCCTAACAAGAAACACACTCTGCTTTTGAGAAAAGAGCACTCTTCTACTCTACTGTGTTTCCTATAGGACCAGAACAGCGAGCTTGCTCAGAACAAAAGAACGGTGCTTCCTACACACACGGACTATATCTAGTTCAACTCTGCTTAGGAAACTGACAAGAACAGTAGATCCTCTTCAGTCTAATAAACTGTACATGCTGGAAACAGACACCAGTGCTATTTGCCCTGTGTATGACAATGGGAGCACAATAGTGACTCTTCTTACCAGAAAACAACTCTTGCTCGTAGGACCAGAAAATGCATGGGATTGAACTGCATTTAGGACTGGGAAACAAACGCTAGCTCGCCTTACAAGAAACACACTCTGCTTTTGAGAAAAGAGCACTCTTCTACTCTACTGTGTTTCCTATGGGGTCTGAACAGTGAGCTTGCTCAGAACAAAAGAACTGTGCTTCCTACACACACGGGCCATATCTAGTTCAACTCTGCTTAGAAAACTATCAAGAACAGTAGATCCTCTTCAGTCCAATACACTGTTCATGCTGGGAACAGACGCCATTTCTATTTGCCCTGTGTATGACAATGGGAGCGCAATAGTGACTCTTCTTACCAGAAAACAACTCTTGTTCGTGGGACCAGAAACTGCATGTGATTCAACTCCATTTAGGACTGTGAAACAAACGCTAGGTCACCTTACAAGAAACACATCTGATTTTGAGAAAAGAGCACTCTTCTACTCTACTGTGTTTCCTATGGGGCCAGAACAGTGAGCTTGCTCAGAACAAAAGAACTGTGCTTCCTACACACACAGGGGCTATATCTAGATCAACTCTGCTTAGGAAACTGACAAGAACAGTAGCTCCCATTCAGTCCAATACACTGTACTTTTTGGGAATTGACGTGAGTGCTATTTGCACTGGGTATGGCAATGGGAGCGCAATAGTGACTTTCCTTACCAGAAAACAACTCTTGCTCGTAGGACCAGAAACTGCATGTGATTCAACACCATTTAAGACTAAGGAACAAACGCTAGCTCGCCTTACAAGAAACACACTCAGCTTTTGAGAAAAGAGCACTCTTCTACTCTACTGTGTTTCCTATAGTGCCAGAACAGTGAGCTTGCTCAGAACAAAAGAACTGTGCTTCCTACACACACGGCCATATCTAGTTCAACTCTGCTTAGGAAACTGACAATAACAGTAGATCCTCTTCACTCCAATACACTGTACATTCTGGGAACAGACGGCAGTGCTATTTGTTCTGTGTATGACAATGGGAGCGCAATAGTGAGTCTTCTTACAAGAAAACAACTCTTGCTCATAGGACCAGAAACTGCATGTGATTCAACTCCATTTAGGACTGGGAAACAAACGCTAGCTCGACTTACAAGAAACACACTCTGATTTTGAGAAAAAAGCACTCTTCTACTCTACTGTGTTTCCTATGGGGTACGAACAGTGAGCTTGCTCAGAACAAAAGAACAGTGCTTCCTACACACACGGCCATATCTAGTTCAACTCTGCTTAGGAAACTGACAAGAATAGTAGATCCTCTTCAGTCCAATACACTGTACATGCTGGGAACAGACGCCAGTGCTATTTGCCCTGTGTATGACAATGGGAGCGCAATAGTGACTCTTCTTACCAGAAAACAACTCTTGCTCGTAGGACCAGAAACTGCATGGGATTTAACTCCATTTAGGACTGGGAAACAAACGCTAGCTCTCCTTACAAGAAACACACTCTGCTTTTGAGAAAAGAGCACTCTTCTACTCTACTGTGTTTCCTATGGGTTCCGAACAGTGAGCTTGCTCAGAACAAAAGAACTCTGCTTCCTACACTCACGGGCCATATCTAGTTCAACTCTGCTTAGGAAACTGACAAGAACAGTAGCTCCTCTTCAGTCCAATACACTGTTCTTGCTGGGAACAGAAGCGAGTGCTATTTGCACTGTATATGGCAATGGGAGCACAATAGTGACTTTCCTTACCAGAAAACAACTCTTGCTCGTGAGACCAACAATTGCATGTGATTCAACTCCATTTAGGACTGGGAAACAAACGCTAGCTCGCCTTACAAGAAACACACTCTGCTTTTGAGAAAAGAGCACTCTTCTGCTATACTGTGTTTCCTATAGGGCCAAAACAGTGAGCTTGGTCAGAACAAAAAAACTGTGCTTCCTACACACACGGCCATATCTAGTTCAATTCTGCTTAGGAAACTGACAAGAACAGTAGATCCTCTTCAGTCCAATACACTGTACTTGCTGTGAACAGACACCAGTCCTATTTGCCCTGTGTATGACAATGGGAGCACAACAGTGACTCTTCTTACCAGAAAACAACTCTTGCTCGTGGGACCAGAAACTGCATGTGATTCAACTCCATTTAGGACTGGGAAACAAACGCTAGGTCGTCTTACAGGAAACACACTCTGATTTTGAGAAAAGAGCACTCTTCTACTCTACTGTGTGTCCCATAGGGCCAGAACAGTGAGCTTGCTCAGAACAAAAGAACGGTGCTTCCTACACACATGGGCTATATCTAGTTCAACTCTGCTTAGGAAACTGACAAGAACAGTAGATCCTCTTCAGTCCAATATACTGTACATGCTGGGAACAGACACCAGTGCTATTTGCCCTGTGTATGACAATGGGAGCCCAATAGTGACTCTTCTTACCAGAAAACTACTCTTGCTCGTTGGACCAGAAACTGCATGTGATTCAACTCCATTTATGAATGGGAAACAAACGCTACCTCGCCTTACAAGAAACACACTCTGATTTTGAGAAAAGAGCACTCTCTACTGTGTTTCCTATGGGTTCCGAACTGTGAGCTTGCTCAGAACAAAAGAACTGTGCTTCCTACACACACGGACTATATGTAGTTCAACTCTGCTTAGGAAACTGACAAGAACAGTAGATACTCTTCAGTCCAATACACTGTTCATGCTGGGAACAGTCGCCATTGCTATTTGCCCTGTGTATGACAATGGGAGCGCAATAGTGACTCTTCTTACCAGAAAACAACTCTTGTTCGTGGGACCAGACACTGCATGTGATTCAAATCCATTTAGGACTGGGAAACAAACACTAGGTCGCCTTACAAGAAACACATCTGATTTTGAGAAAAGAGCACTCTTCTACTCTACTGTGTTTCCTATAGGGCCAGAACAGTGAGCTTGCTCAGAACAAAAAAACTGTGCTTCCTACACACACGGCCATAACTAGTTCAATTCTGCTTAGGAAACTGACAAGAACAGTAGATCCTCTTCAGTCCAATACACTGTACTTGCTGTGAACAGATGCCAGTGCTATTTGCCCTGTGTATGACAATGGGAGCACAACAGTGACTCTTCTTACCAGAAAACAACTCTTGCTCGTGGGACCAGAAATTGCATGTGATTCAACTCCATTTAGGACTGGGAAACAAACGCTAGGTCGTCTTACAGGAAACACACTCTGATTTTGAGAAAGGAGCACTCTTCTACTCTACTGTGTATCCCATAGGGCCAGAACAGTGAGCTTGCTCAGAACAAAAGAACGGTGCTTCCTACACACATGGGCTATATCTAGTTCAACTCTGCTTAGGAAACTGACAAGAACAGTAGATCCTCTTCAGTCCAATACACTGTACATGCTGGGAACAGACACCAGTGCTATTTGCCCTGTGTATGACAATGGGAGCCCAATAGTGACTCTTCTTACCAGAAAACAACTCTTGCTCGTAGGACCAGAAACTGCATGTGATTCAACTCCATTTAGGAATGGGAAACAAACGCTACCTCGCCTTACAAGAAACACACTCTGATTTTGAGAAAAGAGCATTCTCTACTGTGTTTCCTATGGGTTCCGAACAGTGAGCTTGCTCAGAACAAAAGAACTGTGCTTCCTACACACACGGAGTATATGTAGTTCAACTCTGCTTAGGAAACTGACAAGAACAGTAGATACTCTTCAGTCCAATACACTGTACATGCTGGGAACAGAAGTCAGTGCTATTTGCCCTGTGTATGACAATGGGAGCACAATAGTGACTCTTCTTACCAGAAAACAACTCTTGCTCGTAGGACGAGAAAATGCATGGGATTCAACTGCATTTAGGACTGGGAAACAAACGCTATCTCGCCTTACAAGAAACACACTCTGCTTTTGAGAAAAGAGCACTCTTCTACTCTACTGTGTTTCCTATGTGGTCTGAACAGTGAGCTTGCTCAGAACAAAAGAACTGTGCTTCCTACACACACGGGCCATATCTAGTTCAACTCTGCTTAGGAAACTGACAAGAACAGTAGATCCTCTTCAGTCCAATACACTGTACATGCTGGGAACAGACGTCAGTGCTAGTTGCCCTGTGTATGACAATGGGAGCGCAATAGTGACTGTTCTTACCAGAAAACAACACGTGCTCGTAGGACCAGAAACTCATGTGATTCAACTCCATTTGAAACTGGGAAACCAACGCTAGCTCGCCTAATAAGAAACATACTCTGATTTTGAGAAAAGAGCACTCTTCTACTCCACGGTGTTTCCTATAGGGCCAGAACAGCGAGCTTGCTCAGAACAAAAGAACGGTGCTTCCTACACACACGGGCTATATCTAGTTCAACTCTGCTTAGGAAACTGACTACAGCAGTAGATCCTCTTCAGTCTAATACACTGTACATGCTGGGAACAGACAAGAGTGCTATTTGCCCTGTGTATGACAATGGAAGCACAACAGTGACTCTTCTTACCAGAAAACAACTCTTGCTCGTGGGACCAGAAACTGCATGTGATTCAACTCCATTTAGGACTGGGAAACAAACGCTAGGTCGTCTTAAAGGAAACACACTCTGCTTTTGAGAAAAGAGCACTCTTCTACTCTACTGTGTCCCATAGAGCCAGAACAGTGAGCTTGCTCAGAACAAAAGAACGATGCTTCCTACACACACGGGCTATATCTAGTTCAACTCTGCTTAGGAAACTGACAAGAACAGTAGATCCTCTTCAGTCCAATACACTGTACATGCTGGCAACAGACACCAGTGCTATTTGCCCTGTGTATGACAATGGGAGCCCAATAGTGACTCTTCTTACCAGAAAACAACTCTTGCTCGTAGGACCAGAAACTGCATGTGATTCAACTCCATTTAGGAATGGGAAACAAACGCTACCTCGCCTTACAAGAAACACACTCTGATTTTGAGAAAAGAGCATTCTCTACTGTGTTTCCTATGGGTTCCGAACAGTGAGCTTGCTCAGAACAAAAGAACTGTGCTTCCTACACACACGGAGTATATGTAGTTCAACTCTGCTTAGGAAACTGACAAGAACAGTATATCCTCTTCAGTCCAATACACTGTTCATGCTGGGAACAGACGCCATTGCTATTTGCCCTGTGTATGACAATGGGAGTGCAATAGTGACTCTTCTTACCAGAAAACAACTCTTGTTCGTGGGACCAGAAAATGCATGTGATTCAACTCCCTTTAGGACTGGGAAACAAACGCTAGGTTGCCTTACAAGAAACACATCTGATTTTGAGAAAAGGGCACGCTTCTACTCTACTGTGTTTCCTATAGTGCCTGAACAGTGAGCTTGCTCAGAACAAAAGAACTGTGCTTTCTACACACACTGGCTATATCTAGTTCAACTCTGCTTAGGAAACTGACAAGAACAGTAGATCCTCTTCAGTCCAATATACTGAACATGTAGGGAACAGACGCCATTGCTATTTGCCCTCTGTATGACAATGGGAGCGCAATAGTGACTCTTCTTACCAGAAAACACCTCTTGCTCGTAGGCACAGAAACTGCATGTGATTCAACTCCATTTAGGACTGAAAAACAAACGCTAGGTCGCCTTACAAGAAACACACTCTACTTTTGAGAAAAGAGCACTCTTCTACTCTACTGTGTTTCCTATGGGGCCAGAACAGAGAGCTTGCTAAGAACAAAAGAACTGTGCTTCCTACAAACACACAGGGGCTATATCTAGATCAACTCTGCTTAGGAAACTGACAAGAACAGTAGCTCCTCTTCAGTCCAATACACTGTACTTGCTTGGAATTGACGCAAGTGCTATTTGCACTGGGTATGACAATGGGAGCGCAATAGTGACTCTTCTTACCAGAAAACAACTCTTGCTCGTAGGACCAGAAACTGCATGGGATTCAACTCCATTTAGGACTGGGAAACAAACGCTAGCTCGCCTTGCAAGAAACACACTCTGCTTTTGAGAAAAGAGCACTCTTCTACTCTACTGTGTTTCCAATGGGTTCCGAACAGTGAGCTTGCTCAGAACAAAAGAACTCTGCTTCCTACACTCACGGGCCATATCTAGTTCAACTCTGCTTAGGAAACTGACAAGAACAGTAGCTCCTCTTCAGTCCAATACACTGTACTTGCTGGGAACAGATGCGATTGCTATTTGCACTGTGTATGGCAATGGGAGCACAATAGTGACTTTCCTTACCAGAAAACAACTCTTGCTCGTGAGACCAACAACTGCATGTGATTCAACTCCATTTAGGACTGGGAAACAAACGCTAGCTCGCCTTACAAGAAACACACTCAGTTATTGAGAAAAGAGCACTCTTCTACTTTACTGTGTTTCCTATAGGGCCAAAACAGTGACCTTGCTCAGAACAAAAGAACTGTGCTTCCTACACACACGGGCTATATCTAGTTCAACTCTACTTCGGAAACTAACAAGAGCAGTAGCTCCTCTTCAGTAAAATACACTGTACTTGCTGGGAACAGACACGAGTGCTATTTGCACTGTGTATGGCAATGGCAGCGCAATAGTGACTTCCCTTACCAGAAAACAACTCTGCTCGTAGGAATAAAAAACTGCATGTGATTCAACTCCATTTAGGACTGGGAAACAAACGCTAGCTTGCCTTACAAGAAACACACTCTGCTTTTGAGAAAATAGCACTCTTCTACTCTACTGTGTTTCCTATAGTGCCAGAACAGTGAGCTTGCTAAGAACAAAAGAACTGTGCTTCCTACACACACGGCCATATCTAGTTCAACTCTGCTTAGGAAACTGACAATAACAGTATATCCTCTTCACTCCAATACACTGTACATGCTGGGAACAGACGCCAGTGCTATTTGCCCTGTGTATGACAATGGCAGCGCAATAGTGAGTCCTCTTACAAGAAAACATCTCTTGCTCATAGGACCAGAAACTTCATGTGATTCAACTCCATTTAGGACTGGGAAACAAACGCTAGCTCGACTTACAAGAAACACACTCTGATTTTGAGAAAAAAGCACTCTTCTACTCTACTGTGTTTCCTATTGGGTACGAACAGTGAGCTTGCTCAGAACAAAAGAACAGTGCTTCCTACACACAAGGCCATATCTAGTTCAACTCTGCTTAGGAAACTGACAAGAAAAGTAGATCCTCTTCAGTCCAATACACTGTACATGCTGGGAACAGACGCCAGTGCTATTTGCCCTGTGTATGACAATGGGAGCGCAATAGTGACTCTTCTTACCAGAAAACAACTCTTGCTCGTAGGAACAGAAACTCCATGGTATTCAACTCCATGTAGGACTGGGAAACAAACACTAGCTCGCCTTACAAGAAAAACACTCTTCTTTTGAGAAAAGAGCACTCTTCTACTCTACTGTTTTACCTATTGTGTCTGAACCGTGAGCTTGCTCAGAACAAAAGAACTGTGCTTCCTACACACACGGCCATATCTAGTTCAACTCTGCTTAGGAAACTGACAAGAACAGTAGATCCTCTTCAGTCCAATACACTGTACAATACACTGAACAGACACCAGTGCTATTTGCCCTGTGTATGACAATGGGAGCCCAGTAATGACTCTTCTTACCAGAAAACAACTCTTGCTCGTAGGACCAGAAACTGCATGTGATTCAACTCCATTTAGGACTGGGAAACAAACGCTAGGTCTCCTTACAAGAAACACATCTGATTTTGAGAAAAGAGCACTCTTCTACTCTACTGTGTTTCCTATAGTGCCAGAACAGTGAGCTTGCTAAGAACAAAAGAACTGTGCTTTCTACACACACGGGCTATATCTAGTTCAACTCTGCTTAGGAAACTGACAAGAACAGTAGATCCTCTTCAGTCCAATACACTGTCCTTGCTGGGAATTGACGCGAGTGCTATTTGCACTGGGTATGGCAATGGGAGCGAAATAGTGACTTTCCTTACCAGAAAACAACTCGTGATCGTAGGACCAGAAACTGCATGTGAATCAACACCATTTAAGATTAAGGAACAAACGCTAGCTCGCCTTACAAGAAACACACTCAGCTTTTGAGAAAAGAGCACTCTTCTACTCTACTGTGTTTCCTATAGGGCCAGAACAGTGAGCTTGCTCAGAACAAAAGAACTGTGCTTCCTACACACACGGCCATATCTAGTTCAACTCTGCTTAGGAAACTGACAATAACAGTATATCCTCTTCACTCCAATACACTGTACATGCTGGGAACAGACGCCAGTGCTATTTGCCCTGTGTATGACAATGGCAGCGCAATAGTGAGTCTTCTTACAAGAAAACATCTCTTGCTCATAGGACCAGAAACTTCATGTGATTCAACTCCATTTAGGACTGGGAAACAAACGCTAGCTCGACTTACAAGAAACACACTCTGATTTTGAGAAAAGATCACACTTCTACTCTACTGTGTTTCCTATACTGCCAGAACAGTGAGCTTGCTCAGAACAAAAGAACTGTGCTTCCTACACACACGGCCATATCTCGTTCAATTCTTCTTAGGAAACTAACAAGAACAGTAGATCCTCTTCAGTCCAATACACTGTACATGCTGGGAACAGACGCCAGTGCTATTTCCCTGTGTATGACAATGGGAGCACAACAGTGACTCTTCTTACCAGAAAACAACTCTTGATCGTGGGACCAGAAACTGCATGTGATTCAACACCATTTAGGAATGGGAAACAAACGCTACCTCGCCTTACAAGAAACACACTCTGCTTTTGAGAGAAGAGCACTCTCTACTGTGTTTCCTATGGGTTCCGAACAGTGAGCTTGCTCAGAACAAAAGAACTGTGCTTCCTACACACACGGACTATATGTAGTTCAACTCTGCTTAGGAAACTGACAAGAACAGTAGATCCTCTTCAGTCCAATACACTGTACATGCTGGGAACAGACGCCAGTGCTATTTGCCCTGTGTATGACAATGGGAGCGCAATAGTGACTCTTCTTACCAGAAAACAACTCTTGCTCGTAGGACCAGAAACTGCATGGGATTTAACTCCATTTAGGACTGGGAAACAAATGCTAGCTCTCCTTACAAGAAACACACTCTGCTTTTGAGAAAAGAGCACTCTTCTACTCTACTGTGTTTCCTATGGGTTCCGAACAGTGAGCTTGCTCAGAACAAAAGAACTCTGCTTCCTACACTCACGGGCCATATCTAGTTCAACTCTGCTTAGGAAACTGACAAGAACAGTAGCTCCTCTTCAGTCCAATACACTGTTCTTGCTGGGAACAGAAGCGAGTGCTATTTGCACTGTATATGGCAATGGGAGCACAATAGTGACTTTCCTTACCAGAAAACAACTCTTGCTCGTGAGACCAACAATTGCATGTGATTCAACTCCATTTAGGACTGGGAAACAAACGCTAGCTCGCCTTACAAGAAACACACTCTGCTTTTGAGAAAAGAGCACTCTTCTGCTATACTGTGTTTCCTATAGGGCCAAAACAGTGAGCTTGGTCAGAACAAAAAAACTGTGCTTCCTACACACACGGCCATATCTAGTTCAATTCTGCTTAGGAAACTGACAAGAACAGTAGATCCTCTTCAGTCCAATACACTGTACTTGCTGTGAACAGACACCAGTCCTATTTGCCCTGTGTATGACAATGGGAGCACAACAGTGACTCTTCTTACCAGAAAACAACTCTTGCTCGTGGGACCAGAAACTGCATGTGATTCAACTCCATTTAGGACTGGGAAACAAACGCTAGGTCGTCTTACAGGAAACACACTCTGATTTTGAGAAAAGAGCACTCTTCTACTCTACTGTGTGTCCCATAGGGCCAGAACAGTGAGCTTGCTCAGAACAAAAGAACGGTGCTTCCTACACACATGGGCTATATCTAGTTCAACTCTGCTTAGGAAACTGACAAGAACAGTAGATCCTCTTCAGTCCAATATACTGTACATGCTGGGAACAGACACCAGTGCTATTTGCCCTGTGTATGACAATGGGAGCCCAATAGTGACTCTTCTTACCAGAAAACTACTCTTGCTCGTTGGACCAGAAACTGCATGTGATTCAACTCCATTTATGAATGGGAAACAAACGCTACCTCGCCTTACAAGAAACACACTCTGATTTTGAGAAAAGAGCACTCTCTACTGTGTTTCCTATGGGTTCCGAACTGTGAGCTTGCTCAGAACAAAAGAACTGTGCTTCCTACACACACGGACTATATGTAGTTCAACTCTGCTTAGGAAACTGACAAGAACAGTAGATACTCTTCAGTCCAATACACTGTTCATGCTGGGAACAGTCGCCATTGCTATTTGCCCTGTGTATGACAATGGGAGCGCAATAGTGACTCTTCTTACCAGAAAACAACTCTTGTTCGTGGGACCAGACACTGCATGTGATTCAACTCCATTTAGGACTGGGAAACAAACACTAGGTCGCCTTACAAGAAACACATCTGATTTTGAGAAAAGAGCACTCTTCTACTCTACTGTGTTTCCTATAGGGCCAGAACAGTGAGCTTGCTCAGAACAAAAAAACTGTGCTTCCTACACACACGGCCATAACTAGTTCAATTCTGCTTAGGAAACTGACAAGAACAGTAGATCCTCTTCAGTCCAATACACTGTACTTGCTGTGAACAGACGCCAGTGCTATTTGCCCTGTGTATGACAATGGGAGCACAACAGTGACTCTTCTTACCAGAAAACAACTCTTGCTCGTGGGACCAGAAATTGCATGTGATTCAACTCCATTTAGGACTGGGAAACAAACGCTAGGTCGTCTTACAGGAAACACACTCTGATTTTGAGAAAGGAGCACTCTTCTACTCTACTGTGTATCCCATAGGGCCAGAACAGTGAGCTTGCTCAGAACAAAAGAACGGTGCTTCCTACACACATGGGCTATATCTAGTTCAACTCTGCTTAGGAAACTGACAAGAACAGTAGATCCTCTTCAGTCCAATACACTGTACATGCTGGGAACAGACACCAGTGCTATTTGCCCTGTGTATGACAATGGGAGCCCAATAGTGACTCTTCTTACCAGAAAACAACTCTTGCTCGTAGGACCAGAAACTGCATGTGATTCAACTCCATTTAGGAATGGGAAACAAACGCTACCTCGCCTTACAAGAAACACACTCTGATTTTGAGAAAAGAGCATTCTCTACTGTGTTTCCTATGGGTTCCGAACAGTGAGCTTGCTCAGAACAAAAGAACTGTGCTTCCTACACACACGGAGTATATGTAGTTCAACTCTGCTTAGGAAACTGACAAGAACAGTAGATACTCTTCAGTCCAATACACTGTACATGCTGGGAACAGAAGTCAGTGCTATTTGCCCTGTGTATGACAATGGGAGCACAATAGTGACTCTTCTTACCAGAAAACAACTCTTGCTCGTAGGACGAGAAAATGCATGGGATTCAACTGCATTTAGGACTGGGAAACAAACGCTATCTCGCCTTACAAGAAACACACTCTGCTTTTGAGAAAAGAGCACTCTTCTACTCTACTGTGTTTCCTATGTGGTCTGAACAGTGAGCTTGCTCAGAACAAAAGAACTGTGCTTCCTACACACACGGGCCATATCTAGTTCAACTCTGCTTAGGAAACTGACAAGAACAGTAGATCCTCTTCAGTCCAATACACTGTACATGCTGGGAACAGACGTCAGTGCTAGTTGCCCTGTGTATGACAATGGGAGCGCAATAGTGACTGTTCTTACCAGAAAACAACACGTGCTCGTAGGACCAGAAACTCATGTGATTCAACTCCATTTGAAACTGGGAAACCAACGCTAGCTCGCCTAATAAGAAACATACTCTGATTTTGAGAAAAGAGCACTCTTCTACTCCACGGTGTTTCCTATAGGGCCAGAACAGCGAGCTTGCTCAGAACAAAAGAACGGTGCTTCCTACACACACGGGCTATATCTAGTTCAACTCTGCTTAGGAAACTGACTACAGCAGTAGATCCTCTTCAGTCTAATACACTGTACATGCTGGGAACAGACAAGAGTGCTATTTGCCCTGTGTATGACAATGGAAGCACAACAGTGACTCTTCTTACCAGAAAACAACTCTTGCTCGTGGGACCAGAAACTGCATGTGATTCAACTCCATTTAGGACTGGGAAACAAACGCTAGGTCGTCTTAAAGGAAACACACTCTGCTTTTGAGAAAAGAGCACTCTTCTACTCTACTGTGTCCCATAGAGCCAGAACAGTGAGCTTGCTCAGAACAAAAGAACGATGCTTCCTACACACACGGGCTATATCTAGTTCAACTCTGCTTAGGAAACTGACAAGAACAGTAGATCCTCTTCAGTCCAATACACTGTACATGCTGGCAACAGACACCAGTGCTATTTGCCCTGTGTATGACAATGGGAGCCCAATAGTGACTCTTCTTACCAGAAAACAACTCTTGCTCGTAGGACCAGAAACTGCATGTGATTCAACTCCATTTAGGAATGGGAAACAAACGCTACCTCGCCTTACAAGAAACACACTCTGATTTTGAGAAAAGAGCATTCTCTACTGTGTTTCCTATGGGTTCCGAACAGTGAGCTTGCTCAGAACAAAAGAACTGTGCTTCCTACACACACGGAGTATATGTAGTTCAACTCTGCTTAGGAAACTGACAAGAACAGTAGATCCTCTTCAGTCCAATACACTGTTCATGCTGGGAACAGACGCCATTGCTATTTGCCCTGTGTATGACAATGGGAGTGCAATAGTGACTCTTCTTACCAGAAAACAACTCTTGTTCGTGGGACCAGAAAATGCATGTGATTCAACTCCCTTTAGGACTGGGAAACAAACGCTAGGTTGCCTTACAAGAAACACATCTGATTTTGAGAAAAGGGCACGCTTCTACTCTACTGTGTTTCCTATAGTGCCTGAACAGTGAGCTTGCTCAGAACAAAAGAACTGTGCTTTCTACACACACTGGCTATATCTAGTTCAACTCTGCTTAGGAAACTGACAAGAACAGTAGATCCTCTTCAGTCCAATATACTGAACATGTAGGGAACAGACGCCATTGCTATTTGCCCTCTGTATGACAATGGGAGCGCAATAGTGACTCTTCTTACCAGAAAACACCTCTTGCTCGTAGGCACAGAAACTGCATGTGATTCAACTCCATTTAGGACTGAAAAACAAACGCTAGGTCGCCTTACAAGAAACACACTCTACTTTTGAGAAAAGAGCACTCTTCTACTCTACTGTGTTTCCTATGGGGCCAGAACAGAGAGCTTGCTAAGAACAAAAGAACTGTGCTTCCTACAAACACACAGGGGCTATATCTAGATCAACTCTGCTTAGGAAACTGACAAGAACAGTAGCTCCTCTTCAGTCCAATACACTGTACTTGCTTGGAATTGACGCAAGTGCTATTTGCACTGGGTATGACAATGGGAGCGCAATAGTGACTCTTCTTACCAGAAAACAACTCTTGCTCGTAGGACCAGAAACTGCATGGGATTCAACTCCATTTAGGACTGGGAAACAAACGCTAGCTCGCCTTGCAAGAAACACACTCTGCTTTTGAGAAAAGAGCACTCTTCTACTCTACTGTGTTTCCAATGGGTTCCGAACAGTGAGCTTGCTCAGAACAAAAGAACTCTGCTTCCTACACTCACGGGCCATATCTAGTTCAACTCTGCTTAGGAAACTGACAAGAACAGTAGCTCCTCTTCAGTCCAATACACTGTACTTGCTGGGAACAGATGCGATTGCTATTTGCACTGTGTATGGCAATGGCAGCGCAATAGTGACTTCCCTTACCAGAAAACAACTCTGCTCGTAGGAATAAAAAACTGCATGTGATTCAACTCCATTTAGGACTGGGAAACAAACGCTAGCTTGCCTTACAAGAAACACACTCTGCTTTTGAGAAAATAGCACTCTTCTACTCTACTGTGTTTCCTATAGTGCCAGAACAGTGAGCTTGCTAAGAACAAAAGAACTGTGCTTCCTACACACACGGCCATATCTAGTTCAACTCTGCTTAGGAAACTGACAATAACAGTATATCCTCTTCACTCCAATACACTGTACATGCTGGGAACAGACGCCAGTGCTATTTGCCCTGTGTATGACAATGGCAGCGCAATAGTGAGTCCTCTTACAAGAAAACATCTCTTGCTCATAGGACCAGAAACTTCATGTGATTCAACTCCATTTAGGACTGGGAAACAAACGCTAGCTCGACTTACAAGAAACACACTCTGATTTTGAGAAAAAAGCACTCTTCTACTCTACTGTGTTTCCTATTGGGTACGAACAGTGAGCTTGCTCAGAACAAAAGAACAGTGCTTCCTACACACAAGGCCATATCTAGTTCAACTCTGCTTAGGAAACTGACAAGAAAAGTAGATCCTCTTCAGTCCAATACACTGTACATGCTGGGAACAGACGCCAGTGCTATTTGCCCTGTGTATGACAATGGGAGCGCAATAGTGACTCTTCTTACCAGAAAACAACTCTTGCTCGTAGGAACAGAAACTCCATGGTATTCAACTCCATGTAGGACTGGGAAACAAACACTAGCTCGCCTTACAAGAAAAACACTCTTCTTTTGAGAAAAGAGCACTCTTCTACTCTACTGTTTTACCTATTGTGTCTGAACCGTGAGCTTGCTCAGAACAAAAGAACTGTGCTTCCTACACACACGGCCATATCTAGTTCAACTCTGCTTAGGAAACTGACAAGAACAGTAGATCCTCTTCAGTCCAATACACTGTACAATACACTGAACAGACACCAGTGCTATTTGCCCTGTGTATGACAATGGGAGCCCAGTAATGACTCTTCTTACCAGAAAACAACTCTTGCTCGTAGGACCAGAAACTGCATGTGATTCAACTCCATTTAGGACTGGGAAACAAACGCTAGGTCTCCTTACAAGAAACACATCTGATTTTGAGAAAAGAGCACTCTTCTACTCTACTGTGTTTCCTATAGTGCCAGAACAGTGAGCTTGCTAAGAACAAAAGAACTGTGCTTTCTACACACACGGGCTATATCTAGTTCAACTCTGCTTAGGAAACTGACAAGAACAGTAGATCCTCTTCAGTCCAATACACTGTCCTTGCTGGGAATTGACGCGAGTGCTATTTGCACTGGGTATGGCAATGGGAGCGAAATAGTGACTTTCCTTACCAGAAAACAACTCGTGATCGTAGGACCAGAAACTGCATGTGAATCAACACCATTTAAGATTAAGGAACAAACGCTAGCTCGCCTTACAAGAAACACACTCAGCTTTTGAGAAAAGAGCACTCTTCTACTCTACTGTGTTTCCTATAGGGCCAGAACAGTGAGCTTGCTCAGAACAAAAGAACTGTGCTTCCTACACACACGGCCATATCTAGTTCAACTCTGCTTAGGAAACTGACAATAACAGTATATCCTCTTCACTCCAATACACTGTACATGCTGGGAACAGACGCCAGTGCTATTTGCCCTGTGTATGACAATGGCAGCGCAATAGTGAGTCTTCTTACAAGAAAACATCTCTTGCTCATAGGACCAGAAACTTCATGTGATTCAACTCCATTTAGGACTGGGAAACAAACGCTAGCTCGACTTACAAGAAACACACTCTGATTTTGAGAAAAGATCACACTTCTACTCTACTGTGTTTCCTATACTGCCAGAACAGTGAGCTTGCTCAGAACAAAAGAACTGTGCTTCCTACACACACGGCCATATCTCGTTCAATTCTTCTTAGGAAACTAACAAGAACAGTAGATCCTCTTCAGTCCAATACACTGTACATGCTGGGAACAGACGCCAGTGCTATTTCCCTGTGTATGACAATGGGAGCACAACAGTGACTCTTCTTACCAGAAAACAACTCTTGATCGTGGGACCAGAAACTGCATGTGATTCAACACCATTTAGGAATGGGAAACAAACGCTACCTCGCCTTACAAGAAACACACTCTGCTTTTGAGAGAAGAGCACTCTCTACTGTGTTTCCTATGGGTTCCGAACAGTGAGCTTGCTCAGAACAAAAGAACTGTGCTTCCTACACACACGGACTATATGTAGTTCAACTCTGCTTAGGAAACTGACAAGAACAGTAGATCCTCTTCAGTCCAATACACTGTACATGCTGGGAACAGAAGTCAGTGCTATTTGCCCTGTGTATGACAATGGGAGCACAATAGTGACTCTTCTTACCAGAAAACAACACGTGCTCGTAGGACCAGAAACTCATGTGATTCAACTCCATTTAAAACTGGGAAACCAACGCTAGCTCGCCTAACAAGAAACACACTCTGCTTTTGAGAAAAGAGCACTCTTCTACTCTACTGTGTTTCCTATAGGACCAGAACAGCGAGCTTGCTCAGAACAAAAGAACGGTGCTTCCTACACACACGGACTATATCTAGTTCAACTCTGCTTAGGAAATTGACAAGAACAGTAGATCCTCTTCAGTCTAATAAACTGTACATGCTGGAAACAGACACCAGTGCTATTTGCCCTGTGTATGACAATGGGAGCACAATAGTGACTCTTCTTACCAGAAAACCACTCTTGCTCGTAGGACCAGAAAATGCATGGGATTGAACTGCATTTAGGACTGGGAAACAAACGCTAGCTCGCCTTACAAGAAACACACTCTGCTTTTGAGAATAGAGCACTCTTCTACTCTACTGTGTTTCCTATGGGGTCTGAACAGTGAGCTTGCTCAGAACAAAAGAACTGTGCTTCCTACACACACGGGCCATATCTAGTTCAACTCTGCTTAGAAAACTATCAAGAACAGTAGATCCTCTTCAGTCCAATACACTGTTCATGCTGGGAACAGACGCCATTTCTATTTGCCCTGTGTATGACAATGGGAGCGCAATAGTGACTCTTCTTACCAGAAAACAACTCTTGTTCGTGGGACCAGAAACTGCATGTGATTCAACTCCATTTAGGACTGTGAAACAAATGCTAGGTCACCTTACAAGAAACACATCTGATTTTGAGAAAAGAGCACTCTTCTACTCTACTGTGTTTCCTATGGGGCCAGAACAGTGAGCTTGCTCAGAACAAAAGAACTGTGCTTCCTACACACACAGGGGCTATATCTAGATCAACTCTGCTTAGGAAACTGACAAGAACAGTAGCTCCCATTCAGTCCAATACACTGTACTTTTTGGGAATTGACGTGAGTGCTATTTGCACTGGGTATGGCAATGGGAGCGCAATAGTGACTTTCCTTACCAGAAAACAACTCTTGCTCGTAGGACCAGAAACTGCATGTGATTCAACACCATTTAAGACTAAGGAACAAACGCTAGCTCGCCTTACAAGAAACACACTCAGCTTTTGAGAAAAGAGCACTCTTCTACTCTACTGTGTTTCCTATAGTGCCAGAACAGTGAGCTTGCTCAGAACAAAAGAACTGTGCTTCCTACACACACGGCCATATCTAGTTCAACTCTGCTTAGGAAACTGACAATAACAGTAGATCCTCTTCACTCCAATACACTGTACATTCTGGGAACAGACGCCAGTGCTATTTGTTCTGTGTATGACAATGGGAGCGCAATAGTGAGTCTTCTTACAAGAAAACAACTCTTGCTCATAGGACCAGAAACTGCATGTGATTCAACTCCATTTAGGACTGGGAAACAAACGCTAGCTCGACTTACAAGAAACACACTCTGATTTTGAGAAAAAAGCACTCTTCTACTCTACTGTGTTTCCTATGGGGTACGAACAGTGAGCTTGCTCAGAACAAAAGAACAGTGCTTCCTACACACACGGCCATATCTAGTTCAACTCTGCTTAGGAAACTGACAAGAATAGTAGATCCTCTTCAGTCCAATACACTGTACATGCTGGGAACAGACGCCAGTGCTATTTGCCCTGTGTATGACAATGGGAGCGCAATAGTGACTCTTCTTACCAGAAAACAACTCTTGCTCGTAGGACCAGAAACTGCATGGGATTTAACTCCATTTAGGACTGGGAAACAAATGCTAGCTCTCCTTACAAGAAACACACTCTGCTTTTGAGAAAAGAGCACTCTTCTACTCTACTGTGTTTCCTATGGGTTCCGAACAGTGAGCTTGCTCAGAACAAAAGAACTCTGCTTCCTACACTCACGGGCCATATCTAGTTCAACTCTGCTTAGGAAACTGACAAGAACAGTAGCTCCTCTTCAGTCCAATACACTGTTCTTGCTGGGAACAGAAGCGAGTGCTATTTGCACTGTATATGGCAATGGGAGCACAATAGTGACTTTCCTTACCAGAAAACAACTCTTGCTCGTGAGACCAACAATTGCATGTGATTCAACTCCATTTAGGACTGGGAAACAAACGCTAGCTCGCCTTACAAGAAACACACTCTGCTTTTGAGAAAAGAGCACTCTTCTGCTATACTGTGTTTCCTATAGGGCCAAAACAGTGAGCTTGGTCAGAACAAAAAAACTGTGCTTCCTACACACACGGCCATATCTAGTTCAATTCTGCTTAGGAAACTGACAAGAACAGTAGATCCTCTTCAGTCCAATACACTGTACTTGCTGTGAACAGACACCAGTCCTATTTGCCCTGTGTATGACAATGGGAGCACAACAGTGACTCTTCTTACCAGAAAACAACTCTTGCTCGTGGGACCAGAAACTGCATGTGATTCAACTCCATTTAGGACTGGGAAACAAACGCTAGGTCGTCTTACAGGAAACACACTCTGATTTTGAGAAAAGAGCACTCTTCTACTCTACTGTGTGTCCCATAGGGCCAGAACAGTGAGCTTGCTCAGAACAAAAGAACGGTGCTTCCTACACACATGGGCTATATCTAGTTCAACTCTGCTTAGGAAACTGACAAGAACAGTAGATCCTCTTCAGTCCAATATACTGTACATGCTGGGAACAGACACCAGTGCTATTTGCCCTGTGTATGACAATGGGAGCCCAATAGTGACTCTTCTTACCAGAAAACTACTCTTGCTCGTTGGACCAGAAACTGCATGTGATTCAACTCCATTTATGAATGGGAAACAAACGCTACCTCGCCTTACAAGAAACACACTCTGATTTTGAGAAAAGAGCACTCTCTACTGTGTTTCCTATGGGTTCCGAACTGTGAGCTTGCTCAGAACAAAAGAACTGTGCTTCCTACACACACGGACTATATGTAGTTCAACTCTGCTTAGGAAACTGACAAGAACAGTAGATACTCTTCAGTCCAATACACTGTTCATGCTGGGAACAGTCGCCATTGCTATTTGCCCTGTGTATGACAATGGGAGCGCAATAGTGACTCTTCTTACCAGAAAACAACTCTTGTTCGTGGGACCAGACACTGCATGTGATTCAACTCCATTTAGGACTGGGAAACAAACACTAGGTCGCCTTACAAGAAACACATCTGATTTTGAGAAAAGAGCACTCTTCTACTCTACTGTGTTTCCTATAGGGCCAGAACAGTGAGCTTGCTCAGAACAAAAAAACTGTGCTTCCTACACACACGGCCATAACTAGTTCAATTCTGCTTAGGAAACTGACAAGAACAGTAGATCCTCTTCAGTCCAATACACTGTACTTGCTGTGAACAGACGCCAGTGCTATTTGCCCTGTGTATGACAATGGGAGCACAACAGTGACTCTTCTTACCAGAAAACAACTCTTGCTCGTGGGACCAGAAATTGCATGTGATTCAACTCCATTTAGGACTGGGAAACAAACGCTAGGTCGTCTTACAGGAAACACACTCTGATTTTGAGAAAGGAGCACTCTTCTACTCTACTGTGTATCCCATAGGGCCAGAACAGTGAGCTTGCTCAGAACAAAAGAACGGTGCTTCCTACACACATGGGCTATATCTAGTTCAACTCTGCTTAGGAAACTGACAAGAACAGTAGATCCTCTTCAGTCCAATACACTGTACATGCTGGGAACAGACACCAGTGCTATTTGCCCTGTGTATGACAATGGGAGCCCAATAGTGACTCTTCTTACCAGAAAACAACTCTTGCTCGTAGGACCAGAAACTGCATGTGATTCAACTCCATTTAGGAATGGGAAACAAACGCTACCTCGCCTTACAAGAAACACACTCTGATTTTGAGAAAAGAGCATTCTCTACTGTGTTTCCTATGGGTTCCGAACAGTGAGCTTGCTCAGAACAAAAGAACTGTGCTTCCTACACACACGGAGTATATGTAGTTCAACTCTGCTTAGGAAACTGACAAGAACAGTAGATACTCTTCAGTCCAATACACTGTACATGCTGGGAACAGAAGTCAGTGCTATTTGCCCTGTGTATGACAATGGGAGCACAATAGTGACTCTTCTTACCAGAAAACAACTCTTGCTCGTAGGACGAGAAAATGCATGGGATTCAACTGCATTTAGGACTGGGAAACAAACGCTATCTCGCCTTACAAGAAACACACTCTGCTTTTGAGAAAAGAGCACTCTTCTACTCTACTGTGTTTCCTATGTGGTCTGAACAGTGAGCTTGCTCAGAACAAAAGAACTGTGCTTCCTACACACACGGGCCATATCTAGTTCAACTCTGCTTAGGAAACTGACAAGAACAGTAGATCCTCTTCAGTCCAATACACTGTACATGCTGGTAACAGACGTCAGTGCTAGTTGCCCTGTGTATGACAATGGGAGCGCAATAGTGACTGTTCTTACCAGAAAACAACACGTGCTCGTAGGACCAGAAACTCATGTGATTCAACTCCATTTGAAACTGGGAAACCAACGCTAGCTCGCCTAATAAGAAACATACTCTGATTTTGAGAAAAGAGCACTCTTCTACTCCACGGTGTTTCCTATAGGGCCAGAACAGCGAGCTTGCTCAGAACAAAAGAACGGTGCTTCCTACACACACGGGCTATATCTAGTTCAACTCTGCTTAGGAAACTGACTACAGCAGTAGATCCTCTTCAGTCTAATACACTGTACATGCTGGGAACAGACAAGAGTGCTATTTGCCCTGTGTATGACAATGGAAGCACAACAGTGACTCTTCTTACCAGAAAACAACTCTTGCTCGTGGGACCAGAAACTGCATGTGATTCAACTCCATTTAGGACTGGGAAACAAACGCTAGGTCGTCTTACAGGAAACACACTCTGCTTTTGAGAAAAGAGCACTCTTCTACTCTACTGTGTCCCATAGAGCCAGAACAGTGAGCTTGCTCAGAACAAAAGAACGATGCTTCCTACACACACGGGCTATATCTAGTTCAACTCTGCTTAGGAAACTGACAAGAACAGTAGATCCTCTTCAGTCCAATACACTGTACATGCTGGCAACAGACACCAGTGCTATTTGCCCTGTGTATGACAATGGGAGCCCAATAGTGACTCTTCTTACCAGAAAACAACTCTTGCTCGTAGGACCAGAAACTGCATGTGATTCAACTCCATTTAGGAATGGGAAACAAACGCTACCTCGCCTTACAAGAAACACACTCTGATTTTGAGAAAAGAGCATTCTCTACTGTGTTTCCTATGGGTTCCGAACAGTGAGCTTGCTCAGAACAAAAGAACTGTGCTTCCTACACACACGGAGTATATGTAGTTCAACTCTGCTTAGGAAACTGACAAGAACAGTAGATCCTCTTCAGTCCAATACACTGTTCATGCTGGGAACAGACGCCATTGCTATTTGCCCTGTGTATGACAATGGGAGTGCAATAGTGACTCTTCTTACCAGAAAACAACTCTTGTTCGTGGGACCAGAAAATGCATGTGATTCAACTCCCTTTAGGACTGGGAAACAAACGCTAGGTTGCCTTACAAGAAACACATCTGATTTTGAGAAAAGGGCACGCTTCTACTCTACTGTGTTTCCTATAGTGCCTGAACAGTGAGCTTGCTCAGAACAAAAGAACTGTGCTTTCTACACACACTGGCTATATCTAGTTCAACTCTGCTTAGGAAACTGACAAGAACAGTAGATCCTCTTCAGTCCAATATACTGAACATGTAGGGAACAGACGCCATTGCTATTTGCCCTCTGTATGACAATGGGAGCGCAATAGTGACTCTTCTTACCAGAAAACACCTCTTGCTCGTAGGCACAGAAACTGCATGTGATTCAACTCCATTTAGGACTGAAAAACAAACGCTAGGTCGCCTTACAAGAAACACACTCTACTTTTGAGAAAAGAGCACTCTTCTACTCTACTGTGTTTCCTATGGGGCCAGAACAGAGAGCTTGCTAAGAACAAAAGAACTGTGCTTCCTACAAACACACAGGGGCTATATCTAGATCAACTCTGCTTAGGAAACTGACAAGAACAGTAGCTCCTCTTCAGTCCAATACACTGTACTTGCTTGGAATTGACGCAAGTGCTATTTGCACTGGGTATGACAATGGGAGCGCAATAGTGACTCTTCTTACCAGAAAACAACTCTTGCTCGTAGGACCAGAAACTGCATGGGATTCAACTCCATTTAGGACTGGGAAACAAACGCTAGCTCGCCTTGCAAGAAACACACTCTGCTTTTGAGAAAAGAGCACTCTTCTACTCTACTGTGTTTCCAATGGGTTCCGAACAGTGAGCTTGCTCAGAACAAAAGAACTCTGCTTCCTACACTCACGGGCCATATCTAGTTCAACTCTGCTTAGGAAACTGACAAGAACAGTAGCTCCTCTTCAGTCCAATACACTGTACTTGCTGGGAACAGATGCGATTGCTATTTGCACTGTGTATGGCAATGGGAGCACAATAGTGACTTTCCTTACCAGAAAACAACTCTTGCTCGTGAGACCAACAACTGCATGTGATTCAACTCCATTTAGGACTGGGAAACAAACGCTAGCTCGCCTTACAAGAAACACACTCAGTTATTGAGAAAAGAGCACTCTTCTACTTTACTGTGTTTCCTATAGGGCCAAAACAGTGACCTTGCTCAGAACAAAAGAACTGTGCTTCCTACACACACGGGCTATATCTAGTTCAACTCTACTTCGGAAACTAACAAGAGCAGTAGCTCCTCTTCAGTAAAATACACTGTACTTGCTGGGAACAGACACGAGTGCTATTTGCACTGTGTATGGCAATGGCAGCGCAATAGTGACTTCCCTTACCAGAAAACAACTCTGCTCGTAGGAATAAAAAACTGCATGTGATTCAACTCCATTTAGGACTGGGAAACAAACGCTAGCTTGCCTTACAAGAAACACACTCTGCTTTTGAGAAAATAGCACTCTTCTACTCTACTGTGTTTCCTATAGTGCCAGAACAGTGAGCTTGCTAAGAACAAAAGAACTGTGCTTCCTACACACACGGCCATATCTAGTTCAACTCTGCTTAGGAAACTGACAATAACAGTATATCCTCTTCACTCCAATACACTGTACATGCTGGGAACAGACGCCAGTGCTATTTGCCCTGTGTATGACAATGGCAGCGCAATAGTGAGTCCTCTTACAAGAAAACATCTCTTGCTCATAGGACCAGAAACTTCATGTGATTCAACTCCATTTAGGACTGGGAAACAAACGCTAGCTCGACTTACAAGAAACACACTCTGATTTTGAGAAAAAAGCACTCTTCTACTCTACTGTGTTTCCTATTGGGTACGAACAGTGAGCTTGCTCAGAACAAAAGAACAGTGCTTCCTACACACAAGGCCATATCTAGTTCAACTCTGCTTAGGAAACTGACAAGAAAAGTAGATCCTCTTCAGTCCAATACACTGTACATGCTGGGAACAGACGCCAGTGCTATTTGCCCTGTGTATGACAATGGGAGCGCAATAGTGACTCTTCTTACCAGAAAACAACTCTTGCTCGTAGGAACAGAAACTCCATGGTATTCAACTCCATGTAGGACTGGGAAACAAACACTAGCTCGCCTTACAAGAAAAACACTCTTCTTTTGAGAAAAGAGCACTCTTCTACTCTACTGTTTTACCTATTGTGTCTGAACCGTGAGCTTGCTCAGAACAAAAGAACTGTGCTTCCTACACACACGGCCATATCTAGTTCAACTCTGCTTAGGAAACTGACAAGAACAGTAGATCCTCTTCAGTCCAATACACTGTACAATACACTGAACAGACACCAGTGCTATTTGCCCTGTGTATGACAATGGGAGCCCAGTAATGACTCTTCTTACCAGAAAACAACTCTTGCTCGTAGGACCAGAAACTGCATGTGATTCAACTCCATTTAGGACTGGGAAACAAACGCTAGGTCTCCTTACAAGAAACACATCTGATTTTGAGAAAAGAGCACTCTTCTACTCTACTGTGTTTCCTATAGTGCCAGAACAGTGAGCTTGCTAAGAACAAAAGAACTGTGCTTTCTACACACACGGGCTATATCTAGTTCAACTCTGCTTAGGAAACTGACAAGAACAGTAGATCCTCTTCAGTCCAATACACTGTCCTTGCTGGGAATTGACGCGAGTGCTATTTGCACTGGGTATGGCAATGGGAGCGAAATAGTGACTTTCCTTACCAGAAAACAACTCGTGATCGTAGGACCAGAAACTGCATGTGAATCAACACCATTTAAGATTAAGGAACAAACGCTAGCTCGCCTTACAAGAAACACACTCAGCTTTTGAGAAAAGAGCACTCTTCTACTCTACTGTGTTTCCTATAGGGCCAGAACAGTGAGCTTGCTCAGAACAAAAGAACTGTGCTTCCTACACACACGGCCATATCTAGTTCAACTCTGCTTAGGAAACTGACAATAACAGTATATCCTCTTCACTCCAATACACTGTACATGCTGGGAACAGACGCCAGTGCTATTTGCCCTGTGTATGACAATGGCAGCGCAATAGTGAGTCTTCTTACAAGAAAACATCTCTTGCTCATAGGACCAGAAACTTCATGTGATTCAACTCCATTTAGGACTGGGAAACAAACGCTAGCTCGACTTACAAGAAACACACTCTGATTTTGAGAAAAGATCACACTTCTACTCTACTGTGTTTCCTATACTGCCAGAACAGTGAGCTTGCTCAGAACAAAAGAACTGTGCTTCCTACACACACGGCCATATCTCGTTCAATTCTTCTTAGGAAACTAACAAGAACAGTAGATCCTCTTCAGTCCAATACACTGTACATGCTGGGAACAGACGCCAGTGCTATTTCCCTGTGTATGACAATGGGAGCACAACAGTGACTCTTCTTACCAGAAAACAACTCTTGATCGTGGGACCAGAAACTGCATGTGATTCAACACCATTTAGGAATGGGAAACAAACGCTACCTCGCCTTACAAGAAACACACTCTGCTTTTGAGAGAAGAGCACTCTCTACTGTGTTTCCTATGGGTTCCGAACAGTGAGCTTGCTCAGAACAAAAGAACTGTGCTTCCTACACACACGGACTATATGTAGTTCAACTCTGCTTAGGAAACTGACAAGAACAGTAGATCCTCTTCAGTCCAATACACTGTACATGCTGGGAACAGAAGTCAGTGCTATTTGCCCTGTGTATGACAATGGGAGCACAATAGTGACTCTTCTTACCAGAAAACAACACGTGCTCGTAGGACCAGAAACTCATGTGATTCAACTCCATTTAAAACTGGGAAACCAACGCTAGCTCGCCTAACAAGAAACACACTCTGCTTTTGAGAAAAGAGCACTCTTCTACTCTACTGTGTTTCCTATAGGACCAGAACAGCGAGCTTGCTCAGAACAAAAGAACGGTGCTTCCTACACACACGGACTATATCTAGTTCAACTCTGCTTAGGAAATTGACAAGAACAGTAGATCCTCTTCAGTCTAATAAACTGTACATGCTGGAAACAGACACCAGTGCTATTTGCCCTGTGTATGACAATGGGAGCACAATAGTGACTCTTCTTACCAGAAAACCACTCTTGCTCGTAGGACCAGAAAATGCATGGGATTGAACTGCATTTAGGACTGGGAAACAAACGCTAGCTCGCCTTACAAGAAACACACTCTGCTTTTGAGAATAGAGCACTCTTCTACTCTACTGTGTTTCCTATGGGGTCTGAACAGTGAGCTTGCTCAGAACAAAAGAACTGTGCTTCCTACACACACGGGCCATATCTAGTTCAACTCTGCTTAGAAAACTATCAAGAACAGTAGATCCTCTTCAGTCCAATACACTGTTCATGCTGGGAACAGACGCCATTTCTATTTGCCCTGTGTATGACAATGGGAGCGCAATAGTGACTCTTCTTACCAGAAAACAACTCTTGTTCGTGGGACCAGAAACTGCATGTGATTCAACTCCATTTAGGACTGTGAAACAAATGCTAGGTCACCTTACAAGAAACACATCTGATTTTGAGAAAAGAGCACTCTTCTACTCTACTGTGTTTCCTATGGGGCCAGAACAGTGAGCTTGCTCAGAACAAAAGAACTGTGCTTCCTACACACACAGGGGCTATATCTAGATCAACTCTGCTTAGGAAACTGACAAGAACAGTAGCTCCCATTCAGTCCAATACACTGTACTTTTTGGGAATTGACGTGAGTGCTATTTGCACTGGGTATGGCAATGGGAGCGCAATAGTGACTTTCCTTACCAGAAAACAACTCTTGCTCGTAGGACCAGAAACTGCATGTGATTCAACACCATTTAAGACTAAGGAACAAACGCTAGCTCGCCTTACAAGAAACACACTCAGCTTTTGAGAAAAGAGCACTCTTCTACTCTACTGTGTTTCCTATAGTGCCAGAACAGTGAGCTTGCTCAGAACAAAAGAACTGTGCTTCCTACACACACGGCCATATCTAGTTCAACTCTGCTTAGGAAACTGACAATAACAGTAGATCCTCTTCACTCCAATACACTGTACATTCTGGGAACAGACGCCAGTGCTATTTGTTCTGTGTATGACAATGGGAGCGCAATAGTGAGTCTTCTTACAAGAAAACAACTCTTGCTCATAGGACCAGAAACTGCATGTGATTCAACTCCATTTAGGACTGGGAAACAAACGCTAGCTCGACTTACAAGAAACACACTCTGATTTTGAGAAAAAAGCACTCTTCTACTCTACTGTGTTTCCTATGGGGTACGAACAGTGAGCTTGCTCAGAACAAAAGAACAGTGCTTCCTACACACACGGCCATATCTAGTTCAACTCTGCTTAGGAAACTGACAAGAATAGTAGATCCTCTTCAGTCCAATACACTGTACATGCTGGGAACAGACGCCAGTGCTATTTGCCCTGTGTATGACAATGGGAGCGCAATAGTGACTCTTCTTACCAGAAAACAACTCTTGCTCGTAGGACCAGAAACTGCATGGGATTTAACTCCATTTAGGACTGGGAAACAAATGCTAGCTCTCCTTACAAGAAACACACTCTGCTTTTGAGAAAAGAGCACTCTTCTACTCTACTGTGTTTCCTATGGGTTCCGAACAGTGAGCTTGCTCAGAACAAAAGAACTCTGCTTCCTACACTCACGGGCCATATCTAGTTCAACTCTGCTTAGGAAACTGACAAGAACAGTAGCTCCTCTTCAGTCCAATACACTGTTCTTGCTGGGAACAGAAGCGAGTGCTATTTGCACTGTATATGGCAATGGGAGCACAATAGTGACTTTCCTTACCAGAAAACAACTCTTGCTCGTGAGACCAACAATTGCATGTGATTCAACTCCATTTAGGACTGGGAAACAAACGCTAGCTCGCCTTACAAGAAACACACTCTGCTTTTGAGAAAAGAGCACTCTTCTGCTATACTGTGTTTCCTATAGGGCCAAAACAGTGAGCTTGGTCAGAACAAAAAAACTGTGCTTCCTACACACACGGCCATATCTAGTTCAATTCTGCTTAGGAAACTGACAAGAACAGTAGATCCTCTTCAGTCCAATACACTGTACATGCTGGGAACAGACACCAGTGCTATTTGCCCTGTGTATGACAATGGGAGCCCAATAGTGACTCTTCTTACCAGAAAACAACTCTTGCTCGTAGGACCAGAAACTGCATGTGATTCAACTCCATTTAGGAATGGGAAACAAACGCTACCTCGCCTTACAAGAAACACACTCTGATTTTGAGAAAAGAGCATTCTCTACTGTGTTTCCTATGGGTTCCGAACAGTGAGCTTGCTCAGAACAAAAGAACTGTGCTTCCTACACACACGGAGTATATGTAGTTCAACTCTGCTTAGGAAACTGACAAGAACAGTAGATACTCTTCAGTCCAATACACTGTACATGCTGGGAACAGAAGTCAGTGCTATTTGCCCTGTGTATGACAATGGGAGCACAATAGTGACTCTTCTTACCAGAAAACAACTCTTGCTCGTAGGACGAGAAAATGCATGGGATTCAACTGCATTTAGGACTGGGAAACAAACGCTATCTCGCCTTACAAGAAACACACTCTGCTTTTGAGAAAAGAGCACTCTTCTACTCTACTGTGTTTCCTATGTGGTCTGAACAGTGAGCTTGCTCAGAACAAAAGAACTGTGCTTCCTACACACACGGGCCATATCTAGTTCAACTCTGCTTAGGAAACTGACAAGAACAGTAGATCCTCTTCAGTCCAATACACTGTACATGCTGGGAACAGACGTCAGTGCTAGTTGCCCTGTGTATGACAATGGGAGCGCAATAGTGACTGTTCTTACCAGAAAACAACACGTGCTCGTAGGACCAGAAACTCATGTGATTCAACTCCATTTGAAACTGGGAAACCAACGCTAGCTCGCCTAATAAGAAACATACTCTGATTTTGAGAAAAGAGCACTCTTCTACTCCACGGTGTTTCCTATAGGGCCAGAACAGCGAGCTTGCTCAGAACAAAAGAACGGTGCTTCCTACACACACGGGCTATATCTAGTTCAACTCTGCTTAGGAAACTGACTACAGCAGTAGATCCTCTTCAGTCTAATACACTGTACATGCTGGGAACAGACAAGAGTGCTATTTGCCCTGTGTATGACAATGGAAGCACAACAGTGACTCTTCTTACCAGAAAACAACTCTTGCTCGTGGGACCAGAAACTGCATGTGATTCAACTCCATTTAGGACTGGGAAACAAACGCTAGGTCGTCTTACAGGAAACACACTCTGCTTTTGAGAAAAGAGCACTCTTCTACTCTACTGTGTCCCATAGAGCCAGAACAGTGAGCTTGCTCAGAACAAAAGAACGATGCTTCCTACACACACGGGCTATATCTAGTTCAACTCTGCTTAGGAAACTGACAAGAACAGTAGATCCTCTTCAGTCCAATACACTGTACATGCTGGCAACAGACACCAGTGCTATTTGCCCTGTGTATGACAATGGGAGCCCAATAGTGACTCTTCTTACCAGAAAACAACTCTTGCTCGTAGGACCAGAAACTGCATGTGATTCAACTCCATTTAGGAATGGGAAACAAACGCTACCTCGCCTTACAAGAAACACACTCTGATTTTGAGAAAAGAGCATTCTCTACTGTGTTTCCTATGGGTTCCGAACAGTGAGCTTGCTCAGAACAAAAGAACTGTGCTTCCTACACACACGGAGTATATGTAGTTCAACTCTGCTTAGGAAACTGACAAGAACAGTAGATCCTCTTCAGTCCAATACACTGTTCATGCTGGGAACAGACGCCATTGCTATTTGCCCTGTGTATGACAATGGGAGTGCAATAGTGACTCTTCTTACCAGAAAACAACTCTTGTTCGTGGGACCAGAAAATGCATGTGATTCAACTCCCTTTAGGACTGGGAAACAAACGCTAGGTTGCCTTACAAGAAACACATCTGATTTTGAGAAAAGGGCACGCTTCTACTCTACTGTGTTTCCTATAGTGCCTGAACAGTGAGCTTGCTCAGAACAAAAGAACTGTGCTTTCTACACACACTGGCTATATCTAGTTCAACTCTGCTTAGGAAACTGACAAGAACAGTAGATCCTCTTCAGTCCAATATACTGAACATGTAGGGAACAGACGCCATTGCTATTTGCCCTCTGTATGACAATGGGAGCGCAATAGTGACTCTTCTTACCAGAAAACACCTCTTGCTCGTAGGCACAGAAACTGCATGTGATTCAACTCCATTTAGGACTGAAAAACAAACGCTAGGTCGCCTTACAAGTAACACACTCTACTTTTGAGAAAAGAGCACTCTTCTACTCTACTGTGTTTCCTATGGGGCCAGAACAGAGAGCTTGCTAAGAACAAAAGAACTGTGCTTCCTACAAACACACAGGGGCTATATCTAGATCAACTCTGCTTAGGAAACTGACAAGAACAGTAGCTCCTCTTCAGTCCAATACACTGTACTTGCTTGGAATTGACGCAAGTGCTATTTGCACTGGGTATGACAATGGGAGCGCAATAGTGACTCTTCTTACCAGAAAACAACTCTTGCTCGTAGGACCAGAAACTGCATGGGATTCAACTCCATTTAGGACTGGGAAACAAACGCTAGCTCGCCTTGCAAGAAACACACTCTGCTTTTGAGAAAAGAGCACTCTTCTACTCTACTGTGTTTCCAATGGGTTCCGAACAGTGAGCTTGCTCAGAACAAAAGAACTCTGCTTCCTACACTCACGGGCCATATCTAGTTCAACTCTGCTTAGGAAACTGACAAGAACAGTAGCTCCTCTTCAGTCCAATACACTGTACTTGCTGGGAACAGATGCGATTGCTATTTGCACTGTGTATGGCAATGGGAGCACAATAGTGACTTTCCTTACCAGAAAACAACTCTTGCTCGTGAGACCAACAACTGCATGTGATTCAACTCCATTTAGGACTGGGAAACAAACGCTAGCTCGCCTTACAAGAAACACACTCAGTTATTGAGAAAAGAGCACTCTTCTACTTTACTGTGTTTCCTATAGGGCCAAAACAGTGACCTTGCTCAGAACAAAAGAACTGTGCTTCCTACACACACGGGCTATATCTAGTTCAACTCTACTTCGGAAACTAACAAGAGCAGTAGCTCCTCTTCAGTAAAATACACTGTACTTGCTGGGAACAGACACGAGTGCTATTTGCACTGTGTATGGCAATGGCAGCGCAATAGTGACTTCCCTTACCAGAAAACAACTCTGCTCGTAGGAATAAAAAACTGCATGTGATTCAACTCCATTTAGGACTGGGAAACAAACGCTAGCTTGCCTTACAAGAAACACACTCTGCTTTTGAGAAAATAGCACTCTTCTACTCTACTGTGTTTCCTATAGTGCCAGAACAGTGAGCTTGCTAAGAACAAAAGAACTGTGCTTCCTACACACACGGCCATATCTAGTTCAACTCTGCTTAGGAAACTGACAATAACAGTATATCCTCTTCACTCCAATACACTGTACATGCTGGGAACAGACGCCAGTGCTATTTGCCCTGTGTATGACAATGGCAGCGCAATAGTGAGTCCTCTTACAAGAAAACATCTCTTGCTCATAGGACCAGAAACTTCATGTGATTCAACTCCATTTAGGACTGGGAAACAAACGCTAGCTCGACTTACAAGAAACACACTCTGATTTTGAGAAAAAAGCACTCTTCTACTCTACTGTGTTTCCTATTGGGTACGAACAGTGAGCTTGCTCAGAACAAAAGAACAGTGCTTCCTACACACAAGGCCATATCTAGTTCAACTCTGCTTAGGAAACTGACAAGAAAAGTAGATCCTCTTCAGTCCAATACACTGTACATGCTGGGAACAGACGCCAGTGCTATTTGCCCTGTGTATGACAATGGGAGCGCAATAGTGACTCTTCTTACCAGAAAACAACTCTTGCTCGTAGGAACAGAAACTCCATGGTATTCAACTCCATGTAGGACTGGGAAACAAACACTAGCTCGCCTTACAAGAAAAACACTCTTCTTTTGAGAAAAGAGCACTCTTCTACTCTACTGTTTTACCTATTGTGTCTGAACCGTGAGCTTGCTCAGAACAAAAGAACTGTGCTTCCTACACACACGGCCATATCTAGTTCAACTCTGCTTAGGAAACTGACAAGAACAGTAGATCCTCTTCAGTCCAATACACTGTACAATACACTGAACAGACACCAGTGCTATTTGCCCTGTGTATGACAATGGGAGCCCAGTAATGACTCTTCTTACCAGAAAACAACTCTTGCTCGTAGGACCAGAAACTGCATGTGATTCAACTCCATTTAGGACTGGGAAACAAACGCTAGGTCTCCTTACAAGAAACACATCTGATTTTGAGAAAAGAGCACTCTTCTACTCTACTGTGTTTCCTATAGTGCCAGAACAGTGAGCTTGCTAAGAACAAAAGAACTGTGCTTTCTACACACACGGGCTATATCTAGTTCAACTCTGCTTAGGAAACTGACAAGAACAGTAGATCCTCTTCAGTCCAATACACTGTCCTTGCTGGGAATTGACGCGAGTGCTATTTGCACTGGGTATGGCAATGGGAGCGAAATAGTGACTTTCCTTACCAGAAAACAACTCGTGATCGTAGGACCAGAAACTGCATGTGAATCAACACCATTTAAGATTAAGGAACAAACGCTAGCTCGCCTTACAAGAAACACACTCAGCTTTTGAGAAAAGAGCACTCTTCTACTCTACTGTGTTTCCTATAGGGCCAGAACAGTGAGCTTGCTCAGAACAAAAGAACTGTGCTTCCTACACACACGGCCATATCTAGTTCAACTCTGCTTAGGAAACTGACAATAACAGTATATCCTCTTCACTCCAATACACTGTACATGCTGGGAACAGACGCCAGTGCTATTTGCCCTGTGTATGACAATGGCAGCGCAATAGTGAGTCTTCTTACAAGAAAACATCTCTTGCTCATAGGACCAGAAACTTCATGTGATTCAACTCCATTTAGGACTGGGAAACAAACGCTAGCTCGACTTACAAGAAACACACTCTGATTTTGAGAAAAGATCACACTTCTACTCTACTGTGTTTCCTATACTGCCAGAACAGTGAGCTTGCTCAGAACAAAAGAACTGTGCTTCCTACACACACGGCCATATCTCGTTCAATTCTTCTTAGGAAACTAACAAGAACAGTAGATCCTCTTCAGTCCAATACACTGTACATGCTGGGAACAGACGCCAGTGCTATTTCCCTGTGTATGACAATGGGAGCACAACAGTGACTCTTCTTACCAGAAAACAACTCTTGATCGTGGGACCAGAAACTGCATGTGATTCAACACCATTTAGGAATGGGAAACAAACGCTACCTCGCCTTACAAGAAACACACTCTGCTTTTGAGAGAAGAGCACTCTCTACTGTGTTTCCTATGGGTTCCGAACAGTGAGCTTGCTCAGAACAAAAGAACTGTGCTTCCTACACACACGGACTATATGTAGTTCAACTCTGCTTAGGAAACTGACAAGAACAGTAGATCCTCTTCAGTCCAATACACTGTACATGCTGGGAACAGAAGTCAGTGCTATTTGCCCTGTGTATGACAATGGGAGCACAATAGTGACTCTTCTTACCAGAAAACAACACGTGCTCGTAGGACCAGAAACTCATGTGATTCAACTCCATTTAAAACTGGGAAACCAACGCTAGCTCGCCTAACAAGAAACACACTCTGCTTTTGAGAAAAGAGCACTCTTCTACTCTACTGTGTTTCCTATAGGACCAGAACAGCGAGCTTGCTCAGAACAAAAGAACGGTGCTTCCTACACACACGGACTATATCTAGTTCAACTCTGCTTAGGAAATTGTCAAGAACAGTAGATCCTCTTCAGTCTAATAAACTGTACATGCTGGAAACAGACACCAGTGCTATTTGCCCTGTGTATGACAATGGGAGCACAATAGTGACTCTTCTTACCAGAAAACAACTCTTGCTCGTAGGACCAGAAAATGCATGGGATTGAACTGCATTTAGGACTGGGAAACAAACGCTAGCTCGCCTTACAAGAAACACACTCTGCTTTTGAGAATAGAGCACTCTTCTACTCTACTGTGTTTCCTATGGGGTCTGAACAGTGAGCTTGCTCAGAACAAAAGAACTGTGCTTCCTACACACACGGGCCATATCTAGTTCAACTCTGCTTAGAAAACTATCAAGAACAGTAGATCCTCTTCAGTCCAATACACTGTTCATGCTGGGAACAGACGCCATTTCTATTTGCCCTGTGTATGACAATGGGAGCGCAATAGTGACTCTTCTTACCAGAAAACAACTCTTGTTCGTGGGACCAGAAACTGCATGTGATTCAACTCCATTTAGGACTGTGAAACAAATGCTAGGTCACCTTACAAGAAACACATCTGATTTTGAGAAAAGAGCACTCTTCTACTCTACTGTGTTTCCTATGGGGCCAGAACAGTGAGCTTGCTCAGAACAAAAGAACTGTGCTTCCTACACACACAGGGGCTATATCTAGATCAACTCTGCTTAGGAAACTGACAAGAACAGTAGCTCCCATTCAGTCCAATACACTGTACTTTTTGGGAATTGACGTGAGTGCTATTTGCACTGGGTATGGCAATGGGAGCGCAATAGTGACTTTCCTTACCAGAAAACAACTCTTGCTCGTAGGACCAGAAACTGCATGTGATTCAACACCATTTAAGACTAAGGAACAAACGCTAGCTCGCCTTACAAGAAACACACTCAGCTTTTGAGAAAAGAGCACTCTTCTACTCTACTGTGTTTCCTATAGTGCCAGAACAGTGAGCTTGCTCAGAACAAAAGAACTGTGCTTCCTACACACACGGCCATATCTAGTTCAACTCTGCTTAGGAAACTGACAATAACAGTAGATCCTCTTCACTCCAATACACTGTACATTCTGGGAACAGACGCCAGTGCTATTTGTTCTGTGTATGACAATGGGAGCGCAATAGTGAGTCTTCTTACAAGAAAACAACTCTTGCTCATAGGACCAGAAACTGCATGTGATTCAACTCCATTTAGGACTGGGAAACAAACGCTAGCTCGACTTACAAGAAACACACTCTGATTTTGAGAAAAAAGCACTCTTCTACTCTACTGTGTTTCCTATGGGGTACGAACAGTGAGCTTGCTCAGAACAAAAGAACAGTGCTTCCTACACACACGGCCATATCTAGTTCAACTCTGCTTAGGAAACTGACAAGAATAGTAGATCCTCTTCAGTCCAATACACTGTACATGCTGGGAACAGACGCCAGTGCTATTTGCCCTGTGTATGACAATGGGAGCGCAATAGTGACTCTTCTTACCAGAAAACAACTCTTGCTCGTAGGACCAGAAACTGCATGGGATTTAACTCCATTTAGGACTGGGAAACAAACGCTAGCTCTCCTTACAAGAAACACACTCTGCTTTTGAGAAAAGAGCACTCTTCTACTCTACTGTGTTTCCTATGGGTTCCGAACAGTGAGCTTGCTCAGAACAAAAGAACTCTGCTTCCTACACTCACGGGCCATATCTAGTTCAACTCTGCTTAGGAAACTGACAAGAACAGTAGCTCCTCTTCAGTCCAATACACTGTTCTTGCTGGGAACAGAAGCGAGTGCTATTTGCACTGTATATGGCAATGGGAGCACAATAGTGACTTTCCTTACCAGAAAACAACTCTTGCTCGTGAGACCAACAATTGCATGTGATTCAACTCCATTTAGGACTGGGAAACAAACGCTAGCTCGCCTTACAAGAAACACACTCTGCTTTTGAGAAAAGAGCACTCTTCTGCTATACTGTGTTTCCTATAGGGCCAAAACAGTGAGCTTGGTCAGAACAAAAAAACTGTGCTTCCTACACACACGGCCATATCTAGTTCAATTCTGCTTAGGAAACTGACAAGAACAGTAGATCCTCTTCAGTCCAATACACTGTACTTGCTGTGAACAGACGCCAGTGCTATTTGCCCTGTGTATGACAATGGGAGCACAACAGTGACTCTTCTTACCAGAAAACAACTCTTGCTCGTGGGACCAGAAATTGCATGTGATTCAACTCCATTTAGGACTGGGAAACAAACGCTAGGTCGTCTTACAGGAAACACACTCTGATTTTGAGAAAGGAGCACTCTTCTACTCTACTGTGTATCCCATAGGGCCAGAACAGTGAGCTTGCTCAGAACAAAAGAACGGTGCTTCCTACACACATGGGCTATATCTAGTTCAACTCTGCTTAGGAAACTGACAAGAACAGTAGATCCTCTTCAGTCCAATACACTGTACATGCTGGGAACAGACACCAGTGCTATTTGCCCTGTGTATGACAATGGGAGCCCAATAGTGACTCTTCTTACCAGAAAACAACTCTTGCTCGTAGGACCAGAAACTGCATGTGATTCAACTCCATTTAGGAATGGGAAACAAACGCTACCTCGCCTTACAAGAAACACACTCTGATTTTGAGAAAAGAGCATTCTCTACTGTGTTTCCTATGGGTTCCGAACAGTGAGCTTGCTCAGAACAAAAGAACTGTGCTTCCTACACACACGGAGTATATGTAGTTCAACTCTGCTTAGGAAACTGACAAGAACAGTAGATACTCTTCAGTCCAATACACTGTACATGCTGGGAACAGAAGTCAGTGCTATTTGCCCTGTGTATGACAATGGGAGCACAATAGTGACTCTTCTTACCAGAAAACAACTCTTGCTCGTAGGACGAGAAAATGCATGGGATTCAACTGCATTTAGGACTGGGAAACAAACGCTATCTCGCCTTACAAGAAACACACTCTGCTTTTGAGAAAAGAGCACTCTTCTACTCTACTGTGTTTCCTATGTGGTCTGAACAGTGAGCTTGCTCAGAACAAAAGAACTGTGCTTCCTACACACACGGGCCATATCTAGTTCAACTCTGCTTAGGAAACTGACAAGAACAGTAGATCCTCTTCAGTCCAATACACTGTACATGCTGGGAACAGACGTCAGTGCTAGTTGCCCTGTGTATGACAATGGGAGCGCAATAGTGACTGTTCTTACCAGAAAACAACACGTGCTCGTAGGACCAGAAACTCATGTGATTCAACTCCATTTGAAACTGGGAAACCAACGCTAGCTCGCCTAATAAGAAACATACTCTGATTTTGAGAAAAGAGCACTCTTCTACTCCACGGTGTTTCCTATAGGGCCAGAACAGCGAGCTTGCTCAGAACAAAAGAACGGTGCTTCCTACACACACGGGCTATATCTAGTTCAACTCTGCTTAGGAAACTGACTACAGCAGTAGATCCTCTTCAGTCTAATACACTGTACATGCTGGGAACAGACAAGAGTGCTATTTGCCCTGTGTATGACAATGGAAGCACAACAGTGACTCTTCTTACCAGAAAACAACTCTTGCTCGTGGGACCAGAAACTGCATGTGATTCAACTCCATTTAGGACTGGGAAACAAACGCTAGGTCGTCTTACAGGAAACACACTCTGCTTTTGAGAAAAGAGCACTCTTCTACTCTACTGTGTCCCATAGAGCCAGAACAGTGAGCTTGCTCAGAACAAAAGAACGATGCTTCCTACACACACGGGCTATATCTAGTTCCACTCTGCTTAGGAAACTGACAAGAACAGTAGATCCTCTTCAGTCCAATACACTGTACATGCTGGCAACAGACACCAGTGCTATTTGCCCTGTGTATGACAATGGGAGCCCAATAGTGACTCTTCTTACCAGAAAACAACTCTTGCTCGTAGGACCAGAAACTGCATGTGATTCAACTCCATTTAGGAATGGGAAACAAACGCTACCTCGCCTTACAAGAAACACACTCTGATTTTGAGAAAAGAGCATTCTCTACTGTGTTTCCTATGGGTTCCGAACAGTGAGCTTGCTCAGAACAAAAGAACTGTGCTTCCTACACACACGGAGTATATGTAGTTCAACTCTGCTTAGGAAACTGACAAGAACAGTAGATCCTCTTCAGTCCAATACACTGTTCATGCTGGGAACAGACGCCATTGCTATTTGCCCTGTGTATGACAATGGGAGTGCAATAGTGACTCTTCTTACCAGAAAACAACTCTTGTTCGTGGGACCAGAAAATGCATGTGATTCAACTCCCTTTAGGACTGGGAAACAAACGCTAGGTTGCCTTACAAGAAACACATCTGATTTTGAGAAAAGGGCACGCTTCTACTCTACTGTGTTTCCTATAGTGCCTGAACAGTGAGCTTGCTCAGAACAAAAGAACTGTGCTTTCTACACACACTGGCTATATCTAGTTCAACTCTGCTTAGGAAACTGACAAGAACAGTAGATCCTCTTCAGTCCAATATACTGAACATGTAGGGAACAGACGCCATTGCTATTTGCCCTCTGTATGACAATGGGAGCGCAATAGTGACTCTTCTTACCAGAAAACACCTCTTGCTCGTAGGCACAGAAACTGCATGTGATTCAACTCCATTTAGGACTGAAAAACAAACGCTAGGTCGCCTTACAAGAAACACACTCTACTTTTGAGAAAAGAGCACTCTTCTACTCTACTGTGTTTCCTATGGGGCCAGAACAGAGAGCTTGCTAAGAACAAAAGAACTGTGCTTCCTACAAACACACAGGGGCTATATCTAGATCAACTCTGCTTAGGAAACTGACAAGAACAGTAGCTCCTCTTCAGTCCAATACACTGTACTTGCTTGGAATTGACGCAAGTGCTATTTGCACTGGGTATGACAATGGGAGCGCAATAGTGACTCTTCTTACCAGAAAACAACTCTTGCTCGTAGGACCAGAAACTGCATGGGATTCAACTCCATTTAGGACTGGGAAACAAACGCTAGCTCGCCTTGCAAGAAACACACTCTGCTTTTGAGAAAAGAGCACTCTTCTACTCTACTGTGTTTCCAATGGGTTCCGAACAGTGAGCTTGCTCAGAACAAAAGAACTCTGCTTCCTACACTCACGGGCCATATCTAGTTCAACTCTGCTTAGGAAACTGACAAGAACAGTAGCTCCTCTTCAGTCCAATACACTGTACTTGCTGGGAACAGATGCGATTGCTATTTGCACTGTGTATGGCAATGGGAGCACAATAGTGACTTTCCTTACCAGAAAACAACTCTTGCTCGTGAGACCAACAACTGCATGTGATTCAACTCCATTTAGGACTGGGAAACAAACGCTAGCTCGCCTTACAAGAAACACACTCAGTTATTGAGAAAAGAGCACTCTTCTACTTTACTGTGTTTCCTATAGGGCCAAAACAGTGACCTTGCTCAGAACAAAAGAACTGTGCTTCCTACACACACGGGCTATATCTAGTTCAACTCTACTTCGGAAACTAACAAGAGCAGTAGCTCCTCTTCAGTAAAATACACTGTACTTGCTGGGAACAGACACGAGTGCTATTTGCACTGTGTATGGCAATGGCAGCGCAATAGTGACTTCCCTTACCAGAAAACAACTCTGCTCGTAGGAATAAAAAACTGCATGTGATTCAACTCCATTTAGGACTGGGAAACAAACGCTAGCTTGCCTTACAAGAAACACACTCTGCTTTTGAGAAAATAGCACTCTTCTACTCTACTGTGTTTCCTATAGTGCCAGAACAGTGAGCTTGCTAAGAACAAAAGAACTGTGCTTCCTACACACACGGCCATATCTAGTTCAACTCTGCTTAGGAAACTGACAATAACAGTATATCCTCTTCACTCCAATACACTGTACATGCTGGGAACAGACGCCAGTGCTATTTGCCCTGTGTATGACAATGGCAGCGCAATAGTGAGTCCTCTTACAAGAAAACATCTCTTGCTCATAGGACCAGAAACTTCATGTGATTCAACTCCATTTAGGACTGGGAAACAAACGCTAGCTCGAATTACAAGAAACACACTCTGATTTTGAGAAAAAAGCACTCTTCTACTCTACTGTGTTTCCTATTGGGTACGAACAGTGAGCTTGCTCAGAACAAAAGAACAGTGCTTCCTACACACAAGGCCATATCTAGTTCAACTCTGCTTAGGAAACTGACAAGAAAAGTAGATCCTCTTCAGTCCAATACACTGTACATGCTGGGAACAGACGCCAGTGCTATTTGCCCTGTGTATGACAATGGGAGCGCAATAGTGACTCTTCTTACCAGAAAACAACTCTTGCTCGTAGGAACAGAAACTCCATGGTATTCAACTCCATGTAGGACTGGGAAACAAACACTAGCTCGCCTTACAAGAAAAACACTCTTCTTTTGAGAAAAGAGCACTCTTCTACTCTACTGTTTTACCTATTGTGTCTGAACCGTGAGCTTGCTCAGAACAAAAGAACTGTGCTTCCTACACACACGGCCATATCTAGTTCAACTCTGCTTAGGAAACTGACAAGAACAGTAGATCCTCTTCAGTCCAATACACTGTACAATACACTGAACAGACACCAGTGCTATTTGCCCTGTGTATGACAATGGGAGCCCAGTAATGACTCTTCTTACCAGAAAACAACTCTTGCTCGTAGGACCAGAAACTGCATGTGATTCAACTCCATTTAGGACTGGGAAACAAACGCTAGGTCTCCTTACAAGAAACACATCTGATTTTGAGAAAAGAGCACTCTTCTACTCTACTGTGTTTCCTATAGTGCCAGAACAGTGAGCTTGCTAAGAACAAAAGAACTGTGCTTTCTACACACACGGGCTATATCTAGTTCAACTCTGCTTAGGAAACTGACAAGAACAGTAAATCCTCTTCAGTCCAATACACTGTCCTTGCTGGGAATTGACGCGAGTGCTATTTGCACTGGGTATGGCAATGGGAGCGAAATAGTGACTTTCCTTACCAGAAAACAACTCGTGATCGTAGGACCAGAAACTGCATGTGAATCAACACCATTTAAGATTAAGGAACAAACGCTAGCTCGCCTTACAAGAAACACACTCAGCTTTTGAGAAAAGAGCACTCTTCTACTCTACTGTGTTTCCTATAGGGCCAGAACAGTGAGCTTGCTCAGAACAAAAGAACTGTGCTTCCTACACACACGGCCATATCTAGTTCAACTCTGCTTAGGAAACTGACAATAACAGTATATCCTCTTCACTCCAATACACTGTACATGCTGGGAACAGACGCCAGTGCTATTTGCCCTGTGTATGACAATGGCAGCGCAATAGTGAGTCTTCTTACAAGAAAACATCTCTTGCTCATAGGACCAGAAACTTCATGTGATTCAACTCCATTTAGGACTGGGAAACAAACGCTAGCTCGACTTACAAGAAACACACTCTGATTTTGAGAAAAGATCACACTTCTACTCTACTGTGTTTCCTATACTGCCAGAACAGTGAGCTTGCTCAGAACAAAAGAACTGTGCTTCCTACACACACGGCCATATCTCGTTCAATTCTTCTTAGGAAACTAACAAGAACAGTAGATCCTCTTCAGTCCAATACACTGTACATGCTGGGAACAGACGCCAGTGCTATTTCCCTGTGTATGACAATGGGAGCACAACAGTGACTCTTCTTACCAGAAAACAACTCTTGATCGTGGGACCAGAAACTGCATGTGATTCAACACCATTTAGGAATGGGAAACAAACGCTACCTCGCCTTACAAGAAACACACTCTGCTTTTGAGAGAAGAGCACTCTCTACTGTGTTTCCTATGGGTTCCGAACAGTGAGCTTGCTCAGAACAAAAGAACTGTGCTTCCTACACACACGGACTATATGTAGTTCAACTCTGCTTAGGAAACTGACAAGAACAGTAGATCCTCTTCAGTCCAATACACTGTACATGCTGGGAACAGAAGTCAGTGCTATTTGCCCTGTGTATGACAATGGGAGCACAATAGTGACTCTTCTTACCAGAAAACAACACGTGCTCGTAGGACCAGAAACTCATGTGATTCAACTCCATTTAAAACTGGGAAACCAACGCTAGCTCGCCTAACAAGAAACACACTCTGCTTTTGAGAAAAGAGCACTCTTCTACTCTACTGTGTTTCCTATAGGACCAGAACAGCGAGCTTGCTCAGAACAAAAGAACGGTGCTTCCTACACACACGGACTATATCTAGTTCAACTCTGCTTAGGAAATTGACAAGAACAGTAGATCCTCTTCAGTCTAATAAACTGTACATGCTGGAAACAGACACCAGTGCTATTTGCCCTGTGTATGACAATGGGAGCACAATAGTGACTCTTCTTACCAGAAAACAACTCTTGCTCGTAGGACCAGAAAATGCATGGGATTGAACTGCATTTAGGACTGGGAAACAAACGCTAGCTCGCCTTACAAGAAACACACTCTGCTTTTGAGAATAGAGCACTCTTCTACTCTACTGTGTTTCCTATGGGGTCTGAACAGTGAGCTTGCTCAGAACAAAAGAACTGTGCTTCCTACACACACGGGCCATATCTAGTTCAACTCTGCTTAGAAAACTATCAAGAACAGTAGATCCTCTTCAGTCCAATACACTGTTCATGCTGGGAACAGACGCCATTTCTATTTGCCCTGTGTATGACAATGGGAGCGCAATAGTGACTCTTCTTACCAGAAAACAACTCTTGTTCGTGGGACCAGAAACTGCATGTGATTCAACTCCATTTAGGACTGTGAAACAAATGCTAGGTCACCTTACAAGAAACACATCTGATTTTGAGAAAAGAGCACTCTTCTACTCTACTGTGTTTCCTATGGGGCCAGAACAGTGAGCTTGCTCAGAACAAAAGAACTGTGCTTCCTACACACACAGGGGCTATATCTAGATCAACTCTGCTTAGGAAACTGACAAGAACAGTAGCTCCCATTCAGTCCAATACACTGTACTTTTTGGGAATTGACGTGAGTGCTATTTGCACTGGGTATGGCAATGGGAGCGCAATAGTGACTTTCCTTACCAGAAAACAACTCTTGCTCGTAGGACCAGAAACTGCATGTGATTCAACACCATTTAAGACTAAGGAACAAACGCTAGCTCGCCTTACAAGAAACACACTCAGCTTTTGAGAAAAGAGCACTCTTCTACTCTACTGTGTTTCCTATAGTGCCAGAACAGTGAGCTTGCTCAGAACAAAAGAACTGTGCTTCCTACACACACGGCCATATCTAGTTCAACTCTGCTTAGGAAACTGACAATAACAGTAGATCCTCTTCACTCCAATACACTGTACATTCTGGGAACAGACGCCAGTGCTATTTGTTCTGTGTATGACAATGGGAGCGCAATAGTGAGTCTTCTTACAAGAAAACAACTCTTGCTCATAGGACCAGAAACTGCATGTGATTCAACTCCATTTAGGACTGGGAAACAAACGCTAGCTCGACTTACAAGAAACACACTCTGATTTTGAGAAAAAAGCACTCTTCTACTCTACTGTGTTTCCTATGGGGTACGAACAGTGAGCTTGCTCAGAACAAAAGAACAGTGCTTCCTACACACACGGCCATATCTAGTTCAACTCTGCTTAGGAAACTGACAAGAATAGTAGATCCTCTTCAGTCCAATACACTGTACATGCTGGGAACAGACGCCAGTGCTATTTGCCCTGTGTATGACAATGGGAGCGCAATAGTGACTCTTCTTACCAGAAAACAACTCTTGCTCGTAGGACCAGAAACTGCATGGGATTTAACTCCATTTAGGACTGGGAAACAAACGCTAGCTCTCCTTACAAGAAACACACTCTGCTTTTGAGAAAAGAGCACTCTTCTACTCTACTGTGTTTCCTATGGGTTCCGAACAGTGAGCTTGCTCAGAACAAAAGAACTCTGCTTCCTACACTCACGGGCCATATCTAGTTCAACTCTGCTTAGGAAACTGACAAGAACAGTAGCTCCTCTTCAGTCCAATACACTGTTCTTGCTGGGAACAGAAGCGAGTGCTATTTGCACTGTATATGGCAATGGGAGCACAATAGTGACTTTCCTTACCAGAAAACAACTCTTGCTCGTGAGACCAACAATTGCATGTGATTCAACTCCATTTAGGACTGGGAAACAAACGCTAGCTCGCCTTACAAGAAACACACTCTGCTTTTGAGAAAAGAGCACTCTTCTGCTATACTGTGTTTCCTATAGGGCCAAAACAGTGAGCTTGGTCAGAACAAAAAAACTGTGCTTCCTACACACACGGCCATATCTAGTTCAATTCTGCTTAGGAAACTGACAAGAACAGTAGATCCTCTTCAGTCCAATACACTGTACTTGCTGTGAACAGACACCAGTCCTATTTGCCCTGTGTATGACAATGGGAGCACAACAGTGACTCTTCTTACCAGAAAACAACTCTTGCTCGTGGGACCAGAAACTGCATGTGATTCAACTCCATTTAGGACTGGGAAACAAACGCTAGGTCGTCTTACAGGAAACACACTCTGATTTTGAGAAAAGAGCACTCTTCTACTCTACTGTGTGTCCCATAGGGCCAGAACAGTGAGCTTGCTCAGAACAAAAGAACGGTGCTTCCTACACACATGGGCTATATCTAGTTCAACTCTGCTTAGGAAACTGACAAGAACAGTAGATCCTCTTCAGTCCAATATACTGTACATGCTGGGAACAGACACCAGTGCTATTTGCCCTGTGTATGACAATGGGAGCCCAATAGTGACTCTTCTTACCAGAAAACTACTCTTGCTCGTTGGACCAGAAACTGCATGTGATTCAACTCCATTTATGAATGGGAAACAAACGCTACCTCGCCTTACAAGAAACACACTCTGATTTTGAGAAAAGAGCACTCTCTACTGTGTTTCCTATGGGTTCCGAACTGTGAGCTTGCTCAGAACAAAAGAACTGTGCTTCCTACACACACGGACTATATGTAGTTCAACTCTGCTTAGGAAACTGACAAGAACAGTAGATACTCTTCAGTCCAATACACTGTTCATGCTGGGAACAGTCGCCATTGCTATTTGCCCTGTGTATGACAATGGGAGCGCAATAGTGACTCTTCTTACCAGAAAACAACTCTTGTTCGTGGGACCAGACACTGCATGTGATTCAACTCCATTTAAGACTGGGAAACAAACACTAGGTCGCCTTACAAGAAACACATCTGATTTTGAGAAAAGAGCACTCTTCTACTCTACTGTGTTTCCTATAGGGCCAGAACAGTGAGCTTGCTCAGAACAAAAAAACTGTGCTTCCTACACACACGGCCATAACTAGTTCAATTCTGCTTAGGAAACTGACAAGAACAGTAGATCCTCTTCAGTCCAATACACTGTACTTGCTGTGAACAGACGCCAGTGCTATTTGCCCTGTGTATGACAATGGGAGCACAACAGTGACTCTTCTTACCAGAAAACAACTCTTGCTCGTGGGACCAGAAATTGCATGTGATACAACTCCATTTAGGACTGGGAAACAAACGCTAGGTCGTCTTACAGGAAACACACTCTGATTTTGAGAAAGGAGCACTCTTCTACTCTACTGTGTATCCCATAGGGCCAGAACAGTGAGCTTGCTCAGAACAAAAGAACGGTGCTTCCTACACACATGGGCTATATCTAGTTCAACTCTGCTTAGGAAACTGACAAGAACAGTAGATCCTCTTCAGTCCAATACACTGTACATGCTGGGAACAGACACCAGTGCTATTTGCCCTGTGTATGACAATGGGAGCCCAATAGTGACTCTTCTTACCAGAAAACAACTCTTGCTCGTAGGACCAGAAACTGCATGTGATTCAACTCCATTTAGGAATGGGAAACAAACGCTACCTCGCCTTACAAGAAACACACTCTGATTTTGAGAAAAGAGCATTCTCTACTGTGTTTCCTATGGGTTCCGAACAGTGAGCTTGCTCAGAACAAAAGAACTGTGCTTCCTACACACACGGAGTATATGTAGTTCAACTCTGCTTAGGAAACTGACAAGAACAGTAGATACTCTTCAGTCCAATACACTGTACATGCTGGGAACAGAAGTCAGTGCTATTTGCCCTGTGTATGACAATGGGAGCACAATAGTGACTCTTCTTACCAGAAAACAACTCTTGCTCGTAGGACGAGAAAATGCATGGGATTCAACTGCATTTAGGACTGGGAAACAAACGCTATCTCGCCTTACAAGAAACACACTCTGCTTTTGAGAAAAGAGCACTCTTCTACTCTACTGTGTTTCCTATGTGGTCTGAACAGTGAGCTTGCTCAGAACAAAAGAACTGTGCTTCCTACACACACGGGCCATATCTAGTTCAACTCTGCTTAGGAAACTGACAAGAACAGTAGATCCTCTTCAGTCCAATACACTGTACATGCTGGTAACAGACGTCAGTGCTAGTTGCCCTGTGTATGACAATGGGAGCGCAATAGTGACTGTTCTTACCAGAAAACAACACGTGCTCGTAGGACCAGAAACTCATGTGATTCAACTCCATTTGAAACTGGGAAACCAACGCTAGCTCGCCTAATAAGAAACATACTCTGATTTTGAGAAAAGAGCACTCTTCTACTCCACGGTGTTTCCTATAGGGCCAGAACAGCGAGCTTGCTCAGAACAAAAGAACGGTGCTTCCTACACACACGGGCTATATCTAGTTCAACTCTGCTTAGGAAACTGACTACAGCAGTAGATCCTCTTCAGTCTAATACACTGTACATGCTGGGAACAGACAAGAGTGCTATTTGCCCTGTGTATGACAATGGAAGCACAACAGTGACTCTTCTTACCATAAAACAACTCTTGCTCGTGGGACCAGAAACTGCATGTGATTCAACTCCATTTAGGACTGGGAAACAAACGCTAGGTCGTCTTACAGGAAACACACTCTGCTTTTGAGAAAAGAGCACTCTTCTACTCTACTGTGTCCCATAGAGCCAGAACAGTGAGCTTGCTCAGAACAAAAGAACGATGCTTCCTACACACACGGGCTATATCTAGTTCAACTCTGCTTAGGAAACTGACAAGAACAGTAGATCCTCTTCAGTCCAATACACTGTACATGCTGGCAACAGACACCAGTGCTATTTGCCCTGTGTATGACAATGGGAGCCCAATAGTGACTCTTCTTACCAGAAAACAACTCTTGCTCGTAGGACCAGAAACTGCATGTGATTCAACTCCATTTAGGAATGGGAAACAAACGCTACCTCGCCTTACAAGAAACACACTCTGATTTTGAGAAAAGAGCATTCTCTACTGTGTTTCCTATGGGTTCCGAACAGTGAGCTTGCTCAGAACAAAAGAACTGTGCTTCCTACACACACGGAGTATATGTAGTTCAACTCTGCTTAGGAAACTGACAAGAACAGTAGATCCTCTTCAGTCCAATACACTGTTCATGCTGGGAACAGACGCCATTGCTATTTGCCCTGTGTATGACAATGGGAGTGCAATAGTGACTCTTCTTACCAGAAAACAACTCTTGTTCGTGGGACCAGAAAATGCATGTGATTCAACTCCCTTTAGGACTGGGAAACAAACGCTAGGTTGCCTTACAAGAAACACATCTGATTTTGAGAAAAGGGCACGCTTCTACTCTACTGTGTTTCCTATAGTGCCTGAACAGTGAGCTTGCTCAGAACAAAAGAACTGTGCTTTCTACACACACTGGCTATATCTAGTTCAACTCTGCTTAGGAAACTGACAAGAACAGTAGATCCTCTTCAGTCCAATATACTGAACATGTAGGGAACAGACGCCATTGCTATTTGCCCTCTGTATGACAATGGGAGCGCAATAGTGACTCTTCTTACCAGAAAACACCTCTTGCTCGTAGGCACAGAAACTGCATGTGATTCAACTCCATTTAGGACTGAAAAACAAACGCTAGGTCGCCTTACAAGAAACACACTCTACTTTTGAGAAAAGAGCACTCTTCTACTCTACTGTGTTTCCTATGGGGCCAGAACAGAGAGCTTGCTAAGAACAAAAGAACTGTGCTTCCTACAAACACACAGGGGCTATATCTAGATCAACTCTGCTTAGGAAACTGACAAGAACAGTAGCTCCTCTTCAGTCCAATACACTGTACTTGCTTGGAATTGACGCAAGTGCTATTTGCACTGGGTATGACAATGGGAGCGCAATAGTGACTCTTCTTACCAGAAAACAACTCTTGCTCGTAGGACCAGAAACTGCATGGGATTCAACTCCATTTAGGACTGGGAAACAAACGCTAGCTCGCCTTGCAAGAAACACACTCTGCTTTTGAGAAAAGAGCACTCTTCTACTCTACTGTGTTTCCAATGGGTTCCGAACAGTGAGCTTGCTCAGAACAAAAGAACTCTGCTTCCTACACTCACGGGCCATATCTAGTTCAACTCTGCTTAGGAAACTGACAAGAACAGTAGCTCCTCTTCAGTCCAATACACTGTACTTGCTGGGAACAGATGCGATTGCTATTTGCACTGTGTATGGCAATGGGAGCACAATAGTGACTTTCCTTACCAGAAAACAACTCTTGCTCGTGAGACCAACAACTGCATGTGATTCAACTCCATTTAGGACTGGGAAACAAACGCTAGCTCGCCTTACAAGAAACACACTCAGTTATTGAGAAAAGAGCACTCTTCTACTTTACTGTGTTTCCTATAGGGCCAAAACAGTGACCTTGCTCAGAACAAAAGAACTGTGCTTCCTACACACACGGGCTATATCTAGTTCAACTCTACTTCGGAAACTAACAAGAGCAGTAGCTCCTCTTCAGTAAAATACACTGTACTTGCTGGGAACAGACACGAGTGCTATTTGCACTGTGTATGGCAATGGCAGCGCAATAGTGACTTCCCTTACCAGAAAACAACTCTGCTCGTAGGAATAAAAAACTGCATGTGATTCAACTCCATTTAGGACTGGGAAACAAACGCTAGCTTGCCTTACAAGAAACACACTCCGCTTTTGAGAAAATAGCACTCTTCTACTCTACTGTGTTTCTTATAGGGCCAGAACAGTGAGCTTGCTCAGAACAAAAGAACTGTGCTTCCTACACACAGGGGCCATATCTAGTTCAACTCTGCTTAGGAAACTGACAAGAACAGTAGCTCCTCTTCAGTCCAATACACTGTACTTTCTGGGAACAGACGCAAGTGCTATTTGCACTGTGTATGGCAATGGGAGCCCAATAGTGACTCTTCTTACAAGCAAACAACTCTTGCTCGTAGGAACAGAAACTCCATGGTATTCAACTCCATGTAGGACTGGGAAACAAACACTAGCTCGCCTTACAAGAAAAACACTCTTCTTTTGAGAAAAGAGCACTCTTCTACTCTACTGTTTTACCTATTGTGTCTGAACCGTGAGCTTGCTCAGAACAAAAGAACTGTGCTTCCTACACACACGGCCATATCTAGTTCAACTCTGCTTAGGAAACTGACAAGAACAGTAGATCCTCTTCAGTCCAATACACTGTACAATACACTGAACAGACACCAGTGCTATTTGCCCTGTGTATGACAATGGGAGCCCAGTAATGACTCTTCTTACCAGAAAACAACTCTTGCTCGTAGGACCAGAAACTGCATGTGATTCAACTCCATTTAGGACTGGGAAACAAACGCTAGGTCTCCTTAAAGAAACACATCTGATTTTGAGAAAAGAGCACTCTTCTACTCTACTGTGTTTCCTATAGTGCCAGAACAGTGAGCTTGCTAAGAACAAAAGAACTGTGCTTTCTACACACACGGGCTATATCTAGTTCAACTCTGCTTAGGAAACTGACAAGAACAGTAGATCCTCTTCAGTCCAATACACTGTCCTTGCTGGGAATTGACGCGAGTGCTATTTGCACTGGGTATGGCAATGGGAGCGAAATAGTGACTTTCCTTACCAGAAAACAACTCGTGATCATAGGACCAGAAACTGCATGTGAATCAACACCATTTAAGATTAAGGAACAAACGCTAGCTCGCCTTACAAGAAACACACTCAGCTTTTGAGAAAAGAGCACTCTTCTACTCTACTGTGTTTCCTATAGGGCCAGAACAGTGAGCTTGCTCAGAACAAAAGAACTGTGCTTCCTACACACACGGCCATATCTAGTTCAACTCTGCTTAGGAAACTGACAATAACAGTATATCCTCTTCACTCCAATACACTGTACATGCTGGGAACAGACGCCAGTGCTATTTGCCCTGTGTATGACAATGGCAGCGCAATAGTGAGTCCTCTTACAAGAAAACATCTCTTGCTCATAGGACCAGAAACTTCATGTGATTCAACTCCATTTAGGACTGGGAAACAAACGCTAGCTCGACTTACAAGAAACACACTCTGATTTTGAGAAAAAAGCACTCTTCTACTCTACTGTGTTTCCTATTGGGTACGAACAGTGAGCTTGCTCAGAACAAAAGAACAGTGCTTCCTACACACAAGGCCATATCTAGTTCAACTCTGCTTAGGAAACTGACAAGAAAAGTAGATCCTCTTCAGTCCAATACACTGTACATGCTGGGAACAGACGCCAGTGCTATTTGCCCTGTGTATGACAATGGGAGCGCAATAGTGACTCTTCTTACCAGAAAACAACTCTTGCTCGTAGGAACAGAAACTCCATGGTATTCAACTCCATGTAGGACTGGGAAACAAACACTAGCTCGCCTTACAAGAAAAACACTCTTCTTTTGAGAAAAGAGCACTCTTCTACTCTACTGTTTTACCTATTGTGTCTGAACCGTGAGCTTGCTCAGAACAAAAGAACTGTGCTTCCTACACACACGGCCATATCTAGTTCAACTCTGCTTAGGAAACTGACAAGAACAGTAGATCCTCTTCAGTCCAATACACTGTACAATACACTGAACAGACACCAGTGCTATTTGCCCTGTGTATGACAATGGGAGCCCAGTAATGACTCTTCTTACCAGAAAACAACTCTTGCTCGTAGGACCAGAAACTGCATGTGATTCAACTCCATTTAGGACTGGGAAACAAACGCTAGGTCTCCTTACAAGAAACACATCTGATTTTGAGAAAAGAGCACTCTTCTACTCTACTGTGTTTCCTATAGTGCCAGAACAGTGAGCTTGCTAAGAACAAAAGAACTGTGCTTTCTACACACACGGGCTATATCTAGTTCAACTCTGCTTAGGAAACTGACAAGAACAGTAGATCCTCTTCAGTCCAATACACTGTCCTTGCTGGGAATTGACGCGAGTGCTATTTGCACTGGGTATGGCAATGGGAGCGAAATAGTGACTTTCCTTACCAGAAAACAACTCGTGATCGTAGGACCAGAAACTGCATGTGAATCAACACCATTTAAGATTAAGGAACAAACGCTAGCTCGCCTTACAAGAAACACACTCAGCTTTTGAGAAAAGAGCACTCTTCTACTCTACTGTGTTTCCTATAGGGCCAGAACAGTGAGCTTGCTCAGAACAAAAGAACTGTGCTTCCTACACACACGGCCATATCTAGTTCAACTCTGCTTAGGAAACTGACAATAACAGTATATCCTCTTCACTCCAATACACTGTACATGCTGGGAACAGACGCCAGTGCTATTTGCCCTGTGTATGACAATGGCAGCGCAATAGTGAGTCTTCTTACAAGAAAACATCTCTTGCTCATAGGACCAGAAACTTCATGTGATTCAACTCCATTTAGGACTGGGAAACAAACGCTAGCTCGACTTACAAGAAACACACTCTGATTTTGAGAAAAGATCACACTTCTACTCTACTGTGTTTCCTATACTGCCAGAACAGTGAGCTTGCTCAGAACAAAAGAACTGTGCTTCCTACACACACGGCCATATCTCGTTCAATTCTTCTTAGGAAACTAACAAGAACAGTTGATCCTCTTCAGTCCAATACACTGTACATGCTGGGAACAGACGCCAGTGCTATTTCCCTGTGTATGACAATGTGAGCGCAATAGTGACTCTTCTTACCAGAAAACAACTCTTGCTCGTAGGACCAGAAACTGCATGGGATTCAACTCCATTTAGGACTGCGAAACAAACGCTAGCTCGCCTTACAAGAAACACACTCTGCTTTTGAGAAAAGAGCACTCTTCTACTCTACTGTGTTTCCTATGGGTTACGAACAGTGAGCTTGCTAAGAACAAAAGAACTCTGCTTCCTACACTCACGGGCCATATCTACTTCAACTCTACTTAGGAACCTGACAAGAGCAGTAGCTCCTCTTCAGTCAAATACACTGTACTTGCTGGGAACAGACGCGAGTGCTATTTGCACTGTGTATGGCAATGGGAGCGCAATAGTGACTTTCCTTACCAGAAAACAAATCTGCTCGTAGGAATAAAAAACTGCATGTGATTCAACTCCATTTAGGACAGGGAAAAAAACGCTAGCTTGCCTTACAAGAAACACACTCCGCTTTTGAGAAAATAGCACTCTTCTACTCTACTGTGTTTCCTATAGGGCCAGAACAGTGAGCTTGCTCAAAACGAAAGAACTGTGCTTCCTACAAACACCGCCATATCTAGTTCAATTCTGCTTATGAAACTGACAAGAACAGTAGATCCTCTTCTGTCCAATACACTGTACATGCTGGGAACAGACGCCAGTGCTATTACCCTCTGGGCAAATGGGAGCACAATAGTGACTCTTCTTACCAGAAAACAACTCTTGCTCGTAGGACCAGAAACTGCATGGGATTCAACTCCATTTAGGACTGGGAAACAAACACTAACTCGCCCTACAAGAAATACACTCTGCTTTTGAGAAAAGAGCACTCTTCTACTCTACTGTGTTTCCTATGGGGTCCGAAAAATGAGCTTGCTCAGTACAAAGAACTGTGATTCCTACACACACGGGCCATATCTAGTTCAACTCTACTTAGGAAACTGACAAGAACAGTAGCTCCTCTTCAGTCCAATACACTGTACTTGCTGGAAACAGATGCGAGTGCTATTTGCACTGTGTATAGCAATGGGAGCACAATAGTGACTTTCCTTACCAGAAAACAACTCTTGCTCGTAGGACCAAAAACTGCATGTGATTCAACTCCATTTAGGACTGGGAAACAAACGCAAGCTTGCCTTAAAAAAACACACTCTGCTTATGAGAAAAGATCAGTCTTCTACTCTACTGTGTTTCCTATAGGGCCAGAACAGTGAGCTTGCTCAGAACAAAAGAACTGCACTTCCTACACTCATGGCCATATCTAGTTCAATTCTGTTTGGGAAACTGAAAAGAACATTAGATCCTCTTCAGTCCAATACACTGTATATGCTGGGAACAGTCGCCAGTGCTATTTGCCCTGTGTATGACAATGGGAGCGCAATAGTGCCTCTTCTTACCAGAAAACAACTCTTGCTCATAAAACCAGAATCTGCATGTGATTCAACTCCATTTAGGAGTGGGAAACAAACGCTAGGTCGCCTTACAAGAAACACACTCTGCTTTTGAGAAAAGAGCACTCTTCAACTCCAATGTGTTTCCTATAGGGCCAGAACAGCGAGCTTGCTCAGAACAAAAGAACTGTGGTTCCTACACACACGGGCTATATCTACTTCAACTCTGCTTAGGAAACTGACAAGAACAGTAGATCCTCTTCAGTCCAATACACTGTACATGCTGGGAACAGACGCCAGTGCTATTTGCCCTGTGTATGACAATAGGAGCGCAATAGTGACTCTTCTTACCAGAAAACAACTCTTGCTCGTAGGACCAGAAAATGCATGGTATTCAACTGCATTTAGGACTGGGAAACAAACGCTAGCTCGCCTTAGAAGAAACACACTCTGCTTTTGAGAAAAGAGCTCTCTTCTACTCTACTGTGTTTCCTATGGGGTCTGAACAGTGAGCTTGCTCAGAACAAAAGAACCGTGCTTCCTACACACACGGGCCATATCTAGTTCAACTCTGCTTAGAAAACTAACAAGAACAGTAGATCCTCTTCAGTCCAATACACTGTTCATGCTGGGAACAGACGCCATTGCTATTTGCCCTGTGTATGACAATGGGAGCGCAATAGTGACTCTTCTTACCAGAAAACAACTCTTGTTCGTGGGACCAGAAACTGCATGTGATTCAACTCCATTTAGGACTGGGAAACAAATGCTAGGTCACCTTACAAGAAACACATCTGATTTTGAGAAAAGAGCACTCTTCTACTCTACTGTGTTTCCTATAGTGCCAGAACAGTGAGCTTGCTAAGAACAAAAGAACTGAGCTTTCTACACACACGGTCTATATCTAGTTCAACTCTGCTTAGGAAACTGACAAGAACAGTAGATCCTCTTCAGTCCAATACACTGTCCTTGCTGGGAATTGACGCGAGTGCTATTTGCACTGGGTATGGCAATGGGAGCGCAATAGTGAGTCTTCTTACAAGAAAACAACTCTTGCTCATAGGACCAGAAACTGCATGTGATTCAACTCCATTTAGGACTGGGAAACAAACGCTAGCTCGCCTTACAAGAAACACACTCTGCTTTTGAGAAAAAAGCACTCTTTTACTCTACTGTGTTGCCTATGGGGTACGAAGAGTGAGCTTGCTCAGAACAAAAGAACTGTGCTTCCTACAAACACGGCCATATCTAGTTCAACTCTGCTTAGGAAACTGACAAGAATAGTAGATCTTCTTCAGTCCAATACACTGTACATGCTGGGAACAGTCGCCAGTGCTATTTGCCCTGTGTATGACAATGGGAGCGCAATAGTGACTCTTCTTACCAGAAAAAAAACTCTTGCTCATAGGAACAGAAACTGCATGTGATTCAACTCCATTTAGGACTGGGAAACAAACGCTAGGTCACCTTACAAGAAACACACTCTGCTTTTGAGAAAAGATCACTCTTCTACTCTACTGTGTTTCCTATAGGGCCAGAACAGTGAGCTTGCTCAGAACAAAAGAACTGTGCTTCCTACACACACGGCCATATCTAGTTCAATTCTTCTTAGGAAACTAACAAGAACAGTTGATCCTCTTCAGTCCAATACACTGTACATGCTGGGAACAGACGCCAGTGCTATTTTCCCTGTGTATGACAATGGGAGCGCAATAGTGACTGTTCTTACCAGAAAACAACACTTGCTCGTAGGACCAGAAACTGCATGTGATTCAACTCCATTTAAAACTGGGAAACCAACTCTAGCTCGCCTAACAAGAAACACACTCTGCTTTTGAGAAAAGAGCACTCTTCTACTCTACTGTGTTTCGTATGGGGTCTGAACAGTGAGCTTGCTAAGAACAAAAGAACTGTGCTTCCTAAACACAGGGGCCATATCTAGTTCAACTCTGCTTAGGAAACTGACAAGAACAGTAGCTCCTCTTCAGTCCAATACACTGTACTTGCTGGGAACAGACGCAAGTGCTATTTGCACTGTGTATGGCAATGGGAGCGCAATAGTGACTCTTCTTACAAGTAAACAACTCTTGCTCATAGGAACAGAAACTCCATGGTATTCAACTCCATGTAGGACTGGGAAACAAACACTAGCTCGCCTTACAAGAAAAACACTCTTCCTTTGAGAAAAGAACACTCTTCTACTCTACTGTTTTACCTATTGTTTCTGAACCGTGAGCTTGCTCAGAACAAAAGAACTGTGCTTCCTACACACACGGGCCATATCTAGTTCAACTCTGCTTAGGAAACTGACAAGAACAGTAGATCCTCTTCAGTCCAATACACTGTACAATACACTGAACAGACACCAGTGCTATTTGCCCTGTGTATGACAATGGGAGCCCAGTAATGACTCTTCTTACCAGAAAACAACTCTTGCTCGTAGGACCAGAAACTGCATGTGATTCAACTCCATTTTGGACTGGGAAACAAACGCTACCTCGCCTTACAAGAAACACACTGTGATTTTGAGAAAAGAGCACTCTCTACTGTGTTTCCTATGGGTTCCGAACAGTGAGCTTGCTCAGAACAAAAGATCGGTGCTTCCTACACACACGGGCTATAGGTAATTCAACTCTGCTTAGGAAACTGACAAGAACAGTAGATCCTCTTCAGTCCAATACACTGTACATGCTGGGAACAGACGTCAGTGCTATTTGCCCTGTGTATGACAATGGGAGCACAATAGTGACTCTTCTTACCAGAAAACAACACGTGCTCGTAGGACCAGAAACTCATGTGATTTTACTCCATTTAAAACTGGGAAACCAATGCTAGCTCGCCTAACAAGAAACATACTCTGATTTTGAGAAAAGAGCACTCTTCTACTCCACGGTGTTTCCTACAGGGCCAGAACAGCGAGCTTGCTCAGAACAAAAGAACGGTGCTTCCTACACACACGGGCTATATCTAGTTCAACTCTGCTTAGGAAACTGACTAGAGCAGTAGATCCTCTTCAGTCTAATACACTGTACATACTGGGAACAGACAACAGTGCTATTTGCCCTGTGTATGACAATGGAAGCACAATAGTGACTCTTCTTACCAGAAAACAACTCTTGCTTGTAGGACCAGAAAATGCATGGTATTCAACTGCATTTAGGACTGGGAAACAAACGCTAGCTCGCCTTAGAAGAAACACTCTCTGATTTTGAGAAAAGAGCTCTCTTCTACTCTACTGTGTTTCCTATGGGGTCCGAACAGTGAGCTTGCTCAGAACAAAAGAACTGTGCTTCCTACACACACGGGCCATATCTAGTTCAACTCTGCTTAGAAAACTAACAAGAACAGTAGATCCTCTTCAGTCCAATACACTGTTCATGCTGGGAACAGACGCCATTGCTATTTGCCCTGTGTATGACAATGGGAGCGCAATAGTGACTCTTCTTACCAGAAAACAACTCTTGTTCGTGGGACCAGACACTGCATGTGATTCAACTTCATTTAGGACTGGGAAACAAAGCTAGGTCGCCTTACAAGAAACACATCTGATTTTGAGAAAAGAGCACTCTTCTACTCTACTGTGTTTCCTATAGTGCCAGAACAGTGAGCTTGCTAAGAACAAAAGAACTGTGCTTTCTACACACACGGGCTATATCTAGTTTAACTCTGCTTAGGAAACTGACAAGAACAGTAGATCCTCTTCAGTCCAATACACTGTCCTTGCTGGGAATTGACGCGAGTGCTATTTGCACTGGGTATGTCAATGGGAGCGAAATAGTGACTTTCCTTACCAGAAAACAACTCGTGATCGTAGGACCAGAAACTGCATGTGAATCAACACCATTTAAGACTAAGGAACAAACGCTAGCTCGCCTTACAAGAAACACACTCAGCTTTTGAGAAAAGAGCACTCTTCTACTCTACTGTTTTTCCTATAGGGCCAGAACAGTGAGTTTGCTCAGAACAAAAGAACTGTGCTTCCTACACACACGGCCATATCTAGTTCAACTCTGCTTAGGAAACTGACAAGAATAGTAGATCTTCTTCAGTCCAATACACTGTACATGCTGGGAACAGTCGCCAGTGCTATTTGCCCTGTGTATGACAATGGGAGCGCAATAGTGACTCTTCTTACCAGAAAACAACTCTTGCTCGTAGGAACACAAACTGCATGTGATTCAACTTTATTTAGGACTGGGAAACAAATGCTAGGTCGCCTTACAAGAAACACACTCTGGTTTTGAGAAAAGGTCACACTTCTACTCTACTGTGTTTCCTATACGGCCAGAACAGTGAGCTTGCTCAGAACAAAAGAACTGTGCTTCCTACACACACGGCCATATCTCGTTCAATTCTTCTTAGGAAACTAACAAGAACAGTTGATCCTCTTCAGTCCAATACACTGTACATGCTGGGAACAGACGCCAGTGCTATTTGCCCTGTGTATGACAATGGGAGCGCAATAGTGACTCTTCTTACCAGAAAACAACTCTTGCTCGTAGGACCAGAAACTGCATGGGATTCAACTCCATTTAGGACTGCGAAACAAATGCTACCTCGCCTTACAAGAAACACACTCTGCTTTTGAGAAAAGAGCACTCTTCTACTCTACTGTGTTTCCTATGGGTTACGAACAGTGAGCTTGCTCAGAACAAAAGAACTCTGCTTCCTACATTCACGGGCCATATATAGTTCAACTCTGCTTAGGAAACTGACAAAAACAGTAGCTCCTCCTCAGTCCAATACACTGTACTTGCTGGGAACAGATGCGAGTGCTATTTGCACTGTGTATGGCAATGGGAGCACAATAGTGACTTTCCTTACCTTAAAACAACTCTTGCTCGTGAGACCAACAACTGCATGTGATTCAACTCCATTTAGGACTGGGAAACAAACACTAGCTCGCCTTACAAGAAACACACTCTGGTTTGGAGAAAAGAGCACTCTTCTACTTTACTGTGTTTCCAATAGGGCCAAAACAGTGACTTTGCTCAGAACAAAGGAACTGTGCTTCAAACACACACGGGCTATATCTAGTTCAACTCTACTTAGGAACCTGACAAGAGCAGTAGCTCCTCTTCAGTCCAATACACTGTACTTGCTGGGAACAGACGCGAGTGCTATTTGCACTGTGTATGGCAATGGGAGCGCAATAGTGACTTTCCTTACCAGAAAACAAATCTGCTCGTAGGAATAAAAAACTGCATGTGATTCAACTCCATTTAGGACAGGGAAAAAAACGCTAGCTTGCCTTACAAGAAACACACTCCGCTTTTGAGAAAATAGCACTCTTCTACTCTACTGTGTTTCCTATAGGGCCAGAACAGTGAGCTTGCTCAAAACGAAAGAACTGTGCTTCCTACAAACACCGCCATATCTAGTTCAATTCTGCTTATGAAACTGACAAGAACAGTAGATCCTCTTCTGTCCAATACACTGTACATGCTGGGAACAGACGCCAGTGCTATTACCCTCTGGGCAAATGGGAGCACAATAGTGACTCTTCTTACCAGAAAACAACTCTTGCTCGTAGGACCAGAAACTGCATGGGATTCAACTCCATTTAGGACTGGGAAACAAACACTAACTCGCCCTACAAGAAATACACTCTGCTTTTGAGAAAAGAGCACTCTTCTACTCTACTGTGTTTCCTATGGGGTCCGAAAAATGAGCTTGCTCAGTACAAAGAACTGTGATTCCTACACACACGGGCCATATCTAGTTCAACTCTACTTAGGAAACTGACAAGAACAGTAGCTCCTCTTCAGTCCAATACACTGTACTTGCTGGAAACAGATGCGAGTGCTATTTGCACTGTGTATAGCAATGGGAGCACAATAGTGACTTTCCTTACCAGAAAACAACTCTTGCTCGTAGGACCAAAAACTGCATGTGATTCAACTCCATTTAGGACTGGGAAACAAACGCAAGCTTGCCTTAAAAAAACACACTCTGCTTATGAGAAAAGATCAGTCTTCTACTCTACTGTGTTTCCTATAGGGCCAGAACAGTGAGCTTGCTCAGAACAAAAGAACTGCACTTCCTACACTCATGGCCATATCTAGTTCAATTCTGTTTGGGAAACTGAAAAGAACATTAGATCCTCTTCAGTCCAATACACTGTATATGCTGGGAACAGTCGCCAGTGCTATTTGCCCTGTGTATGACAATGGGAGCGCAATAGTGCCTCTTCTTACCAGAAAACAACTCTTGCTCATAAAACCAGAATCTGCATGTGATTCAACTCCATTTAGGAGTGGGAAACAAACGCTAGGTCGCCTTACAAGAAACACACTCTGCTTTTGAGAAAAGAGCACTCTTCAACTCCAATGTGTTTCCTATAGGGCCAGAACAGCGAGCTTGCTCAGAACAAAAGAACTGTGGTTCCTACACACACGGGCTATATCTACTTCAACTCTGCTTAGGAAACTGACAAGAACAGTAGATCCTCTTCAGTCCAATACACTGTACATGCTGGGAACAGACGCCAGTGCTATTTGCCCTGTGTATGACAATAGGAGCGCAATAGTGACTCTTCTTACCAGAAAACAACTCTTGCTCGTAGGACCAGAAAATGCATGGTATTCAACTGCATTTAGGACTGGGAAACAAACGCTAGCTCGCCTTAGAAGAAACACACTCTGCTTTTGAGAAAAGAGCTCTCTTCTACTCTACTGTGTTTCCTATGGGGTCTGAACAGTGAGCTTGCTCAGAACAAAAGAACCGTGCTTCCTACACACACGGGCCATATCTAGTTCAACTCTGCTTAGAAAACTAACAAGAACAGTAGATCCTCTTCAGTCCAATACACTGTTCATGCTGGGAACAGACGCCATTGCTATTTGCCCTGTGTATGACAATGGGAGCGCAATAGTGACTCTTCTTACCAGAAAACAACTCTTGTTCGTGGGACCAGAAACTGCATGTGATTCAACTCCATTTAGGACTGGGAAACAAATGCTAGGTCACCTTACAAGAAACACATCTGATTTTGAGAAAAGAGCACTCTTCTACTCTACTGTGTTTCCTATAGTGCCAGAACAGTGAGCTTGCTAAGAACAAAAGAACTGAGCTTTCTACACACACGGTCTATATCTAGTTCAACTCTGCTTAGGAAACTGACAAGAACAGTAGATCCTCTTCAGTCCAATACACTGTCCTTGCTGGGAATTGACGCGAGTGCTATTTGCACTGGGTATGGCAATGGGAGCGCAATAGTGAGTCTTCTTACAAGAAAACAACTCTTGCTCATAGGACCAGAAACTGCATGTGATTCAACTCCATTTAGGACTGGGAAACAAACGCTAGCTCGCCTTACAAGAAACACACTCTGCTTTTGAGAAAAAAGCACTCTTTTACTCTACTGTGTTGCCTATGGGGTACGAAGAGTGAGCTTGCTCAGAACAAAAGAACTGTGCTTCCTACAAACACGGCCATATCTAGTTCAACTCTGCTTAGGAAACTGACAAGAATAGTAGATCTTCTTCAGTCCAATACACTGTACATGCTGGGAACAGTCGCCAGTGCTATTTGCCCTGTGTATGACAATGGGAGCGCAATAGTGACTCTTCTTACCAGAAAAAAAACTCTTGCTCATAGGAACAGAAACTGCATGTGATTCAACTCCATTTAGGACTGGGAAACAAACGCTAGGTCACCTTACAAGAAACACACTCTGCTTTTGAGAAAAGATCACTCTTCTACTCTACTGTGTTTCCTATAGGGCCAGAACAGTGAGCTTGCTCAGAACAAAAGAACTGTGCTTCCTACACACACGGCCATATCTAGTTCAATTCTTCTTAGGAAACTAACAAGAACAGTTGATCCTCTTCAGTCCAATACACTGTACATGCTGGGAACAGACGCCAGTGCTATTTTCCCTGTGTATGACAATGGGAGCGCAATAGTGACTGTTCTTACCAGAAAACAACACTTGCTCGTAGGACCAGAAACTGCATGTGATTCAACTCCATTTAAAACTGGGAAACCAACTCTAGCTCGCCTAACAAGAAACACACTCTGCTTTTGAGAAAAGAGCACTCTTCTACTCTACTGTGTTTCGTATGGGGTCTGAACAGTGAGCTTGCTAAGAACAAAAGAACTGTGCTTCCTAAACACAGGGGCCATATCTAGTTCAACTCTGCTTAGGAAACTGACAAGAACAGTAGCTCCTCTTCAGTCCAATACACTGTACTTGCTGGGAACAGACGCAAGTGCTATTTGCACTGTGTATGGCAATGGGAGCGCAATAGTGACTCTTCTTACAAGTAAACAACTCTTGCTCATAGGAACAGAAACTCCATGGTATTCAACTCCATGTAGGACTGGGAAACAAACACTAGCTCGCCTTACAAGAAAAACACTCTTCCTTTGAGAAAAGAACACTCTTCTACTCTACTGTTTTACCTATTGTTTCTGAACCGTGAGCTTGCTCAGAACAAAAGAACTGTGCTTCCTACACACACGGGCCATATCTAGTTCAACTCTGCTTAGGAAACTGACAAGAACAGTAGATCCTCTTCAGTCCAATACACTGTACAATACACTGAACAGACACCAGTGCTATTTGCCCTGTGTATGACAATGGGAGCCCAGTAATGACTCTTCTTACCAGAAAACAACTCTTGCTCGTAGGACCAGAAACTGCATGTGATTCAACTCCATTTTGGACTGGGAAACAAACGCTACCTCGCCTTACAAGAAACACACTGTGATTTTGAGAAAAGAGCACTCTCTACTGTGTTTCCTATGGGTTCCGAACAGTGAGCTTGCTCAGAACAAAAGATCGGTGCTTCCTACACACACGGGCTATAGGTAATTCAACTCTGCTTAGGAAACTGACAAGAACAGTAGATCCTCTTCAGTCCAATACACTGTACATGCTGGGAACAGACGTCAGTGCTATTTGCCCTGTGTATGACAATGGGAGCACAATAGTGACTCTTCTTACCAGAAAACAACACGTGCTCGTAGGACCAGAAACTCATGTGATTTTACTCCATTTAAAACTGGGAAACCAATGCTAGCTCGCCTAACAAGAAACATACTCTGATTTTGAGAAAAGAGCACTCTTCTACTCCACGGTGTTTCCTACAGGGCCAGAACAGCGAGCTTGCTCAGAACAAAAGAACGGTGCTTCCTACACACACGGGCTATATCTAGTTCAACTCTGCTTAGGAAACTGACTAGAGCAGTAGATCCTCTTCAGTCTAATACACTGTACATACTGGGAACAGACAACAGTGCTATTTGCCCTGTGTATGACAATGGAAGCACAATAGTGACTCTTCTTACCAGAAAACAACTCTTGCTTGTAGGACCAGAAAATGCATGGTATTCAACTGCATTTAGGACTGGGAAACAAACGCTAGCTCGCCTTAGAAGAAACACTCTCTGATTTTGAGAAAAGAGCTCTCTTCTACTCTACTGTGTTTCCTATGGGGTCCGAACAGTGAGCTTGCTCAGAACAAAAGAACTGTGCTTCCTACACACACGGGCCATATCTAGTTCAACTCTGCTTAGAAAACTAACAAGAACAGTAGATCCTCTTCAGTCCAATACACTGTTCATGCTGGGAACAGACGCCATTGCTATTTGCCCTGTGTATGACAATGGGAGCGCAATAGTGACTCTTCTTACCAGAAAACAACTCTTGTTCGTGGGACCAGACACTGCATGTGATTCAACTTCATTTAGGACTGGGAAACAAAGCTAGGTCGCCTTACAAGAAACACATCTGATTTTGAGAAAAGAGCACTCTTCTACTCTACTGTGTTTCCTATAGTGCCAGAACAGTGAGCTTGCTAAGAACAAAAGAACTGTGCTTTCTACACACACGGGCTATATCTAGTTTAACTCTGCTTAGGAAACTGACAAGAACAGTAGATCCTCTTCAGTCCAATACACTGTCCTTGCTGGGAATTGACGCGAGTGCTATTTGCACTGGGTATGTCAATGGGAGCGAAATAGTGACTTTCCTTACCAGAAAACAACTCGTGATCGTAGGACCAGAAACTGCATGTGAATCAACACCATTTAAGACTAAGGAACAAACGCTAGCTCGCCTTACAAGAAACACACTCAGCTTTTGAGAAAAGAGCACTCTTCTACTCTACTGTTTTTCCTATAGGGCCAGAACAGTGAGTTTGCTCAGAACAAAAGAACTGTGCTTCCTACACACACGGCCATATCTAGTTCAACTCTGCTTAGGAAACTGACAAGAATAGTAGATCTTCTTCAGTCCAATACACTGTACATGCTGGGAACAGTCGCCAGTGCTATTTGCCCTGTGTATGACAATGGGAGCGCAATAGTGACTCTTCTTACCAGAAAACAACTCTTGCTCGTAGGAACACAAACTGCATGTGATTCAACTTTATTTAGGACTGGGAAACAAATGCTAGGTCGCCTTACAAGAAACACACTCTGGTTTTGAGAAAAGGTCACACTTCTACTCTACTGTGTTTCCTATACGGCCAGAACAGTGAGCTTGCTCAGAACAAAAGAACTGTGCTTCCTACACACACGGCCATATCTCGTTCAATTCTTCTTAGGAAACTAACAAGAACAGTTGATCCTCTTCAGTCCAATACACTGTACATGCTGGGAACAGACGCCAGTGCTATTTGCCCTGTGTATGACAATGGGAGCGCAATAGTGACTCTTCTTACCAGAAAACAACTCTTGCTCGTAGGACCAGAAACTGCATGGGATTCAACTCCATTTAGGACTGCGAAACAAATGCTACCTCGCCTTACAAGAAACACACTCTGCTTTTGAGAAAAGAGCACTCTTCTACTCTACTGTGTTTCCTATGGGTTACGAACAGTGAGCTTGCTCAGAACAAAAGAACTCTGCTTCCTACATTCACGGGCCATATATAGTTCAACTCTGCTTAGGAAACTGACAAAAACAGTAGCTCCTCCTCAGTCCAATACACTGTACTTGCTGGGAACAGATGCGAGTGCTATTTGCACTGTGTATGGCAATGGGAGCACAATAGTGACTTTCCTTACCTTAAAACAACTCTTGCTCGTGAGACCAACAACTGCATGTGATTCAACTCCATTTAGGACTGGGAAACAAACACTAGCTCGCCTTACAAGAAACACACTCTGGTTTGGAGAAAAGAGCACTCTTCTACTTTACTGTGTTTCCAATAGGGCCAAAACAGTGACTTTGCTCAGAACAAAGGAACTGTGCTTCAAACACACACGGGCTATATCTAGTTCAACTCTACTTAGGAAACTGAAAGAGCAGTAGCTCCTCTTCAGTCCAATAAACTGTACTTGCTGGGAACAGAAGCGAATGCTATTTGCACTGTGTATGGCAATGGGAGCGCAATAGTGACTTTCCTTACCAGAAAACAAATCTGCTCGTAGGAATAAAAAACTGCATGTGATTCAACTCCATTTAGGACAGGGAAACAAACGCTAGCTTGCCTTACAAGAAACACACTCCGCTTTTGAGAAAATAGCATTCTTCTACTCTACTGTGTTTCCTATAGGGCCAGAACAGTGAGCTTGCTCAGAACAAAAAAACTGTGCTTCCTACACACACGGCCATATCTAGTTCAATTCTGCTTAGGAAACTGACAAGAACAGTAGATCCTCTTCAGTCCAATACACTGTACATGCTGGGAACAGACACCAGTCCTATTTGCCCTGTGAATGACAATGGGAACGCAATAGTGACTCTTCTTACCAGAAAACAACCCTTGCTCGTAGGACCAGAAACTGCATGTGATTCAACTCAATTAGGACTGGGAAACAAACGCTAGCTTGCCTTACAAGAAACACACTCTGCTTTTGAGAAAAGAGCACTCTTCTACTCTACTGTGTTTCCTATAGGGCCAGAACAGTGAGCTTGCTCAAAACGAAAGAACTGTGCTTCCTACAAACACCGCCATATCTAGTTCAATTCTGCTTATGAAACTGACAAGAACAGTAGATCCTCTTCTGTCCAATACACTGTACATGCTGGGAACAGACGCCAGTGCTATTACCCTCTGGGCAAATGGGAGCGCAATAGTGACTCTTCTTACCAGAAAACAACTCTTGCTCGTAGGACCAGAAACTGCATGGGATTCAACTCCATTTAGGACTGGGAAACAAACACTAACTCGCCTTACAAGAAACACACTCTGCATTTGAGAAAAGAGCACTCTTCTACTCTACTGTGTTTCCTTACGGGGTCCGAAAAATGAGCTTGCTCAGTACAAAGAACTGTGCTTCCTACACACACGGGCCATATCTAGTTCAACTCTACTAAGGAAACTGACAAGAACAGTAGATCCTCTTCAGTCCAATACACTGTCCTTGCTGGGAATTGACGCGAGTGCTATTTGCACTGGGTATGGCAATGGGAGCGCAATAGTGAGTCTTCTTACAAGAAAACAACTCTTGCGCATAGGACCAGAAACTGCATGTGATTCAACTCCATTTAGGACTGGGAAACAAACGCTAGCTCGCCTTACAAGAAACACACTCTGCTTTTGAAAAAAAAGCACTCTTCTACTCTACTGTGTTTCCAATGGGGTACGAACAGTGAGCTTGCTCAGAACAAAAGAACTGTGCTTCCTACACACACGGCCATATCTAGTTCAACTCTGCTTAGGAAACTGACAAGAATAGTAGATCCTCTTCAGTCCAATACACTGTACATGCTGGGAACAGTAACCAGTGCTATTTGCCCTGTGTATGACAATGGGAGCGCAATAGTGACTCTTCTTACCAGAAAACAACTCTTGCTCGTTGGAACAGAAACTGCATGTGATTCAACTCCATTTAGGACTGGGAAACAAACGCTAGGTCGCCTTACAAGAAACACACTCTGCTTTTGAGAAAAGATCACTCTTCTACTCTACTGTGTTTCCTATAGGGCCAGAACAGTGAGCTTGCTCAGAACAAAAGAACTGTACTTCCTACACACACGGCCATATCTAGTTCAATTCTTCTTAGGAAACTAACAAGAACAGTTGATCCTCTTCAGGCCAATACACTGTACATGCTGGGAACAGACGCCAGTGCTATTTGCCCTGTGTATGACAATGGGAGCGCAAGAGTGACTCTTCTTACCAGAAAACAACTCTTGCTCGTAGGACCAGAAACTGCATGGGATTCAACTCCATTCAGGACTGCGAAACAAACGCTAGCTCGCCTTACAAGAAACACCCTCTGCTTTTGAGAAAAGAGCACTCTTCTACTCTACTGTGTTTCCTATAGGGCCAGAACAGTGAGCTTGCTCAGAACAAAAGAACTGTGCTTCCTACACACACGGCCATATCTAGTTCAATTCTGCTTAGGAAACTGACAAGAACAGTAGATCCTCCTCAGTCCAATACACTGTACATGATGGGAACAGACGCCAGTGCTATTGCCCTCTGGGCAAATGGGAGTGCAATAGTGACTCTTCTTACCAGAAAACAACTCGTGCTCGTAGGACCAGAAACTGCATGGGATTCAACTCCATTTAGGACTGGGAAACAAACACTAGATCGCCTTACAAGAAACACACTCTGCTTTTGAGAAAAGAGGACTCTTATACTCTACTGTGTTTCCTATGGGGTCCGAACAGTGAGCTTGCTCAGAACAAAAGAACTGTGCTTCCTAAACACACGGGCCATATCTAGTTCAACTCTACTAAGGAAGCTGACAAGAACAGTAGCTCCTCTTCAGTCCAATACACTGTACTTGCTGGGAACAGACGCGAGTGCTATTTGCACTGTGTATGGCTATAGAGCCCAATAGTGACTTTCTTTACCAGAAAACAACTCTTGCTCTTGGGACCAACAACTGCATGTGATTCAACACCATTTAGGACTGCAAAACAAACGCTGTCTCACCTTACAAGAAACACACTCTACTTTTGAGAAAAGAGCTCTTTTCTATTCTACTGTGTTTCCAATATGGCCAAAACAGTGAGCTTGCTCAGAACAAAAGAACTGTGCTTCCTACACACACGGCCATATCTAGTTCAATTCTGCTTAGGAAACTGACAAGAACATTAGATCCTCTTCAGTCCAATACACTGTACATGCTGGGAACAGACGCCAGTGCTATTTGCCCTGTGTATGACAATGGGAGCGCAATAGTGACTCTTCTTACCAGAAAACAACTCTTGCTCGTAGGAACAGAAACTGCATGTGATTCAACTCCATTTAAGACTGGGAAACAAACACTAGCTCGCCTTACAAGAAACACACTCTGCTTTTGAGAAAAGAGCACTCATCTACTCTGCTGTGTTTCCTATAGGGCCAGAACAGTGAGCTTGCTCAGAACAAAAGAACGGTGCTTCCTACACACACGGGCTATATGTAGTTCAACTCTGCTTATAAAAATGACAAAAACAGTAGATCCTCTTCAGTCCAATACACTGTACATGCTGGGAACAGACGTCAGTGCTATTTACCCTGTGTATGACAATGGGAGCGCAATAGTGACTCTTCTTACCAGAAAACAACTCTTGTTCGTGGGACCAGAAACTGCATGTGATTCAACTCCATTTAGGACTGGGAAACAAACGCTAGGTCGCCTTACAAGAAACACATCTGATTTTGAGAAAAGAGCACTCTTCTACTCCACTGTGTTTCCTATAGTGCCCGAACAGTGAGCTTGCTCAGAACAAAAGAACTGTGCTTTCTACACACACGGGCTATATATAGATCAACTCTGCTTAGGAAACTGACAAGAACAGTAGCTCCTCTTCAGTCCAATACATTGTACTTGCTGCGAACAGACGCGAGTGCTATTTGCACTGTGTATGGCAATGGGAGCACAACAGTGACTTTCCTTACCAGAAAACAACTCTTGCTCGTGAGACCAACAACTGCATGTGATTCAACTCCATTTAGGACTGGAAAACAAACGCTAGCTCGCCTTACAAGAAACACACTCTGCTTTTGAGAATAGAGCACTCTTCTACTCTACTGTGTTTCCTATAGGGCCAAAGCAGTGACCTTGCTCAGAACAAAAGAACTGTGCTTACTACACACACAGGCTATATCTAGTTCAACTCTACTTAGGAAACTGACAAGAGCAGTAGCTCCTCTTCAGTCCAATACACTGTACTTGCTGGGAACAGACGCGAGTGCTATTTGCACTGTGTATGGCAATGGGAGCGCAAGAGTGACTTTCCTTACCAGAAAACCACTCTGCTCGTAGGAATAAAAAACTGCATGTGATTCAATTCCATTTAGGACTGGGAAACAAACGCTAGCTTGCCTTACAAGAAACACACTCCGCTTTTGAGAAAATAGCACTCTTCTACTCTACTGTGTTTCCTAAAGGGCCAGAACAGTGAGCTTGCTCAGAACAAAAGAACTGTGCTTCCTACACACACGGCCATATCTAGTCCAACTCTGCTTAGGAAACTGACAAGAATAGTAGATCCTCTTCAGTCCAATACACTGTACATGCTGGGAACAGACGCCAGTGCTATTTGCCCTGTGTATGACAATGGGAGCGCAATAGTGACTCTTCTTACCAGAAAACAACTCTTGCTCATAGGAACAGAAACTGCATGTGATTCAACTCCATTTAGGACTGGGAAACAAACGCTAGGTTGCCTTACAAGAAACACACTCTGATTTTGAGAAAAGATCACACTTCTACTCTACTGTGTTTCCTATACGGCCAGAACAGTGAGCTTGCTCAGAACAAAAGAACTGTGCTTCCTACACACACGGCCATATCTCGTTCAATTCTTCTTAGGAAACTAACAAGAACAGTTGATCCTCTTCAGTCCAATACACTGTACATGCTGGGAACAGACGCCAGTGCTATTTGCCCTGTGTATGACAATGTGAGCGCAATAGTGACTCTTCTTACCAGAAAACAACTCTTGCTCGTAGGACCAGAAACTGCATGGGATTCAACTCCATTTAGGACTGCAAAACAAACGCTAGCTCGCCTTACAAGAAACACACTCTGCTTTTGAGAAAAGAGCACTCTTCTACTCTACTGTGTTTCCTATGGGTTACGAACAGTGAGCTTGCTCAGAACAAAAGAACTCTGCTTCCTACACTCATGGGCCATATCTAGTTCAACTCTGCTTAGGAAACTGACAAGAACAGTAGCTCCTCTTCAGTCCAATACACTGTACTTGCTGGGAACAGACGCAAGTGCTATTTGCACTGTGTATGGCAATGGGAGCACAATAGTGACTTTCCTTACCAGAAAACAACTCTTGCTCGTGAGACCAACAACTGCATGTGTTTCAACTCCATTTAGGACTGGGAAACAAACGCTAGCTCGCCTTACAAGAAACACACTCTGGTTTGGAGAAAAGAGAGCACTCTTCTACTTTACTGTGTTTCCTATAGGGCCAAAACAGTGACTTTGCTCAGAACAAAAGAACTGTGCTTCCTACACACACGGGCTATATCTAGTTCAACTCTACTTAGGAAACTGACAAGAGCAGTAGCTCCTCTTCAGTCCAATACACTGTACTTGCTGGGAACAGACGCGAGTGCTATTTGCACTGTGTATGGCAATGGGAGCACAAATGTGACTTTCCTTACCAGAAAACAACTCTGCTCGTAGGAATAAAAAACTGCATGTGATTCAACTCCATTTAGGACAGGGAAACAAACGCTAGCTTGCCTTACAAGAAACACACTCCGCTTTTGAGAAAATAGCACTCTTCTACTCTACTGTGTTTCCTCTAGGGCCAGAACAGTGAGCTTGCTCAGAACAAAAAAACTGTGCTTCCTACACACACGGCCATATCTAGTTCAATTCTGCTTAGGAAACTGACAAGAACAGTAGATCCTCTTCAGTCCAATACACTGTACATGCTGGGAACAGACACCAGTCCTATTTGCCCTGTGAATGACAATGGGATCGCAATAGTGACTCTTCTTACCAGAAAACAACCCTTGCTCGTAGGACCAGAAACTGCATGTGATTCAACTCAATTAGGACTGGGAAACAAACGCTAGCTTGCCTTACAAGAAACACACTCTGCTTTTGAGAAAAGAGCACTCTTCTACTCTACTGTGTTTCCTATAGGACCAGAACAGTGAGCTTGCTCAAAACGAAAGAACTGTGCTTCCTACAAACACCGCCATATCTAGTTCAATTCTGCTTATGAAACTGACAAGAACAGTAGATCCTCTTCTGTCCAATACACTGTACATGCTGGGAACAGACGCCAGTGCTATTACCCTCTGGGCAAATGGGAGCGCAATAGTGCCTCTTCTTACCAGAAAACAACTCTTGCTCATAAAACCAGAATCTGCTTGTGATTCAACTCCATTTAGGAGTGGGAAACAAACGCTAGGTCGCCTTACAAGAAACACACTCTGCTTTTGAGAAAAGAGCACTCTTCAACTCTAATGTGTTTCCTATAGGGCCAGAAAAGTGAGCTTGCTCAGAACAAAAGAACTGTGATTCCTACACACACGGGCTATATCTACTTCAACTCTGCTTAGGAAACTGACAAGAACAGTAGATCCTCTTCAGTCCAATACACTGTACATGCTGGAAACAGACGCCAGTGCTATTTGCCCTGTGTATGACAATGGAAGCACAATAGTGACTCTTCTTACCAGAAAACAACTCTTGCTCGTAGGACCAGAAAATGCATGGTATTCAACTGCATTTAGGACTGGGAAACAAACGCTAGCTCGCCTTACAAGAAACACACTCTGCTTTTGAGAAAAAAGCACTCTTCTACTCTACTGTGTTTCCTATGGGGTACGAACAGTGAGCTTGCTCAGAACAAAAGTACTGTGCTTCCTACACACACGGCCATATCTAGTTCAACTCTGCTTAGGAAACTGACAAGAATAGTAGATCCTCTTCAGTCCAATACACTGTAAATGCTGGGAACAGTCGCCAGTGCTATTTGCCCTGTGTATGACAATGGGAGCGCAATAGTGAATCTTCTTACCAGAAAACAACTCTTGCTCGTAGGAACAGAAACTGCATGTGATTCAACTCCATTTAGGACTGGGAAACAAACGCTAGGTCGCCTTACAAGAAACACACTCTGCTTTTGAGAAAAGATCACTCTTCTACTCTACTGTGTTTCCTATAGGGCCAGAACAGTGAGCTTGCTCAGAACAAAAGAACTGTGCTTCCTACACACACGGGCATTTCTAGTTCAATTCTTCTTAGGAAACTAACAAGAACAGTTGATCCTCTTCAGTCCAATACACTGTACATGCTGGGAACAGACGCCAGTGCTATTTGCCCTGTGTATGACAATGGGAGCGCAATAGTGACTCTTCTTACCAGAAAACAACTCTTGCTAGTAGGACCAGAAACTGCATGGGATTCAACTCCATTTAGGACTGCGAAACAAACGCTAGCTCGCCTTACAAGAAACACACTCTGCTTTTGAGAAAAGAGCACTCTTCTACACTACACTCTTTCCTATGGGTTCCTAACCGTGAGCTTGCTCAGAACAAAAGAACGGTGCTTCCTACACACACGGGCTATATGTAGTTAAACTCTGCTTATAAAAATAACAAAAACAGTAGATCCTCTTCAGTCCAATACACTGTACATGCTGGGAACAGACGTCAGTGCTATTTACCCTGTGAATGACAATGGGAGCGCAATAGTGGCTGTTCTTACCAGAAAACAACACGTGCTCATAGGACCAGAAACTGCATGGGATTCAACTCCATTTAAAACTAAGAAACCAACGCTAGCTCGCCTAACAAGAAACATACTCTGATTTTGAGAAAAGAGCACTCTTCTGCTCTACTGTGTTTCCTATAGGGCCAGAATAGCGAGCTTGCTCAGAACAGAAGAACAGAGCTTCCTACACACACGGGCTATATCTAGTTCAACTCTGCTTAGGAAACTGACAAGAACAGTAGATCCTCTTCAGACTAATACACTGTACATGCTGGGAACAGACACCTGTGCTATTTTCCCTGTGTATGACAATGGGAGCACAATAGTGACTCTTCTTACCAGAAAACAACTCTTGCTCGTAGGACCAGAAAATGCATGGGATTCAACTGCATTTAGGACTGGGAAACAAACGCTAGCTCGCCTTAGAAGAAACACACGCTGCTTTTGATAAAAGAGCACTCTTCTACTCAAATGTGTTTCCAATAGGGTTAGAACAGTGAGCTTGCTCAGAAAAAAAGAACTGTGCTTCTACACACACGGGCTACATCTAGTTCAACTCTGCTTAGGAAAGTGACAAGAACAGTAGATCCTCTTCAGTCCAATATACTGTACTTGCTAGGAACAGACGCGAGTGCTATTTGCACTGTGTATGGCAATGGGAGCCCAATAGTGACTTTCTTTACCAGAAAACAACTCTTGCTCTTGGGACCAACAACTGCATGTGATTCAACTCCATTTAGGACTGGGAAACAAACGCTAGATCGCCTTACAAGAAACACACTCTGCTTTTGAGAAAAGAGCACTCTTCTACTCTACTGTGTTTCCAATAGGACCAAAACAGTGGGCTTGCTCAGAACAAAAGAACTGTGCGTCCTACACACACGGCCATATCTAGTTCAATTCTGCTTAGGAAACTGACAAGAACAGTAGATCCTCTTCAGTCCAATACACTGTACATGCTGGGAACAGACGCCAGTGCTATTTGCCCTGTGTATGACAATGGGAGCGCAAGAGTGACTCTTCTTACCAGAAAACAACTCTTGCTCGTAGGACCAGAAACTGCATGGGATTCAACTCCATTCAGGACTGGGAAACAAACGCTAGCTCGCCTTACAAGAAACACACTCTGCTTTTGAGAAAAGAGCACTCTTCATCTCTACTGTGTTTCATATAGGGCCAGAACAGTGAGCTTGTTCAGAACAAAAGAACTGTGCTTCCTACACACACGGCCATATCTAGTTCAATTCTGCTTAGGAAACTGACAAGAACAGTAGATCCTCTTCAGTCCAATACACTGTACATGCTGGGAACAGACGCCAGTGCTATTTGCCCTGTGTATGACAATGGGAGGGCATGAGTGACTCTTCTTACCAGAAAACAACTCTTGCTCATAGGACCAGAAACTGCATGTGATTCAACTCCATTTAGGACTGGGAAACAAACGCTAGGTCGCCTTACAAGAAACACACTCTGCTTTTGAGAAAAGAGCACTCTTCTACTCTAATGTGTTTCCTATAGGGTTAGAACAGTGAGCTTGCTCAGAACAAAAGAACTGTGCTTCCTACACACATGGGCTACATCTAGTTCAACTCTGCTTAGGAAACTGACAAGAACAGTAGATCTTCTTCAGTCCAATACACTGTACGTTTTGGGAACAGACCCCATTGCTCTTTGCCCTGTGTGCAAATGGGAACATAATAGTGACTCTTCTTACCAGAAAACAACTCTTGCTCGTAGGACCAGAATCTGCATGTGATAAAACTCCATTTAGGACTGAGAAACAAACACTAGCTCGCCTTACAAGAAACACACTCTGCTTTTGAGAAAAGAGCACTCTTCTACTCTACTGTGTTTCCTATGGGGTCCGAACAGTGAGCTTGTTCAGAACAAAGAACTGTTCTTCCTACACACACGGCCATATCTAGTTAAATTCTACTTAGGAAACTGACAAGAACAGTAGATCTTCTTCAGTCCAATACACTGTACATGCTGGGAACAGATGCCTGTGCTCTTTGCACTGTGTATGACAATGGGAGCGCAATAGTGACTCTTCTTACCAGAAAACAACTCTTGCTCTTAGGACCAGAAACTGCATGTGATTCAACTCCATTTAGGACTAGGAAACAAACGCTAGCTCGCCTTACAAGAAACACACTCTGCTTTTGAGAATAGAGCACTCTTCTACTCTACTGTGTTTCCTATGGGGTCCGAACACTAAGCTTGCTCAGAACAAAAGAATTCTGCTTCCTACACTCACGGGCCATATCTAGTTCAACTCTGCTTTGGTAACTTACAAGAAAAGTAGCTCCTCTTCAGTCCAATACACTGTACTTGCAGGGAAAAAACTCGAGTGCTATTTGCACTGTGTATGGCAATGGGAGCACAATAGTGAATTTCCATACCAGAAAACAACTCTTGCTCGTGGGACCAACAACTGCATGTGATTCAACTCCATTTTGGACTGGGAAACAAACGTTAGCTCGCCTTACAAGAAACACACTCTGCTTTTGAGAAAAGAGCACACTTCTACTCTACTCTGTTAACTATAGGGCCAGAACAGTGAGCTTGCTCAGAACAAAAGAACTGTGCTTCCTACACACATGGGCCATATCTAGTTCAATTCTGCTTAGCAAACTGACAAGAACAATAGATCCTCTTCAGTCCAATACACTGTACATGCTGGGAACAGACGCCAGTGCTCTTTTCCCTGTGGGCAAATGGGAGCGCAATAGTGAGTCTTCTTACAGGAAGACAACTCTTACTCGTAGGACCAGAAACTGCATGTGATTCAACTCCATTTAGGAGTTGGAAACAAACGCTAGCTCGCCTTACAAGAAACACACTCTGCTTTTGAGAAAAGAGCACTCTTCAACTCTAATGTGTTTCCTATAGGGCCAGAACAGCGAGCTTGCTCTGAACAAAAGAACTGTGCTTCCTACACTCACAGGCTATATCTATTTCAACTCTGCTTAGGAAACTGACAAGAACAGTAGATCCTCTTCAGTCCAATACACTGTACATGCTGGGAACAGACGCCAGTGCTATTTGCCCTGTGTATGACAATGGGAGCGCAATAGTGACTCTTCTTACCAGAATACAACTCTTGCTCGTAGGACCAGAAACGGCATGTGATTCAACTCCATTTAGGACTGGGAAACAAATTTTAGCTCGCCTTACAAGAAACACACTCTGCTTTTGAGAAAAGAGCACTCTTCTACTCTAATGTGTTTCCATTAGGGTTAGAACAGTGAGCTTGCTCAGAACAAAAGAACTGTGCTTCCTACACACACGGGATACATCTAGTTCAACTCTGCTTAGGAAACTGACAAGAACAGTAGGTCCTCTTCAGTCCAATATACTGTACTTGCTGGGAACAGACGCGAGTGCTATTTGCACTGTGTATGGCAATGGGAGCCCAATAGTGACTTTCTTTACCAGAAAACAACTCTTACTCTTGGGACCAACAACTGCATGTGATTCAACTCCATTTAGGACTGGGAAACAAAAGCTAGCTCGCCTTACAAGAAACACACTCTGCTTCTGAGAAAAGAGCACTCTTCTACTCTACTGTGTTTCCTATGAGGTCCGAACAGTGAGCTTGCTTAGAACAAAAGAACTGTGCTTCCTACACACGGGCTATATCTAGTTCAACTCTGCTTAGGAAACTGACAAGAACAGTAGATCCTCTTCAGTCCAATACACTGTACATGCTGGGAACAGACGCCAGTGCTATTTGTCCTGTGTATGACAAAGGGAGCGCAATAGTTACGTTTCTTACCAGAAAATAATTCTTGTTCGTTGGACGAGAATCTGCAAAATTCAACTCCATTTAGGACTGGGAAACAAACGCTAGATCGCCTTACAAGAAACACACTCTGCTTTTGAGAAAATAGCACTCCTCTACTCTACTGTGTTTCCTATAGGGCCAGAACAGTGAGCTTGCTCAGAACAAAAGAACTGTGTTTCCTACACACACGGCCATATGTAGTTCAATTCTACTTAGGAAACTGACAAGAAGTGTAGATCCTCTTCAGTCCAATACACTGTACATGCTTTGAACAGACGCCAGTGCTCTTTGCCCTGTGTATAACAATGGGAGCGCAATAGTGACTCTTCTTACCAGAAAACTACTCTTCCTCGTAGGACCAGAAACTGCATGTGATTCAACTCCATTTAGGACTGGGAAGCAAACGCTAGCTCGCCTTACAAGAAACACACTCTGCTTTTGAGAAAAGAGCACTCTTCTACTCTACTGTGTTTCCGATGGGGTCCGAACAGTGAGCTTGCTCAGAACAAAAGAACTCTGCTTTCTACACTCACGGGCCATATCTAGTTCAACTCTGCTTTGGTAACTGACAAGAACAGTAGCTCCTCTTCAGTCCAATACACTGTACTTCCTGGGAAAAAACGCGAGAGCTATTGGCACTGTGTATGGCAATGGGAACACAATAGTGAATTTCCTTACTAGAAAACCACTCTTGCTCGTGGGACAAACTACTGCATGTGATTCAACTCCATTTAGGACTGGGAAACAAACGCTAGCTCGCCTTAAAAGAAACACACTCTGATTTTGACAAAAGAGCACTCTTCTACTCTACTGTGTTTCCTATAGGGCCAGAACAGTGAGCTTGCTCAGAACAAATATCAGTGCTTCCTACACACACGGCCATATCTAGTTCAATTCTGCTTAGGAAACTGACAAGAACAGTAGATCCTCTTCAGTCCAATACACTGTACATGCTGGGAACAGTCGTCAGTGCTATTTTCCCTGTGTATGACAATGGGAGTGCAATAGTGACTGTTCTTACCAGAAAACAACACTTGCTCGTAGGACTAGAAACTGCATGTGATTCAACTCCATTTAAAACTGGGAAGGAAACCAACTCTCGCTCGCCTAACAAGAAACAAACTCTGCTTTTGAGAAAAGAGCACTCTTACACTCTAATGTGTTTCTAATAGGGTTAGAACAGTGAGCTTGCTCAGAACAAAAGAACTGTGCTTCCTACACACACGGGCTACATCTAGTTCAACTCTGCTTAGGAAACTGACAAGAACAAGAGATCCTCTTCAGTCCAATACACTGTACATTTTGGGAACAGACGCCAGTGCTCTTTGCACTGTGCGCAAATGGGAGCGCAATAGTGACTCTTCTTACCAGAAAACAACTCTTGCTCGTAGGACCAGAAAGTGCATGGGATTCAACTGCATTTAGGACTGGGAAACAAACGCTAGCTCGCCTTACAAGAAACACACTCTGCTTTTGAGAAAAGAGCACTCTTCTACTCTACTGTGTTTCCTATGGGGTCCGAACAGTGAGCTTGCACAGAACAAAAGAACTGTGCTTCCTACACACACGGGCCATATCTTGTTCAACTCTGCTTAGAAACCTGACAAGAACAGTAGCTGCTCTTCAGTCCAATACACTGTACTTGCTGGGAACAGACGCCAGTGCTATTTGTACTGTGTATGGCAATATGAGTGCAATAGTGACTCTTCTTATCAGAAAACAACTCTTGCTCGTAGGACCAGAAATTGCATGGGATTCAACTCCATTTAGGACTGGGAAACAAACGCTAGCTCCCCTTACAAGAAACACATTCTGCTTTTGAGAAAAGAGCACTCTTCTACTCTAATGTGTTTCCTAAAGGGATAGAACAGTGAGCTTGCTCAGAACAAAAGAACTGTGCTTCCTACACACACGGGCTATATCTACTTCAACTCTACGTAGGAAACTGACAAGAGCAGAAGCTCCTCTCCAGTCCAATACACTGTACTTGCTGGGAACAGACGCGAGTGCTATTTGCACTGTGTATGGCAATGGGAGCGCAATAGTGACTTTCCTTACCAGAAAACAACTCTGCTGGTAGGAATAAAAAACTGCATGTGATTCAACTCCATTTAGGATTGGGAAACAAACGCTAGCTCTCCTTACAAGAAACACACTCTGCTTTTGTGAAAAGAGCACTCTTTTACTCTAATGTGTTTCCTATAAGGCCAGAACAGTGAGCTTGCTCAGAACAAGAGAACTGTGGTTCCTACACACACGGGCTATATCTAGTTCAACTCTGCTTAAGAAACTGACAAGAACAGTAGATCGTCTTCAGTCAAATACACTGTACATGCTGGGAACAGACACCAGTGCTATTTGCGCTATGGGCAAATGGGAGCGCAATAGTGACTCTTCTTACCAGAAAACAACTCTTGCTCGTAGGACCAGAAAGTGCATGTGATTCAACTCCATTTAGGACTGGGAAACAAACGCTAGCTCGCCTTACAAGAAACACACTCTGCTTCTGAGAAAAGATCACTCTTCTACTCTACTGTGTTTTCTTAGGGCCAGAACAGTGAGCTTGCTCAGAGGAAAAGAACTGTGCTTCCTACACACACGGCCATATCTAGTTAAATTCTGCTTAGCAAACTGACAAGAACAGTAGATCCTCTTCAGTCCAATACACTGTACATGCTGGGAACAGACGCCAGCGCATTTGCTATGTGTATGACAAAGGGAGCGCAATAGTGAATCTTCTTACCAGAAAACAACTCTTGCTCGTAGGACCAGAAACTGCATGTGATTCAACTCCATTTAGGACTGAGAAACAAACGCTAGCTTGCCTTACAAGAAACACACTCTGCTTTTGAGAAAAGAGCAGTCTTCTACTCTACTGTGTTTCCTATCGGGTCGGAACAGTGAGCTTGCTCAGATCAAAAGAACTCTGCTTCCTACACTCACGGGCCATATCTAGTTCAACTCTGCTTAGGAAACTGACAAGAACAGTAGCTCCTCTTCATTCAAATACACTCTACTTGCTGGGAACAGATGCGAGTGCTATTTGCACTGTGTATGGCAATGGGATCGCAATAGTGACTTTCCTTACCAGAAAACAACTCTGCTCATAGGAGCAAAAACTGCATGTGATTCAACTCCACTTAGAAGTGGGAAACAAACACTAGCTCGCCTTACAAGAAACACACTCCGCTTTTGAGAAAATAGCACTCTTCTTCTCTACTGTGTTTCCTATAGGGCCAGAACAGTGAGCTTGCTCAGAACAAAAAAACCTGTGCTTCCAACACACACGGCCATATATAGTTCAATTCTGCTTAGCAAACTGACAAGAACAGTAGATTCTCTTCAGTCCAATACACTGTACATGCTGGGAACAGACGCCAGTGCTATTTGCCCTGTGAATGACAATGGGAACGCAATAGTGACTCTTCTTACCAGAAAACAACTCTTGCTCGTAGGACCAGAAACTGCATGTGATTCAACTCCTTTTAGGACTGGGAAACAAATGCTAGCTCGCCTTACAAGAAACACACTCTTCTTTTGAGAAAAGAGCACTCTTCTACTCTACTGTGTTTCCTATGGGGTCCGAACAGTGAACTTGCTCAGAACAAAAGAACTGTGCTTCCTAAACACACGGCCATATCTAGTTCAATTCTGCTTAGGAAACTGAGAAGAACAGTAGATCCTCTTCAGTACAATACACTGTACATGCTGGGAACAGTCTCCAGTGCTATTTTCCCTGTATATGACAATGGGAGCGCAATAGTTACTCTTCTTACCAGAAAAAAACTATTGCTCGAAGGATCAGAAACTGCATGTGATTCAACTCCATATAGGACTGGGAAACAAACGCTAGCTCTCCTTACAAGAAACACACTCTGCTTTTGAGAAAAGAGCACTCTTACACTCTAATGTGTTTCCAATAGGGTTAGAACAGTGAGCTTGTTCAGAACAAAAGAACTGTACTTCCTACACACACGGGCTACATCTAGTTCAACTCTGCTTAGGAAACTGACAAGAACAGTAGATCCTCTTCAGTCCAATACACTGTACATTTTGGGAACAGATGCCAGTGCTCTTTGCCCTGTGGGCAAATGGGAGCACAATAGTGACTCTTCTTACCAGAAAACAACTCTTGCTCGTAGGACCAGAAAGTGCATGTGATTCAACTCCATTTAGGACTGGGAAACAAACGCTAGCTCGCCTTACAAGAAACACACTCTGCTTTTGAGAAAAGAGCACTCTTCTACTCTACTGTGTATCCTATGGGGTCCGAACAGTGAGCTTGCACAGAACAAAAGAACTGTGCTTCCTACACACACGGGCCATATCTAGTTCAACTCTGCTTAGGAACCTGACAAGAACAGGAGCTCCTCTTCAGTCCAATACACTGTACTTGCTGGGAAAAGACGCGAGTGCTATTTGCACTGTGTATGGCAATGGGAGCACAATAGTGAATTTCCTTACCAGAAAACAACTCTTGCTCGTGGGACCAACAACTGCATGTGATTCAACTCCATGTAGGACTGGGAAACAAACGCTAGCTCGCCTTACAAGAACACACTCTGCTTTTGAGAAAAGAGCACTCTTCTACTCTACTGTGTTTCCTATAGGGCCAGAACAGTGAGCTTGCTCAGAACAAAAGAACTGTGCTTCCTACACGCAAGGCCATATCTAGTTCAATTCTGCTTATGAAACTGACAAGAACAGTAGATCCTCTTCAGTCCAATACACTGTACATGCTGGGAACAGACGCCAGTGCTATTACCCTCTGGGCAAATGGGAGCGCAATAGTGACTCTACTTACCAGAAAACAACTCTTGCTCGTAGGAACAGAAACTGAATGGGATTCAACTCCATTTAGGACTGGGAAACAAACACTAGCTCGCCTTACAAGAAACACACTGTGCTTTTGAGAAAATAGCACTCTTCAACTCTACTGTGTTTCCTATGGGTTCCGAAGAGTGAGCTTGCTCGGAACAAAAGAACTGTGTTTCCTACACACACGGGCCATATCTAGTTCAACTCTACTTAGGAAACTGACAAGAAGAGTAGCTCCTCTTCAGTCCAATACACTGTACTTGCTGGGAACAGACGCCAGTGATCTTTGCACTGTGGGCAAATGGGAGCGCAATAGTGACTCTTCTTACCAGAAAACAACTCTTGCTCGTAGGACCAGAAACTGCATGGGATTCAACTCCATTTAGTACTGGGAAACAAACGCTAGCTCGCCTTACAAGAAACACACTCTGCTTTTGAGAAAAGAGCACTCGTCTACTCTAATGTGTTTCCTATAGGACAAGAACAGTGAGCTTGCTCAGAAAAAAAAAATTTGCTTCCTACACACGGCCATATCTAGTTCAATTCTGCTTAGGAAACTGACAAGAACAGTAGATCCTCTTCAGTACAATACACTGTACATGCTGGGAACAGACGCCAGTGCTATTTGCCCTGTGAAAGACAATGGGAACTCAATAGTGCCTCTTCTTACCAGAAAACAACTCTTGCTCGTACGATCAGAAACTGCATGTGATTCAACTCCATTTAGGACTGGGAAACAAACGCTAGCTCACCTTACAAGAAACACCCTCTGCTTTTGAGAAAAGAGCACTCTTCTACTCTACTGTGTTTCCTATGGGGTCCAAACAGTGAGCTTGCTCAGAACAAAGAAGAACTGTGCTTCCTAAACACACGGGCCATATCTAGTTCAACTCCACTTAGGAAATTGACAAGAACAGTAGCTCCTCTTCAGTCCAATACACTGTACTTGCTGGGAACAGACACAAGTGCTATTTGCACTGTGTATGGCAATGGGAGCACAACAGTGACTTTCCTTACCAGAAAACAACTCTTGCTCGCAGGACCAAAACTGCTTGTGATTCAACTCCATTTAGGACTGGGAAACAAACGCTAGCTCGCCTTACAAGAAACACACTCTGCTTTTGAGAAAAGATCACTCTTCTACTCTACTGTGTTTCTATGGGGTCCGAACAGTGAGCTTGCTCAGAACAAAAGAACTGTGCTTCCTACACACACGGGCCATATCTAGTTCAACTCTACTTAGGAAACTGACAAGAACAGTAGCTCCACTTCAGTCCAATACACTGTATTTGCTGGGAACAGACGCGAGTGCTATTTGCACTGTGTATGGCAATGGGAGCGCAATAGTGACTTTCCTTACCAGAAAACAACTCTTGCTCGTGGGACCAAAAACTGCATGTGATTCAACTCCATTTAAAACTGGGAAAGAAATGCTAGCTCGCCTTACAAGAAACACACTCTGCTTTTGAGAAAAGAGCACTCTTCTACTCTACTGTGTTTCCTATCGGGTCGGAACAGTGAGCTTGCTCACATCAAAAGAACTCTGCTTCCTACACTCACGGGCCATATCTAGTTCAACTCTGCTTAGGAAACTGACAAGAACAGTAGCTCCTCTTCATTCAAATACACTCTACTTGCTGGGAACAGATGCGAGTGCTATTTGCACTGTGAAAGACAATGGGAACGCAATAGTGCCTCTTCTTACCAGAAAACAACTCTTGCTCGTACGATCAGAAACTGCATGTGATTCAACTCCATTTAGGACTGGGAAACAAACGCTAGCTCACCTTACAAGAAACACCCTCTGCTTTTGAGAAAAGAGCACTCTTCTACTCTACTGTGTTTCCTATGGGGTCCAAACAGTGAGCTTGCTCAGAACAAAGAAGAACTGTGCTTCCTAAACACACGGGCCATATCTAGTTCAACTCCACTTAGGAAACTGACAAGAACAGTAGCTCCTCTTCAGTCCAATACACTGTACTTGCTGGGAACAGACACAAGTGCTATTTGCACTGTGTATGGCAATGGGAGCGCAACAGTGACTTTCCTTACCAGAAAACAACTCTTGCTCGCAGGACCAAAACTGCTTGTGATTCAACTCCATTTAGGACTGGGAAACAAACGCTAGCTCACCTTACAAGAAACACCCTCTGCTTTTGAGAAAAGAGCACTCTTCTACTCTACTGTGTTTCCTATGGGGTCCAAACAGTGAGCTTGCTCAGAACAAAGAAGAACTGTGCTTCCTAAACACACGGGCCATATCTAGTTCAACTCCACTTAGGAAACTGACAAGAACAGTAGCTCCTCTTCAGTCCAATACACTGTACTTGCTGGGAACAGACACAAGTGCTATTTGCACTGTGTATGGCAATGGGAGCGCAACAGTGACTTTCCTTACCAGAAAACAACTCTTGCTCGCAGGACCAAAACTGCTTGTGATTCAACTCCATTTAGGACTGGGAAACAAACGCTAGCTCGCCTTACAAGAAACACACTCTGCTTTTGAGAAAAGATCACTCTTCTACTCTACTGTGTTTCTATGGGGTCCGAACAGTGAGCTTGCTCAGAACAAAAGAACTGTGCTTCCTACACACACGGGCCATATCTAGTTCAACTCTACTTAGGAAACTGACAAGAACAGTAGCTCCACTTCAGTCCAATACACTGTATTTGCTGGGAACAGACGCGAGTGCTATTTGCACTGTGTATGGCAATGGGAGCGCAATAGTGACTTTCCTTACCAGAAAACAACTCTTGCTCGTGGGACCAAAAACTGCATGTGATTCAACTCCATTTAAAACTGGGAAAGAAATGCTAGCTCGCCTTACAAGAAACACACTCTGCTTCTGAGAAAAGATCACTCTTCTACTCTACTGTGTTTTCTATAGGGCCAGAACAGTGAGCTTTCTCAGAGGAAAAGAACTGTGCTTCCTACACACACGGCCATATCTAGTTAAATTCTGCTTAGCAAACTGACAAGAACAGGAGATCCTCTTCAGTCCAATACACTGTACATGCTGGGAACAGACGCCAGCGCATTTGCTATGTGTATGACAAAGGGAGCGCAATAGTGAATCTTCTTACCAGAAAACAACTCTTGCTCGTAGGACCAGAAACTGCATGTGATTCAACTCCATTTAGGACTGAGAAACAAACGCTAGCTTGCCTTACAAGAAACACACTCTGCTTTTGAGAAAAGAGCACTCTTCTACTCTACTGTGTTTCCTATCGGGTCGGAACAGTGAGCTTGCTCAGATCAAAAGAACTCTGCTTCCTACACTCACGGGCCATATCTAGTTCAACTCTGCTTAGGAAACTGACAAGAACAGTAGCTCCTCTTCATTCAAATACACTCTACTTGCTGGGAACAGATGCGAGTGCTATTTGCACTGTGTATGGCAATGGGATCGCAATAGTGACTTTCCTTACCAGAAAACAACTCTGCTCATAGGAGCAAAAACTGCATGTGATTCAACTCCACTTAGAAGTGGGAAACAAACACTAGCTCGCCTTACAAGAAACACACTCCGCTTTTGAGAAAATAGCACTCTTCTACTCTACTGTGTTTCCTATAGGGCCAGAACAGTGAGCTTGCTCAGAACAAAAAAAAACTGTGCTTCCAACACACACGGCCATATATAGTTCAATTCTGCTTAGCAAACTGACAAGAACAGTAGATTCTCTTCAGTCCAATACACTGTACATGCTGGGAACAGACGCCAGTGCTATTTGCCCTGTGAATGACAATGGGAACGCAATAGTGACTCTTCTTACCAGAAAACAACTCTTGCTCGTAGGACCAGAAACTGCATGTGATTTAACTCCTTTTAGGACTGGGAAACAAATGCTAGCTCGCCTTAGAAGAAACACACTCTTCTTTTGAGAAAAGAGCACTCTTCTACTCTACTGTGTTTCCTATGGGGTCCGAACAGTGAACTTGCTCAGAACAAAAGAACTGTGCTTCCTAAACACACGGCCATATCTAGTTCAATTCTGCTTAGGAAACTGACAAGAACAATAGATCCTCTTCAGTCCAATACACTGTACATGCTGGAAACAGACGCCAGTGCTATTTGCCCTGTGTGTGACAATGGAAGCACAATAGTGACTCTTCTTACCAGAAAACAACTCTTGCTCGTAGGACCAGAAAATGCATGGTATTCAACTGCATTTAGGACTGGGAAACAAACGCTAGCTCGCCTTACAAGAAACACACTCTGCTTTTGAGAAAAAAGCACTCTTCTACTCTACTGTGTTTCCTATGGGGTACGAACAGTGAGCTTGCTCAGAACAAAAGTACTGTGCTTCCTACACACACGGCCATATCTAGTTCAACTCTGCTTAGGAAACTGACAAGAACAGTAGATCCTCTTCAGTCCAATACACTGTACATGCTGGGAACAGACGCCAGTGCTATTTGCCCTGTGTATGACAATGGGAGGGCATGAGTGACTCTTCTTACCAGAAAACAACTCTTGCTCATAGGACCAGAAACTGCATGTGATTCAACTCCATTTAGGACTGGGAAACAAACGCTAGGTCGCCTTACAAGAAACACACTCTGCTTTTGAGAAAAGAGCACTCTTCTACTCTAATGTGTTTCCTATAGGGTTAGAACAGTGAGCTTGCTCAGAACAAAAGAACTGTGCTTCCTACACACATGGGCTACATCTAGTTCAACTCTGCTTAGGAAACTGACAAGAACAGTAGATCTTCTTCAGTCCAATACACTGTACGTTTTGGGAACAGACCCCATTGCTCTTTGCCCTGTGGGCAAATGGGAACATAATAGTGACTCTTCTTACCAGAAAACAACTCTTGCTCGTAGGACCAGAATCTGCATGTGATAAAACTCCATTTAAGACTGAGAAACAAACACTAGCTCGCCTTACAAGAAACACACTCTGCTTTTGAGAAAAGAGCACTCTTCTACTCTACTGTGTTTCCTATGGGGTCCGAACAGTGAGCTTGTTCAGAACAAAGAACTGTGCTTCCTACACACACGGCCATATCTAGTTAAATTCTACTTAGGAAACTGACAAGAACAGTAGATCTTCTTCAGTCCAATACACTGTACATGCTGGGAACAGATGCCTGTGCTCTTTGCACTGTGTATGACAATGGGAGCGCAATAGTGACTCTTCTTACCAGAAAACAACTCTTGCTCTTAGGACCAGAAACTGCATGTGATTCAACTCCATTTAGGACTGGGAAACAAACGCTAGCTCGCCTTACAAGAAACACACTCTGCTTTTGAGAAAAGAGCACTCTTCTACTCTACTGTGTTTCCTATGGGGTGCGAACACTAAGCTTGCTCAGAACAAAAGAATTCTGCTTCCTCCACTCACGGGCCATATCTAGTTCAACTCTGCTTTGGTAACTTACAAGAAAAGTAGCTCCTCTTCAGTCCAATACACTGTACTTGCAGGGAAAAGACGCGAGTGCTATTTGCACTGTGTAAGGCAATGGGAGCACAATAGTGAATTTCCATACCAGAAAACAACTCTTGCTCGTGGGACCAACAACTGCATGTGATTCAACTCCATTTTGGACTGGGAAACAAACGTTAGCTCGCCTTACAAGAAACACACTCTGCTTTTGAGAAAAGAGCACACTTCTACTCTACTCTGTTTCCTATAGGGCCAGAACAGTGAGCTTGCTCAGAACAAAAGAACTGTGCTTCCTACACACATGGGCCATATCTAGTTCAATTCTGCTTAGCAAACTGACAAGAACAATAGATCCTCTTCAGTCCAATACACTGTACATGCTGGGAACAGACGCCAGTGCTCTTTTCCCTGTGGGCAAATGGGAGCGCAATAGTGAGTCTTCTTACAGGAAGACAACTCTTACTCGTAGGACCAGAAACTGCATGTGATTCAACTCCATTTAGGAGTTGGAAACAAACGCTAGCTCGCCTTACAAGAAACACACTCTGCTTTTGAGAAAAGAGCACTCTTCAACTCTAATGTGTTTCCTATAGGGCCAGAACAGCGAGCTTGTTCTGAACAAAAGAACTGTGCTTCCTACACTCACGGGCTATATCTATTTCAACTCTGCTTAGGAAACTGACAAGAACAGTAGATCCTCTTCAGTCCAATACACTGTACATGCTGGGAACAGACGCCAGTGCTATTTGCCCTGTGTATGACAATGGGAGCGCAATAGTGACTCTTCTTACCAGAATACAACTCTTGCTCGTAGGACCAGAAACGGCATGTGATTCAACTCCATTTAGGACTGGGAAACAAATTTTAGCTCGCCTTACAAGAAACACACTCTGCTTTTGAGAAAAGAGCACTCTTCTACTCTAATGTGTTTCCATTAGGGTTAGAACAGTGAGCTTGCTCAGAACAAAAGAACTGTGCTTCCTGCACACACGGGATACATCTAGTTCAACTCTGCTTAGGAAACTGACAAGAACAGTAGGTCCTCTTCAGTCCAATATACTGTACTTGCTGGGAACAGACGCGAGTGCTATTTGCACTGTGTATGGCAATGGGAGCCCAATAGTGACTTTCTTTACCAGAAAACAACTCTTACTCTTGGGACCAACAACTGCATGTGATTCAACTCCATTTAGGACTGGGAAACAAAAGCTAGCTCGCCTTACAAGAAACACACTCTGCTTCTGAGAAAAGAGCACTCTTCTACTCTACTGTGTTTCCTATGAGGTCCGAACAGTGAGCTTGCTTAGAACAAAAGAACTGTGCTTCCTACACACGGGCTATATCTAGTTCAACTCTGCTTAGGAAACTGACAAGAACAGTAGATCCTCTTCAGTCCAATACACTGTACATGCTGGGAACAGACGCCAGTGCTATTTGTCCTGTGTATGACAAAGGGAGCGCAATAGTTACGTTTCTTACCAGAAAATAATTCTTGTTCGTAGGACGAGAATCTGCAAAATTCAACTCCATTTAGGACTGGGAAACAAACGCTAGATCGCCTTACAAGAAACACACTCTGCTTTTGAGAAAATAGCACTCCTCTACTCTACTGTGTTTCCTATAGGGCCAGAAGAGTGAGCTTGCTCAGAACAAAAGAACTGTGTTTCCTACACACACGGCCATATGTAGTTCAATTCTACTTAGGAAACTGACAAGAAGTGTAGATCCTCTTCAGTCCAATACACTGTACATGCTTTGAACAGACGCCAGTGCTCTTTGCCCTGTGTATAACAATGGGAGCGCAATAGTGACTCTTCTTACCAGAAAACTACTCTTCCTCGTAGGACCAGAAACTGCATGTGATTCAACTCCATTTAGGACTGGGAAGCAAACGCTAGCTCGCCTTACAAGAAACACACTCTGCTTTTGAGAAAAGAGCACTCTTCTACTCTACTGTGTTTCCGATGGGGTCCGAACAGTGAGCTTGCTCAGAACAAAAGAACTCTGCTTTCTACACTCACGGGCCATATCTAGTTCAACTCTGCTTTGGTAACTGACAAGAACAGTAGCTCCTCTTCAGTCCAATACACTGTACTTCCTGGGAAAAAACGCGAGAGCTATTGGCACTGTGTATGACAATGGGAACACAATAGTGAATTTCCTTACTAGAAAACCACTCTTGCCTGTGGGACAAACTACTGCATGTGATTCAACTCCATTTAGGACTGGGAAACAAACGCTAGCTCGCCTTAAAAGAAACACACTCTGATTTTGACAAAAGAGCACTCTTCTACTCTACTGTGTTTCCTATAGGGCCAGAACAGTGAGCTTGCTCAGAACAAATATCAGTGCTTCCTACACACACGGCCATATCTAGTTCAATTCTGCTTAGGAAACTGACAAGAACAGTAGATCCTCTTCAGTCCAATACACTGTACATGCTGGGAACAGTCGTCAGTGCTATTTTCCCTGTGTATGACAATGGGAGTGCAATAGTGACTGTTCTTACCAGAAAACAACACTTGCTCGTAGGACTAGAAACTGCATGTGATTCAACTCCATTTAAAACTGGGAAGGAAACCAACTCTCGCTCGCCTAACAAGAAACAAACTCTGCTTTTGAGAAAAGAGCACTCTTACACTCTAATGTGTTTCTAATAGGGTTAGAACAGTGAGCTTGCTAAGAACAAAAGAACTGTGCTTCCTACACACACGGGCTACATCTAGTTCAACTCTGCTTAGGAAACTGACAAGAACAAGAGATCCTCTTCAGTCCAATACACTGTACATTTTGGGAACAGACGCCAGTGCTCTTTGCACTGTGCGCAAATGGGAGCGCAATAGTGACTCTTCTTACCAGAAAACAACTCTTGCTCGTAGGACCAGAAAGTGCATGGGATTCAACTGCATTTAGGACTGGGAAACAAACGCTAGCTCGCCTTACAAGAAACACACTCTGCTTTTGAGAAAAGAGCACTCTTCTACTCTACTGTCTTTCCTATGGGGTCCGAACAGTGAGCTTGCACAGAACAAAAGAACTGTGCTTCCTACACACACGGGCCATATCTTGTTCAACTCTGCTTAGAAACCTGACAAGAACAGTAGCTGCTCTTCAGTCCAATACACTGTACTTGCTGGGAACAGACGCCAGTGCTATTTGTACTGTGTATGGCAATAGGAGTGCAATAGTGACTCTTCTTATCAGAAAACAACTCTTGCTCGTAGGACCAGAAATTGCATGGGATTCAACTCCATTTAGGACTGGGAAACAAACGCTAGCTCCCCTTACAAGAAACACATTCTGCTTTTGAGAAAAGAGCACTCTTCTACTCTAATGTGTTTCCTAAAGGGATAGAACAGTGAGCTTGCTCAGAACAAAAGAACTGTGCTTCCTACACACACGGGCTATATCTACTTCAACTCTACGTAGGAAACTGACAAGAGCAGAAGCTCCTCTCCAGTCCAATACACTGTACTTGCTGGGAACAGACGCGAGTGCTATTTGCACTGTGTATGGCAATGGGAGCGCAATAGTGACTTTCCTTACCAGAAAACAACTCTGCTGGTAGGAATAAAAAACTGCATGTGACTCAACTCCATTTAGGATTGGGAAACAAACGCTAGCTCTCCTTACAAGAAACACACTCTGCTTTTGTGAAAAGAGCACTCTTTTACTCTAATGTGTTTCCTATAAGGCCAGAACAGTGAGCTTGCTCAGAACAAGAGAACTGTGGTTCCTACACACACGGGCTATATCTAGTTCAACTCTGCTTAAGAAACTGACAAGAACAGTAGATCGTCTTCAGTCAAATACACTGTACATGCTGGGAACAGACACCAGTGCTATTTGCGCTATGGGCAAATGGGAGCGCAATAGTGACTCTTCTTACCAGAAAACAACTCTTGCTCGTAGGACCAGAAAGTGCATGTGATTCAACTCCATTTAGGACTGGGAAACAAACGCTAGCTCGCCTTACAAGAAACACACTCTGCTTTTGAGAAAAGAGCACTCTTACACTCTAATGTGTTTCCAATAGGGTTAGAACAGTGAGCTTGTTCAGAACAAAAGAACTGTACTTCCTACACACACGGGCTACATCTAGTTCAACTCTGCTTAGGAAACTGACAAGAACAGTAGATCCTCTTCAGTCCAATACACTGTACATTTTGGGAACAGATGCCAGTGCTCTTTGCCCTGTGGGCAAATGGGAGCACAATAGTGACTCTTCTTACCAGAAAACAACTCTTGCTCGTAGGACCAGAAAGTGCATGTGATTCAACTCCATTTAGGACTGGGAAACAAACGCTAGCTCGCCTTACAAGAAACACACTCTGCTTTTGAGAAAAGAGCACTCTTCTACTCTACTGTGTATCCTATGGGGTCCGAACAGTGAGCTTGCACAGAACAAAAGAACTGTGCTTCCTACACACACGGGCCATATCTAGTTCAACTCTGCTTAGGAACCTAACAAGAACAGGAGCTCCTCTTCAGTCCAATACACTGTACTTGCTGGGGAAAGACGCGAGTGCTATTTGCACTGTGTATGGCAATGGGAGCACAATAGTGAATTTCCTTACCAGAAAACAACTCTTGCTCGTGGGACCAACAACTGCACGTGATTCAACTCCATTTAGGACTGGGAAACAAACGCTAGCTCACCTTACCAGAAACACACTCTGCTTTTGAGAAAAGAGCACTCTTCTACTCTACTGTGTTTCCTATAGGGCCAGAACAGTGAGCTTGCTCAGAACAAAAGAACTGTGCTTCCTACACACACGGCCATATCTAGTTCAATTCTGCTTATGAAACTGACAAGAACAGTAGATCCTCTTCAGTCCAATACACTGTACATGCTGGGAACAGACGCCAGTGCTATTACCCTCTGGGCAAATGGGAGCGCAATAGTGACTCTACTTACCAGAAAACAACTCTTGCTCGTAGGAACAGAAACTGCATGGGATTCAACTCCATTTAGGACTGGGAAACAAACACCAGCTCGCCTTACAAGAAACACACTGTGCTTTTGAGAAAATAGCACTCTTCAACTCTACTGTGTTTCCTATGGGTTCCGAACAGTGAGCTTGCTCAGAACAAAAGAACTGTGTTTCCTACACACACGGGCCATATCTAGTTCAACTCTACTTAGGAAACTGACAAGAAGAGTAGCTCCTCTTCAGTCCAATACACTGTACTTGCTGGGAACAGACGCCAGTGATCTTTGCACTGTGGGCAAATGGGAGCGCAATAGTGACTCTACTTACCAGAAAACAACTCTTGCTTGTAGGAACAGAAACTGAATGGGATTCAACTCCATTTAGGACTGGGAAACAAACACTAGCTCGCCTTACAAGAAACACACTGTGCTTTTGAGAAAATAGCACTCTTCAACTCTACTGTGTTTCCTATGGGTTCCGAACAGTGAGCTTGCTCAGAACAAAAGAACTGTGTTTCCTACACACACGGGCCATATCTAGTTCAACTCTACTTAGGAAACTGACAAGAAGAGTAGCTCCTCTTCAGTCCAATACACTGTACTTGCTGGGAACAGACGCCAGTGATCTTTGCACTGTGGGCAAATGGGAGCGCAATAGTGACTCTTCTTACCAGAAAACAACTCTTGCTCGTAGGACCAGAAACTGCATGGGATTCAACTCCATTTAGTACTGGGAAACAAACGCTAGCTCGCCTTACAAGAAACACACTCTGCTTTTGAGAAAAGAGCACTCGTCTACTCTAATGTGTTTCCTATAGGACAAGAACAGTGAGCTTGCTCAGAAAAAAAAAATTTGCTTCCTACACACGGCCATATCTAGTTCAATTCTGCTTAGGAAACTGACAAGAACAGTAGATCCTCTTCAGTACAATACACTGTACATGCTGGGAACAGACGCCAGTGCTATTTGCCCTGTGAAAGACAATGGGAACGCAATAGTGCCTCTTCTTACCAGAAAACAACTCTTGCTCGTACGATCAGAAACTGCATGTGATTCAACTCCATTTAGGACTGGGAAACAAACGCTAGCTCACCTTACAAGAAACACCCTCTGCTTTTGAGAAAAGAGCACTCTTCTACTCTACTGTGTTTCCAATGGGGTCCAAACAGTGAGCTTGCTCAGAACAAAGAAGAACTGTGCTTCCTAAACACACGGGCCATATCTAGTTCAACTCCACTTAGGAAACTGACAAGAACAGTAGATCCTCTTCAGTCCAATACACTGTACTTGCTGGGAACAGACACAAGTGCTATTTGCACTGTGTATGGCAATGGGAGCGCAACAGTGACTTTCCTTACCAGAAAACAACTCTTGCTCGCAGGACCAAAACTGCTTGTGATTCAACTCCATTTAGGACTGGGAAACAAACGCTAGCTCACCTTACAAGAAACACCCTCTGCTTTTGAGAAAAGAGCACTCTTCTACTCTACTGTGTTTCCTATGGGGTCCAAACAGTGAGCTTGCTCAGAACAAAGAAGAACTGTGCTTCCTAAACACACGGGCCATATCTAGTTCAACTCCACTTAGGAAACTGACAAGAACAGTAGCTCCTCTTCAGTCCAATACACTGTACTTGCTGGGAACAGACACAAGTGCTATTTGCACTGTGTATGGCAATGGGAGCGCAACAGTGACTTTCCTTACCAGAAAACAACTCTTGCTCGCAGGACCAAAACTGCTTGTGATTCAACTCCATTTAGGACTGGGAAACAAACGCTAGCTCGCCTTACAAGAAACACACTCTGCTTTTGAGAAAAGATCACTCTTCTACTCTACTGTGTTTCTATGGGGTCCGAACAGTGAGCTTGCTCAGAACAAAAGAACTGTGCTTCCTACACACACGGGCCATATCTAGTTCAACTCTACTTAGGAAACTGACAAGAACAGTAGCTCCACTTCAGTCCAATACACTGTATTTGCTGGGAACAGACGCGAGTGCTATTTGCACTGTGTATGGCAATGGGAGCGCAATAGTGACTTTCCTTACCAGAAAACAACTCTTGCTCGTGGGACCAAAAACTGCATGTGATTCAACTCCATTTAAAACTGGGAAAGAAATGCTAGCTCGCCTTACAAGAAACACACTCTGCTTCTGAGAAAAGATCACTCTTCTACTCTACTGTGTTTTCTATAGGGCCAGAACAGTGAGCTTGCTCAGAGGAAAAGAACTGGGCTTCCTACACACACGGCCATATCTAGTTAAATTCTGCTTAGCAAACTGACAAGAACAGTAGATCCTCTTCAGTCCAATACACTGTACATGCTGGGAACAGACGCCAGCGCATTTGCTATGTGTATGACAAAGGGAGCGCAATAGTGAATCTTCTTACCAGAAAACAACTCTTGCTCGTAGGACCAGAAACTGCATGTGATTCAACTCCATTTAGGACTGAGAAACAAACGCTAGCTTGCCTTACAAGAAACACACTCTGCTTTTGAGAAAAGAGCACTCTTCTACTCTACTGAGTTTCCTATCGGGTCGGAACAGTGAGCTTGCTCACATCAAAAGAACTCTGCTTCCTACACTCACGGGCCATATCTAGTTCAACTCTGCTTAGGAAACTGACAAGAACAGTAGCTCCTCTTCATTCAAATACACTCTACTTGCTGGGAACAGATGCGAGTGCTATTTGCACTGTGTATGGCAATGGGATCGCAATAGTGACTTTCCTTACCAGAAAACAACTCTGCTCATAGGAGCAAAAACTGCATGTGATTCAACTCCACTTAGAAGTGGGAAACAAACACTAGCTCGCCTTACAAGAAACACACTCCGCTTTTGAGAAAATAGCACTCTTCTACTCTACTGTGTTTCCTATAGGGCCAGAACAGTGAGCTTGCTCAGAACAAAAAAAAACTGTGCTTCCAACACACACGGCCATATATAGTTCAATTCTGCTTAGCAAACTGACAAGAACAGTAGATTCTCTTCAGTCCAATACACTGTACATGCTGGGAACAGACGCCAGTGCTATTTGCCCTGTGAATGACAATGGGAACGCAATAGTGACTCTTCTTACCAGAAAACAACTCTTGCTCGTAGGACCAGAAACTGCATGTGATTCAACTCCTTTTAGGACTGGGAAACAAATGCTAGCTCGCCTTAGAAGAAACACACTCTTCTTTTGAGAAAAGAGCACTCTTCTACTCTACTGTGTTTCCTATGGGGTCCGAACAGTGAACTTGCTCAGAACAAAAGAACTGTGCTTCCTAAACACACGGCCATATCTAGTTCAATTCTGCTTAGGAAACTGACAAGAACAATAGATCCTCTTCAGTCCAATACACTGTACATGCTGGAAACAGACGCCAGTGCTATTTGCCCTGTGTGTGACAATGGAAGCACAATAGTGACTCTTCTTACCAGAAAACAACTCTTGCTCGTAGGACCAGAAAATGCATGGTATTCAACTGCATTTAGGACTGGGAAACAAACGCTAGCTCGCCTTACAAGAAACACACTCTGCTTTTGAGAAAAAAGCACTCTTCTACTCTACTGTGTTTCCTATGGGGTACGAACAGTGAGCTTGCTCAGAACAAAAGTACTGTGCTTCCTACACACACGGCCATATCTAGTTCAACTCTGCTTAGGAAACTGACAAGAACAGTAGATCCTCTTCAGTCCAATACACTGTACATGCTGGGAACAGACGCCAGTGCTATTTGCCCTGTGTATGACAATGGGAGGGCATGAGTGACTCTTCTTACCAGAAAACAACTCTTGCTCATAGGACCAGAAACTGCATGTGATTCAACTCCATTTAGGACTGGGAAACAAACGCTAGGTCGCCTTACAAGAAACACACTCTGCTTTTGAGAAAAGAGCACTCTTCTACTCTAATGTGTTTCCTATAGGGTTAGAACAGTGAGCTTGCTCAGAACAAAAGAACTGTGCTTCCTACACACATGGGCTACATCTAGTTCAACTCTGCTTAGGAAACTGACAAGAACAGTAGATCTTCTTCAGTCCAATACACTGTACGTTTTGGGAACAGACCCCATTGCTCTTTGCCCTGTGGGCAAATGGGAACATAATAGTGACTCTTCTTACCAGAAAACAACTCTTGCTCGTAGGACCAGAATCTGCATGTGATAAAACTCCATTTAGGACTGAGAAACAAACACTAGCTCGCCTTACAAGAAACACACTCTGCTTTTGAGAAAAGAGCACTCTTCTACTCTACTGTGTTTCCTATGGGGTCCGAACAGTGAGCTTGTTCAGAACAAAGAACTGTGCTTCCTACACACACGGCCATATCTAGTTAAATTCTACTTAGGAAACTGACAAGAACAGTAGATCTTCTTCAGTCCAATACACTGTACATGCTGGGAACAGATGCCTGTGCTCTTTGCACTGTGTATGACAATGGGAGCGCAATAGTGACTCTTCTTACCAGAAAACAACTCTTGCTCTTAGGACCAGAAACTGCATGTGATTCAACTCCATTTAGGACTGGGAAACAAACGCTAGCTCGCCTTACAAGAAACACACTCTGCTTTTGAGAAAAGAGCACTCTTCTACTCTACTGTGTTTCCTATGGGGTGCGAACACTAAGCTTGCTCAGAACAAAAGAATTCTGCTTCCTCCACTCACGGGCCATATCTAGTTCAACTCTGCTTTGGTAACTTACAAGAAAAGTAGCTCCTCTTCAGTCCAATACACTGTACTTGCAGGGAAAAGACGCGAGTGCTATTTGCACTGTGTAAGGCAATGGGAGCACAATAGTGAATTTCCATACCAGAAAACAACTCTTGCTCGTGGGACCAACAACTGCATGTGATTCAACTCCATTTTGGACTGGGAAACAAACGTTAGCTCGCCTTACAAGAAACACACTCTGCTTTTGAGAAAAGAGCACACTTCTACTCTACTCTGTTTCCTATAGGGCCAGAACAGTGAGCTTGCTCAGAACAAAAGAACTGTGCTTCCTACACACATGGGCCATATCTAGTTCAATTCTGCTTAGCAAACTGACAAGAACAATAGATCCTCTTCAGTCCAATACACTGTACATGCTGGGAACAGACGCCAGTGCTCTTTTCCCTGTGGGCAAATGGGAGCGCAATAGTGAGTCTTCTTACAGGAAGACAACTCTTACTCGTAGGACCAGAAACTGCATGTGATTCAACTCCATTTAGGAGTTGGAAACAAACGCTAGCTCGCCTTACAAGAAACACACTCTGCTTTTGAGAAAAGAGCACTCTTCAACTCTAATGTGTTTCCTATAGGGCCAGAACAGCGAGCTTGCTCTGAACAAAAGAACTGTGCTTCCTACACTCACAGGCTATATCTATTTCAACTCTGCTTAGGAAACTGACAAGAACAGTAGATCCTCTTCAGTCCAATACACTGTACATGCTGGGAACAGACGCCAGTGCTATTTGCCCTGTGTATGACAATGGGAGCGCAATAGTGACTCTTCTTACCAGAATACAACTCTTGCTCGTAGGACCAGAAACGGCATGTGATTCAACTCCATTTAGGACTGGGAAACAAATTTTAGCTCGCCTTACAAGAAACACACTCTGCTTTTGAGAAAAGAGCACTCTTCTACTCTAATGTGTTTCCATTAGGGTTAGAACAGTGAGCTTGCTCAGAACAAAAGAACTGTGCTTCCTACACACACGGGATACATCTAGTTCAACTCTGCTTAGGAAACTGACAAGAACAGTAGGTCCTCTTCAGTCCAATATACTGTACTTGCTGGGAACAGACGCGAGTGCTATTTGCACTGTGTATGGCAATGGGAGCCCAATAGTGACTTTCTTTACCAGAAAACAACTCTTACTCTTGGGACCAACAACTGCATGTGATTCAACTCCATTTAGGACTGGGAAACAAAAGCTAGCTCGCCTTACAAGAAACACACTCTGCTTCTGAGAAAAGAGCACTCTTCTACTCTACTGTGTTTCCTATGAGGTCCGAACAGTGAGCTTGCTTAGAACAAAAGAACTGTGCTTCCTACACACGGGCTATATCTAGTTCAACTCTGCTTAGGAAACTGACAAGAACAGTAGATCCTCTTCAGTCCAATACACTGTACATGCTGGGAACAGACGCCAGTGCTATTTGTCCTGTGTATGACAAAGGGAGCGCAATAGTTACGTTTCTTACCAGAAAATAATTCTTGTTCGTTGGACGAGAATCTGCAAAATTCAACTCCATTTAGGACTGGGAAACAAACGCTAGATCGCCTTACAAGAAACACACTCTGCTTTTGAGAAAATAGCACTCCTCTACTCTACTGTGTTTCCTATAGGGCCAGAAGAGTGAGCTTGCTCAGAACAAAAGAACTGTGTTTCCTACACACACGGCCATATGTAGTTCAATTCTACTTAGGAAACTGACAAGAAGTGTAGATCCTCTTCAGTCCAATACACTGTACATGCTTTGAACAGACGCCAGTGCTCTTTGCCCTGTGTATAACAATGGGAGCGCAATAGTGACTCTTCTTACCAGAAAACTACTCTTCCTCGTAGGACCAGAAACTGCATGTGATTCAACTCCATTTAGGACTGGGAAGCAAACGCTAGCTCGCCTTACAAGAAACACACTCTGCTTTTGAGAAAAGAGCACTCTTCTACTCTACTGTGTTTCCGATGGGGTCCGAACAGTGAGCTTGCTCAGAACAAAAGAACTCTGCTTTCTACACTCACGGGCCATATCTAGTTCAACTCTGCTTTGGTAACTGACAAGAACAGTAGCTCCTCTTCAGTCCAATACACTGTACTTCCTGGGAAAAAACGCGAGAGCTATTGGCACTGTGTATGGCAATGGGAACACAATAGTGAATTTCCTTACTAGAAAACCACTCTTGCTCGTGGGACAAACTACTGCATGTGATTCAACTCCATTTAGGACTGGGAAACAAACGCTAGCTCGCCTTAAAAGAAACACACTCTGATTTTGACAAAAGAGCACTCTTCTACTCTACTGTGTTTCCTATAGGGCCAGAACAGTGAGCTTGCTCAGAACAAATATCAGTGCTTCCTACACACACGGCCATATCTAGTTCAATTCTGCTTAGGAAACTGACAAGAACAGTAGATCCTCTTCAGTCCAATACACTGTACATGCTGGGAACAGTCGTCAGTGCTATTTTCCCTGTGTATGACAATGGGAGTGCAATAGTGACTGTTCTTACCAGAAAACAACACTTGCTCGTAGGACTAGAAACTGCATGTGATTCAACTCCATTTAAAACTGGGAAGGAAACCAACTCTCGCTCGCCTAACAAGAAACAAACTCTGCTTTTGAGAAAAGAGCACTCTTACACTCTAATGTGTTTCTAATAGGGTTAGAACAGTGAGCTTGCTCAGAACAAAAGAACTGTGCTTCCTACACACACGGGCTACATCTAGTTCAACTCTGCTTAGGAAACTGACAAGAACAAGAGATCCTCTTCAGTCCAATACACTGTACATTTTGGGAACAGACGCCAGTGCTCTTTGCACTGTGCGCAAATGGGAGCGCAATAGTGACTCTTCTTACCAGAAAACAACTCTTGCTCGTAGGACCAGAAAGTGCATGGGATTCAACTGCATTTAGGACTGGGAAACAAACGCTAGCTCGCCTTACAAGAAACACACTCTGCTTTTGAGAAAAGAGCACTCTTCTACTCTACTGTGTTTCCTATGGGGTCCGAACAGTGAGCTTGCACAGAACAAAAGAACTGTGCTTCCTACACACACGGGCCATATCTTGTTCAACTCTGCTTAGAAACCTGACAAGAACAGTAGCTGCTCTTCAGTCCAATACACTGTACTTGCTGGGAACAGACGCCAGTGCTATTTGTACTGTGTATGGCAATAGGAGTGCAATAGTGACTCTTCTTATCAGAAAACAACTCTTGCTCGTAGGACCAGAAATTGCATGGGATTCAACTCCATTTAGGACTGGGAAACAAACGCTAGCTCCCCTTACAAGAAACACATTCTGCTTTTGAGAAAAGAGCACTCTTCTACTCTAATGTGTTTCCTAAAGGGATAGAACAGTGAGCTTGCTCAGAACAAAAGAACTGTGCTTCCTACACACACGGGCTATATCTACTTCAACTCTACGTAGGAAACTGACAAGAGCAGAAGCTCCTCTCCAGTCCAATACACTGTACTTGCTGGGAACAGACGCGAGTGCTATTTGCACTGTGTATGGCAATGGGAGCGCAATAGTGACTTTCCTTACCAGAAAACAACTCTGCTGGTAGGAATAAAAAACTGCATGTGATTCAACTCCATTTAGGATTGGGAAACAAACGCTAGCTCTCCTTACAAGAAACACACTCTGCTTTTGTGAAAAGAGCACTCTTTTACTCTAATGTGTTTCCTATAAGGCCAGAACAGTGAGCTTGCTCAGAACAAGAGAACTGTGGTTCCTACACACACGGGCTATATCTAGTTCAACTCTGCTTAAGAAACTGACAAGAACAGTAGATCCTCTTCAGTCAAATACACTGTACATGCTGGGAACAGACACCAGTGCTATTTGCGCTATGGGCAAATGGGAGCGCAATAGTGACTCTTCTTACCAGAAAACAACTCTTGCTCGTAGGACCAGAAAGTGCATGTGATTCAACTCCATTTAGGACTGGGAAACAAACGCTAGCTCGCCTTACAAGAAACACACTCTGCTTTTGAGAAAAGAGCACTCATACACTCTAATGTGTTTCCAATAGGGTTAGAACAGTGAGCTTGTTCAGAACAAAAGAACTGTACTTCCTACACACACGGGCTACATCTAGTTCAACTGTGCTTAGGAAACTGACAAGAACAGTAGATCCTCTTCAGTCCAATACACTGTACATTTTGGGAACAGATGCCAGTGCTCTTTGCCCTGTGGGCAAATGGGAGCACAATAGTGACTCTTCTTACCAGAAAACAACTCTTGCTCGTAGGACCAGAAAGTGCATGTGATTCAACTCCATTTAGGACTGGGAAACAAACGCTAGCTCGCCTTACAAGAAACACACTCTGCTTTTGAGAAAAGAGCACTCTTCTACTCTACTGTGTATCCTATGGGGTCCGAACAGTGAGCTTGCACAGAACAAAAGAACTGTGCTTCCTACACACACGGGCCATATCTAGTTCAACTCTGCTTAGGAACCTAACAAGAACAGGAGCTCCTCTTCAGTCCAATACACTGTACTTGCTGGGAAAAGACGCGAGTGCTATTTGCAATGTGTATGGCAAAGGGAGCACAATAGTGAATTTCCTTACCAGAAAACAACTCTTGCTCGTGGGACCAACAACTGCACGTGATTCAACTCCATTTAGGACTGGGAAACAAACGCTAGCTCGCCTTACAAGAACACACTCTGCTTTTGAGAAAAGAGCACTCTTCTACTCTACTGTGTTTCCTGTAGGGCCAGAACAGTGAGCTTGCTCAGAACAAAAGAACTGTGCTTCCTACACACACGGCCATATCTAGTTCAATTCTGCTTATGAAACTGACAAGAACAGTAGATCCTCTTCAGTCCAATACACTGTACATGCTGGGAACACACGCCAGTGCTATTACCCTCTGGGCAAATGGGAGCGCAATAGTGACTCTACTTACCAGAAAACAACTCTTGCTCGTAGGAACAGAAACTGCATGGGATTCAACTCCATTTAGGACTGGGAAACAAACACCAGCTCGCCTTACAAGAAACACACTGTGCTTTTGAGAAAATAGCACTCTTCAACTCTACTGTGTTTCCTATGGGTTCCGAACAGTGAGCTTGCTCAGAACAAAAGAACTGTGTTTCCTACACACACGGGCCATATCTAGTTCAACTCTACTTAGGAAACTGACAAGAAGAGTAGCTCCTCTTCTGTCCAATACACTGTACTTGCTGGGAACAGACGCCAGTGATCTTTGCACTGTGGGCAAATGGGAGCGCAATAGTGACTCTTCTTACCAGAAAACAACTCTTGCTCGTAGGACCAGAAACTGCATGGGATTCAACTCCATTTAGGACTGGGAAACAAACGCTAGCTCGCCTTATAAGAAACACACTCTGCTTTTGAGAAAAGAGCACTCGTCTACTCTAATGTGTTTCCTATAGGACAAGAACAGTGAGCTTGCTCAGAAAAAAAAAATTTGCTTCCTACACACGGCCATATCTAGTTCAATTCTGCTTAGGAAACTGACAAGAACAGTAGATCCTCTTCAGTACAATACACTGTACATGCTGGGAACAGACGCCAGTGCTATTTGCCCTGTGAAAGACAATGGGAACGCAATAGTGCCTCTTCTTACCAGAAAACAACTCTTGCTCGTACGATCAGAAACTGCATGTGATTCAACTCCATTTAGGACTGGGAAACAAACGCTAGCTCACCTTACAAGAAACACCCTCTGCTTTTGAGAAAAGAGCACTCTTCTACTCTACTGTGTTTCCTATGGGGTCCAAACAGTGAGCTTGCTCAGAACAAAGAAGAACTGTGCTTCCTAAACACACGGGCCATATCTAGTTCAACTCCACTTAGGAAACTGACAAGAACAGTAGCTCCTCTTCAGTCCAATACACTGTACTTGCTGGGAACAGACACAAGTGCTATTTGCACTGTGTATGGCAATGGGAGCGCAACAGTGACTTTCCTTACCAGAAAACAACTCTTGCTCGCAGGACCAAAACTGCTTGTGATTCAACTCCATTTAGGACTGGGAAACAAACGCTAGCTCGCCTTACAAGAAACACACTCTGCTTTTGAGAAAAGATCACTCTTCTGCTCTACTGTGTTTCTGTGGGGTCCGAACAGTGAGCTTGCTCAGAACAAAAGAACTGTGCTTCCTACACACACGGGCCATATCTAGTTCAACTCTACTTAGGAAACTGACAAGAACAGTAGCTCCACTTCAGTCCAATACACTGTATTTGCTGGGAACAGACGCGAGTGCTATTTGCACTGTGTATGGCAATGGGAGCGCAATAGTGACTTTCCTTACCAGAAAACAACTCTTGCTCGTGGGACCAAAAACTGCATGTGATTCAACTCCATTTAAAACTGGGAAAGAAATGCTAGCTCGCCTTACAAGAAACACACTCTGCTTCTGAGAAAAGATCACTCTTCTACTCTACTGTGTTTTCTTAGGGCCAGAACAGTGAGCTTGCTCAGAAGAAAAGAACTGTGCTTCCTACACACACGGCCATATCTAGTTAAATTCTGCTTAGCAAACTGACAAGAACAGTAGATCCTCTTCAGTCCAATACACTGTACATGCTGGGAACAGACGCCAGCGCATTTGCTATGTGTATGACAAAGGGAGCGCAATAGTGAATCTTCTTACCAGAAAACAACTCTTGCTCGTAGGACCAGAAACTGCATGTGATTCAACTCCATTTAGGACTGAGAAACAAACGCTAGCTTGCCTTACAAGAAACACACTCTGCTTTTGAGAAAAGAGCAGTCTTCTACTCTACTGTGTTTCCTATCGGGTCGGAACAGTGAGCTTGCTCACATCAAAAGAACTCTGCTTCCTACACTCACGGGCCATATCTAGTTCAACTCTGCTTAGGAAACTGACAAGAACAGTAGCTCCTCTTCATTCAAATACACTCTACTTGCTGGGAACAGATGCGAGTGCTATTTGCACTGTGTATGGCAATGGGATCGCAATAGTGACTTTCCTTACCAGAAAACAACTCTGCTCATAGGAGCAAAAACTGCATGTGATTCAACTCCACTTAGAAGTGGGAAACAAACACTAGCTCGCCTTACAAGAAACACACTCCGCTTTTGAGAAAATAGCACTCTTCTTCTCTACTGTGTTTCCTATAGGGCCAGAACAGTGAGCTTGCTCAGAACAAAAAAAAACTGTGCTTCCAACACACACGGCCATATATAGTTCAATTCTGCTTAGCAAACTGACAAGAACAGTAGATTCTCTTCAGTCCAATACACTGTACATGCTGGGAACAGACGCCAGTGCTATTTGCCCTGTGAATGACAATGGGAACGCAATAGTGACTCTTCTTACCAGAAAACAACTCTTGCTCGTAGGACCAGAAACTGCATGTGATTCAACTCCTTTTAGGACTGGGAAACAAATGCTAGCTCGCCTTACAAGAAACACACTCTTCTTTTGAGAAAAGAGCACTCTTCTACTCTACTGTGTTTCCTATGGGGTCCGAACAGTGAACTTGCTCAGAACAAAAGAACTGTGCTTCCTAAACACACGGCCATATCTAGTTCAATTCTGCTTAGGAAACTGAGAAGAACAGTAGATCCTCTTCAGTACAATACACTGTACATGCTGGGAACAGTCTCCAGTGCTATTTTCCCTGTATATGACAATGGGAGCGCAATAGTTACTCTTCTTACCAGAAAAAAACTATTGCTCGAAGGATCAGAAACTGCATGTGATTCAACTCCATATAGGACTGGGAAACAAACGCTAGCTCTCCTTACAAGAAACACACTCTGCTTTTGAGAAAAGAGCACTCTTACACTCTAATGTGTTTCCAATAGGGTTAGAACAGTGAGCTTGTTCAGAACAAAAGAACTGTACTTCCTACACACACGGGCTACATCTAGTTCAACTCTGCTTAGGAAACTGACAAGAACAGTAGATCCTCTTCAGTCCAATACACTGTACATTTTGGGAACAGATGCCAGTGCTCTTTGCCCTGTGGGCAAATGGGAGCACAATAGTGACTCTTCTTACCAGAAAACAACTCTTGCTCGTAGGACCAGAAAGTGCATGTGATTCAACTCCATTTAGGACTGGGAAACAAACGCTAGCTCGCCTTACAAGAAACACACTCTGCTTTTGAGAAAAGAGCACTCTTCTACTCTACTGTGTATCCTATGGGGTCCGAACAGTGAGCTTGCACAGAACAAAAGAACTGTGCTTCCTACACACACGGGCCACATCTAGTTCAACTCTGCTTAGGAACCTGACAAGAACAGGAGCTCCTCTTCAGTCCAATACACTGTACTTGCTGGGAAAAGACGCGAGTGCTATTTGCACTGTGTATGGCAATGGGAGCACAATAGTGAATTTCCTTACCAGAAAACAACTCTTGCTCGTGGGACCAACAACTGCATGTGATTCAACTCCATGTAGGACTGGGAAACAAACGCTAGCTCGCCTTACAAGAACACACTCTGCTTTTGAGAAAAGAGCACTCTTCTACTCTACTGTGTTTCCTATAGGGCCAGAACAGTGAGCTTGCTCAGAACAAAAGAACTGTGCTTCCTACACGCACGGCCATATCTAGTTCAATTCTGCTTATGAAACTGACAAGAACAGTAGATCCTCTTCAGTCCAATACACTGTACATGCTGGGAACAGACGCCAGTGCTATTACCCTCTGGGCAAATGGGAGCGCAATAGGGACTCTACTTACCAGAAAACAACTCTTGCTCGTAGGAACAGAAACTGAATGGGATTCAACTCCATTTAGGACTGGGAAACAAACACTAGCTCGCCTTACAAGAAACACACTGTGCTTTTGAGAAAATAGCACTCTTCAACTCTACTGTGTTTCCTATGGGTTCCGAAGAGTGAGCTTGCTCAGAACAAAAGAACTGTGTTTCCTACACACACGGGCCATATCTAGTTCAACTCTACTTAGGAAACTGACAAGAAGAGTAGCTCCTCTTCAGTCCAATACACTGTACTTGCTGGGAACAGACGCCAGTGATCTTTGCACTGTGGGCAAATGGGAGCGCAATAGTGACTCTTCTTACCAGAAAACAACTCTTGCTCGTAGGACCAGAAACTGCATGGGATTCAACTCCATTTAGTACTGGGAAACAAACGCTAGCTCGCCTTACAAGAAACACACTCTGCTTTTGAGAAAAGAGCACTCGTCTACTCTAATGTGTTTCCTATAGGACAAGAACAGTGAGCTTGCTCAGAAAAAAAAAATTTGCTTCCTACACACGGCCATATCTAGTTCAATTCTGCTTAGGAAACTGACAAGAACAGTAGATCCTCTTCAGTACAATACACTGTACATGCTGGGAACAGACGCCAGTGCTATTTGCCCTGTGAAAGACAATGGGAACTCAATAGTGCCTCTTCTTACCAGAAAACAACTCTTGCTCGTACGATCAGAAACTGCATGTGATTCAACTCCATTTAGGACTGGGAAACAAACGCTAGCTCACCTTACAAGAAACACCCTCTGCTTTTGAGAAAAGAGCACTCTTCTACTCTACTGTGTTTCCTATGGGGTCCAAACAGTGAGCTTGCTCAGAACAAAGAAGAACTGTGCTTCCTAAACACACGGGCCATATCTAGTTCAACTCCACTTAGGAAATTGACAAGAACAGTAGCTCCTCTTCAGTCCAATACACTGTACTTGCTGGGAACAGACACAAGTGCTATTTGCACTGTGTATGGCAATGGGAGCGCAACAGTGACTTTCCTTACCAGAAAACAACTCTTGCTCGCAGGACCAAAACTGCTTGTGATTCAACTCCATTTAGGACTGGGAAACAAACGCTAGCTCGCCTTACAAGAAACACACTCTGCTTTTGAGAAAAGATCACTCTTCTACTCTACTGTGTTTCTATGGGGTCCGAACAGTGAGCTTGCTCAGAACAAAAGAACTGTGCTTCCTACACACACGGGCCATATCTAGTTCAACTCTACTTAGGAAACTGACAAGAACAGTAGCTCCACTTCAGTCCAATACACTGTATTTGCTGGGAACAGACGCGAGTGCTATTTGCACTGTGTATGGCAATGGGAGCGCAATAGTGACTTTCCTTACCAGAAAACAACTCTTGCTCGTGGGACCAAAAACTGCATGTGATTCAACTCCATTTAAAACTGGGAAAGAAATGCTAGCTCGCCTTACAAGAAACACACTCTGCTTTTGAGAAAAGAGCACTCTTCTACTCTACTGTGTTTCCTATCGGGTCGGAACAGTGAGCTTGCTCACATCAAAAGAACTCTGCTTCCTACACTCACGGGCCATATCTAGTTCAACTCTGCTTAGGAAACTGACAAGAACAGTAGCTCCTCTTCATTCAAATACACTCTACTTGCTGGGAACAGATGCGAGTGCTATTTGCACTGTGAAAGACAATGGGAACGCAATAGTGCCTCTTCTTACCAGAAAACAACTCTTGCTCGTACGATCAGAAACTGCATGTGATTCAACTCCATTTAGGACTGGGAAACAAACGCTAGCTCACCTTACAAGAAACACCCTCTGCTTTTGAGAAAAGAGCACTCTTCTACTCTACTGTGTTTCCTATGGGGTCCAAACAGTGAGCTTGCTCAGAACAAAGAAGAACTGTGCTTCCTAAACACACGGGCCATATCTAGTTCAACTCCACTTAGGAAACTGACAAGAACAGTAGCTCCTCTTCAGTCCAATACACTGTACTTGCTGGGAACAGACACAAGTGCTATTTGCACTGTGTATGGCAATGGGAGCGCAACAGTGACTTTCCTTACCAGAAAACAACTCTTGCTCGCAGGACCAAAACTGCTTGTGATTCAACTCCATTTAGGACTGGGAAACAAACGCTAGCTCACCTTACAAGAAACACCCTCTGCTTTTGAGAAAAGAGCACTCTTCTACTCTACTGTGTTTCCTATGGGGTCCAAACAGTGAGCTTGCTCAGAACAAAGAAGAACTGTGCTTCCTAAACACACGGGCCATATCTAGTTCAACTCCACTTAGGAAACTGACAAGAACAGTAGCTCCTCTTCAGTCCAATACACTGTACTTGCTGGGAACAGACACAAGTGCTATTTGCACTGTGTATGGCAATGGGAGCGCAACAGTGACTTTCCTTACCAGAAAACAACTCTTGCTCGCAGGACCAAAACTGCTTGTGATTCAACTCCATTTAGGACTGGGAAACAAACGCTAGCTCGCCTTACAAGAAACACACTCTGCTTTTGAGAAAAGATCACTCTTCTACTCTACTGTGTTTCTATGGGGTCCGAACAGTGAGCTTGCTCAGAACAAAAGAACTGTGCTTCCTACACACACGGGCCATATCTAGTTCAACTCTACTTAGGAAACTGACAAGAACAGTAGCTCCACTTCAGTCCAATACACTGTATTTGCTGGGAACAGACGCGAGTGCTATTTGCACTGTGTATGGCAATGGGAGCGCAATAGTGACTTTCCTTACCAGAAAACAACTCTTGCTCGTGGGACCAAAAACTGCATGTGATTCAACTCCATTTAAAACTGGGAAAGAAATGCTAGCTCGCCTTACAAGAAACACACTCTGCTTCTGAGAAAAGATCACTCTTCTACTCTACTGTGTTTTCTATAGGGCCAGAACAGTGAGCTTGCTCAGAGGAAAAGAACTGGGCTTCCTACACACACGGCCATATCTAGTTAAATTCTGCTTAGCAAACTGACAAGAACAGTAGATCCTCTTCAGTCCAATACACTGTACATGCTGGGAACAGACGCCAGCGCATTTGCTATGTGTATGACAAAGGGAGCGCAATAGTGAATCTTCTTACCAGAAAACAACTCTTGCTCGTAGGACCAGAAACTGCACGTGATTCAACTCCATTTAGGACTGAGAAACAAACGCTAGCTTGCCTTACAAGAAACACACTCTGCTTTTGAGAAAAGAGCACTCTTCTACTCTACTGTGTTTCCTATCGGGTCGGAACAGTGAGCTTGCTCAGATCAAAAGAACTCTGCTTCCTACACTCACGGGCCATATCTAGTTCAACTCTGCTTAGGAAACTGACAAGAACAGTAGCTCCTCTTCATTCAAATACACTCTACTTGCTGGGAACAGATGCGAGTGCTATTTGCACTGTGTATGGCAATGGGATCGCAATAGTGACTTTCCTTACCAGAAAACAACTCTGCTCATAGGAGCAAAAACTGCATGTGATTCAACTCCACTTAGAAGTGGGAAACAAACACTAGCTCGCCTTACAAGAAACACACTCCGCTTTTGAGAAAATAGCACTCTTCTACTCTACTGTGTTTCCTATAGGGCCAGAACAGTGAGCTTGCTCAGAACAAAAAAAAACTGTGCTTCCAACACACAGGGCCATATATAGTTCAATTCTGCTTAGCAAACTGACAAGAACAGTAGATTCTCTTCAGTCCAATACACTGTACATGCTGGGAACAGACGCCAGTGCTATTTGCCCTGTGAATGACAATGGGAACGCAATAGTGACTCTTCTTACCAGAAAACAACTCTTGCTCGTAGGACCAGAAACTGCATGTGATTCAACTCCTTTTAGGACTGGGAAACAAATGCTAGCTCGCCTTAGAAGAAACACACTCTTCTTTTGAGAAAAGAGCACTCTTCTACTCTACTGTGTTTCCTATGGGGTCCGAACAGTGAACTTGCTCAGAACAAAAGAACTGTGCTTCCTAAACACACGGCCATATCTAGTTCAATTCTGCTTAGGAAACTGACAAGAACAATAGATCCTCTTCAGTCCAATACACTGTACATGCTGGAAACAGACGCCAGTGCTATTTGCCCTGTGTGTGACAATGGAAGCACAATAGTGACTCTTCTTACCAGAAAACAACTCTTGCTCGTAGGACCAGAAAATGCATGGTATTCAACTGCATTTAGGACTGGGAAACAAACGCTAGCTCGCCTTACAAGAAACACACTCTGCTTTTGAGAAAAAAGCACTCTTCTACTCTACTGTGTTTCCTATGGGGTACGAACAGTGAGCTTGCTCAGAACAAAAGTACTGTGCTTCCTACACACACGGCCATATCTAGTTCAACTCTGCTTAGGAAACTGACAAGAACAGTAGATCCTCTTCAGTCCAATACACTGTACATGCTGGGAACAGACGCCAGTGCTATTTGCCCTGTGTATGACAATGGGAGGGCATGAGTGACTCTTCTTACCAGAAAACAACTCTTGCTCATAGGACCAGAAACTGCATGTGATTCAACTCCATTTAGGACTGGGAAACAAACGCTAGGTCGCCTTACAAGAAACACACTCTGCTTTTGAGAAAAGAGCACTCTTCTACTCTAATGTGTTTCCTATAGGGTTAGAACAGTGAGCTTGCTCAGAACAAAAGAACTGTGCTTCCTACACACATGGGCTACATCTAGTTCAACTCTGCTTAGGAAACTGACAAGAACAGTAGATCTTCTTCAGTCCAATACACTGTACGTTTTGGGAACAGACCCCATTGCTCTTTGCCCTGTGGGCAAATGGGAACATAATAGTGACTCTTCTTACCAGAAAACAACTCTTGCTCGTAGGACCAGAATCTGCATGTGATAAAACTCCATTTAGGACTGAGAAACAAACACTAGCTCGCCTTACAAGAAACACACTCTGCTTTTGAGAAAAGAGCACTCTTCTACTCTACTGTGTTTCCTATGGGGTCCGAACAGTGAGCTTGTTCAGAACAAAGAACTGTGCTTCCTACACACACGGCCATATCTAGTTAAATTCTACTTAGGAAACTGACAAGAACAGTAGATCTTCTTCAGTCCAATACACTGTACATGCTGGGAACAGATGCCTGTGCTCTTTGCACTGTGTATGACAATGGGAGCGCAATAGTGACTCTTCTTACCAGAAAACAACTCTTGCTCTTAGGACCAGAAACTGCATGTGATTCAACTCCATTTAGGACTGGGAAACAAACGCTAGCTCGCCTTACAAGAAACACACTCTGCTTTTGAGAAAAGAGCACTCTTCTACTCTACTGTGTTTCCTATGGGGTGCGAACACTAAGCTTGCTCAGAACAAAAGAATTCTGCTTCCTCCACTCACGGGCCATATCTAGTTCAACTCTGCTTTGGTAACTTACAAGAAAAGTAGCTCCTCTTCAGTCCAATACACTGTACTTGCAGGAAAAGACGCGAGTGCTATTTGCACTGTGTAAGGCAATGGGAGCACAATAGTGAATTTCCATACCAGAAAACAACTCTTGCTCGTGGGACCAACAACTGCATGTGATTCAACTCCATTTTGGACTGGGAAACAAACGTTAGCTCGCCTTACAAGAAACACACTCTGCTTTTGAGAAAAGAGCACACTTCTACTCTACTCTGTTTCCTATAGGGCCAGAACAGTGAGTTTGCTCAGAACAAAAGAACTGTGCTTCCTACACACATGGGCCATATCTAGTTCAATTCTGCTTAGGAAACTGACAAGAACAGTAGATCCTCTTCAGTACAATACACTGTACATGCTGGGAACAGACGCCAGTGCTATTTGCCCTGTGAAAGACAATGGGAACGCAATAGTGCCTCTTCTTACCAGAAAACAACTCTTGCTCGTACGATCAGAAACTGCATGTGATTCAACTCCATTTAGGACTGGGAAACAAACGCTAGCTCACCTTACAAGAAACACCCTCTGCTTTTGAGAAAAGAGCACTCTTCTACTCTACTGTGTTTCCTATGGGGTCCAAACAGTGAGCTTGCTCAGAACAAAGAAGAACTGTGCTTCCTAAACACACGGGCCATATCTAGTTCAACTCCACTTAGGAAACTGACAAGAACAGTAGCTCCTCTTCAGTCCAATACACTGTACTTGCTGGGAACAGACACAAGTGCTATTTGCACTGTGTATGGCAATGGGAGCGCAACAGTGACTTTCCTTACCAGAAAACAACTCTTGCTCGCAGGACCAAAACTGCTTGTGATTCAACTCCATTTAGGACTGGGAAACAAACGCTAGCTCGCCTTACAAGAAACACACTCTGCTTTTGAGAAAAGATCACTCTTCTGCTCTACTGTGTTTCTGTGGGGTCCGAACAGTGAGCTTGCTCAGAACAAAAGAACTGTGCTTCCTACACACACGGGCCATATCTAGTTCAACTCTACTTAGGAAACTGACAAGAACAGTAGCTCCACTTCAGTCCAATACACTGTATTTGCTGGGAACAGACGCGAGTGCTATTTGCACTGTGTATGGCAATGGGAGCGCAATAGTGACTTTCCTTACCAGAAAACAACTCTTGCTCGTGGGACCAAAAACTGCATGTGATTCAACTCCATTTAAAACTGGGAAAGAAATGCTAGCTCGCCTTACAAGAAACACACTCTGCTTCTGAGAAAAGATCACTCTTCTACTCTACTGTGTTTTCTTAGGGCCAGAACAGTGAGCTTGCTCAGAAGAAAAGAACTGTGCTTCCTACACACACGGCCATATCTAGTTAAATTCTGCTTAGCAAACTGACAAGAACAGTAGATCCTCTTCAGTCCAATACACTGTACATGCTGGGAACAGACGCCAGCGCATTTGCTATGTGTATGACAAAGGGAGCGCAATAGTGAATCTTCTTACCAGAAAACAACTCTTGCTCGTAGGACCAGAAACTGCATGTGATTCAACTCCATTTAGGACTGAGAAACAAACGCTAGCTTGCCTTACAAGAAACACACTCTGCTTTTGAGAAAAGAGCAGTCTTCTACTCTACTGTGTTTCCTATCGGGTCGGAACAGTGAGCTTGCTCACATCAAAAGAACTCTGCTTCCTACACTCACGGGCCATATCTAGTTCAACTCTGCTTAGGAAACTGACAAGAACAGTAGCTCCTCTTCATTCAAATACACTCTACTTGCTGGGAACAGATGCGAGTGCTATTTGCACTGTGTATGGCAATGGGATCGCAATAGTGACTTTCCTTACCAGAAAACAACTCTGCTCATAGGAGCAAAAACTGCATGTGATTCAACTCCACTTAGAAGTGGGAAACAAACACTAGCTCGCCTTACAAGAAACACACTCCGCTTTTGAGAAAATAGCACTCTTCTTCTCTACTGTGTTTCCTATAGGGCCAGAACAGTGAGCTTGCTCAGAACAAAAAAAAACTGTGCTTCCAACACACACGGCCATATATAGTTCAATTCTGCTTAGCAAACTGACAAGAACAGTAGATTCTCTTCAGTCCAATACACTGTACATGCTGGGAACAGACGCCAGTGCTATTTGCCCTGTGAATGACAATGGGAACGCAATAGTGACTCTTCTTACCAGAAAACAACTCTTGCTCGTAGGACCAGAAACTGCATGTGATTCAACTCCTTTTAGGACTGGGAAACAAATGCTAGCTCGCCTTACAAGAAACACACTCTTCTTTTGAGAAAAGAGCACTCTTCTACTCTACTGTGTTTCCTATGGGGTCCGAACAGTGAACTTGCTCAGAACAAAAGAACTGTGCTTCCTAAACACACGGCCATATCTAGTTCAATTCTGCTTAGGAAACTGAGAAGAACAGTAGATCCTCTTCAGTACAATACACTGTACATGCTGGGAACAGTCTCCAGTGCTATTTTCCCTGTATATGACAATGGGAGCGCAATAGTTACTCTTCTTACCAGAAAAAAACTATTGCTCGAAGGATCAGAAACTGCATGTGATTCAACTCCATATAGGACTGGGAAACAAACGCTAGCTCTCCTTACAAGAAACACACTCTGCTTTTGAGAAAAGAGCACTCTTACACTCTAATGTGTTTCCAATAGGGTTAGAACAGTGAGCTTGTTCAGAACAAAAGAACTGTACTTCCTACACACACGGGCTACATCTAGTTCAACTCTGCTTAGGAAACTGACAAGAACAGTAGATCCTCTTCAGTCCAATACACTGTACATTTTGGGAACAGATGCCAGTGCTCTTTGCCCTGTGGGCAAATGGGAGCACAATAGTGACTCTTCTTACCAGAAAACAACTCTTGCTCGTAGGACCAGAAAGTGCATGTGATTCAACTCCATTTAGGACTGGGAAACAAACGCTAGCTCGCCTTACAAGAAACACACTCTGCTTTTGAGAAAAGAGCACTCTTCTACTCTACTGTGTATCCTATGGGGTCCGAACAGTGAGCTTGCACAGAACAAAAGAACTGTGCTTCCTACACACACGGGCCATATCTAGTTCAACTCTGCTTAGGAACCTAACAAGAACAGGAGCTCCTCTTCAGTCCAATACACTGTACTTGCTGGGAAAAGACGCGAGTGCTATTTGCACTGTGTATGGCAATGGGAGCACAATAGTGAATTTCCTTACCAGAAAACAACTCTTGCTCGTGGGACCAACAACTGCACGTGATTCAACTCCATTTAGGACTGGGAAACAAACGCTAGCTCACCTTACCAGAAACACACTCTGCTTTTGAGAAAAGAGCACTCTTCTACTCTACTGTGTTTCCTATAGGGCCAGAACAGTGAGCTTGCTCAGAACAAAAGAACTGTGCTTCCTACACACACGGCCATATCTAGTTCAATTCTGCTTATGAAACTGACAAGAACAGTAGATCCTCTTCAGTCCAATACACTGTACATGCTGGGAACAGACGCCAGTGCTATTACCCTCTGGGCAAATGGGAGCGCAATAGTGACTCTACTTACCAGAAAACAACTCTTGCTCGTAGGAACAGAAACTGCATGGGATTCAACTCCATTTAGGACTGGGAAACAAACACCAGCTCGCCTTACAAGAAACACACTGTGCTTTTGAGAAAATAGCACTCTTCAACTCTACTGTGTTTCCTATGGGTTCCGAACAGTGAGCTTGCTCAGAACAAAAGAACTGTGTTTCCTACACACACGGGCCATATCTAGTTCAACTCTACTTAGGAAACTGACAAGAAGAGTAGCTCCTCTTCAGTCCAATACACTGTACTTGCTGGGAACAGACGCCAGTGATCTTTGCACTGTGGGCAAATGGGAGCGCAATAGTGACTCTACTTACCAGAAAACAACTCTTGCTCGTAGGAACAGAAACTGAATGGGATTCAACTCCATTTAGGACTGGGAAACAAACACTAGCTCGCCTTACAAGAAACACACTGTGCTTTTGAGAAAATAGCACTCTTCAACTCTACTGTGTTTCCTATGGGTTCCGAACAGTGAGCTTGCTCAGAACAAAAGAACTGTGTTTCCTACACACACGGGCCATATCTAGTTCAACTCTACTTAGGAAACTGACAAGAAGAGTAGCTCCTCTTCAGTCCAATACACTGTACTTGCTGGGAACAGACGCCAGTGATCTTTGCACTGTGGGCAAATGGGAGCGCAATAGTGACTCTTCTTACCAGAAAACAACTCTTGCTCGTAGGACCAGAAACTGCATGGGATTCAACTCCATTTAGTACTGGGAAACAAACGCTAGCTCGCCTTACAAGAAACACACTCTGCTTTTGAGAAAAGAGCACTCGTCTACTCTAATGTGTTTCCTATAGGACAAGAACAGTGAGCTTGCTCAGAAAAAAAAAATTTGCTTCCTACACACGGCCATATCTAGTTCAATTCTGCTTAGGAAACTGACAAGAACAGTAGATCCTCTTCAGTACAATACACTGTACATGCTGGGAACAGTCGCCAGTGCTATTTGCCCTGTGAAAGACAATGGGAACTCAATAGTGCCTCTTCTTACCAGAAAACAACTCTTGCTCGTACGATCAGAAACTGCATGTGATTCAACTCCATTTAGGACTGGGAAACAAACGCTAGCTCACCTTACAAGAAACACCCTCTGCTTTTGAGAAAAGAGCACTCTTCTACTCTACTGTGTTTCCTATGGGGTCCAAACAGTGAGCTTGCTCAGAACAAAGAAGAACTGTGCTTCCTAAACACACGGGCCATATCTAGTTCAACTCCACTTAGGAAATTGACAAGAACAGTAGCTCCTCTTCAGTCCAATACACTGTACTTGCTGGGAACAGACACAAGTGCTATTTGCACTGTGTATGGCAATGGGAGCGCAACAGTGACTTTCCTTACCAGAAAACAACTCTTGCTCGCAGGACCAAAACTGCTTGTGATTCAACTCCATTTAGGACTGGGAAACAAACGCTAGCTCGCCTTACAAGAAACACACTCTGCTTTTGAGAAAAGATCACTCTTCTACTCTACTGTGTTTCTATGGGGTCCGAACAGTGAGCTTGCTCAGAACAAAAGAACTGTGCTTCCTACACACACGGGCCATATCTAGTTCAACTCTACTTAGGAAACTGACAAGAACAGTAGCTCCACTTCAGTCCAATACACTGTATTTGCTGGGAACAGACGCGAGTGCTATTTGCACTGTGTATGGCAATGGGAGCGCAATAGTGACTTTCCTTACCAGAAAACAACTCTTGCTCGTGGGACCAAAAACTGCATGTGATTCAACTCCATTTAAAACTGGGAAAGAAATGCTAGCTCGCCTTACAAGAAACACACTCTGCTTTTGAGAAAAGAGCACTCTTCTACTCTACTGTGTTTCCTATCGGGTCGGAACAGTGAGCTTGCTCACATCAAAAGAACTCTGCTTCCTACACTCACGGGCCATATCTAGTTCAACTCTGCTTAGGAAACTGACAAGAACAGTAGCTCCTCTTCATTCAAATACACTCTACTTGCTGGGAACAGATGCGAGTGCTATTTGCACTGTGTATGGCAATGGGATCGCAATAGTGACTTTCCTTACCAGAAAACAACTCTGCTCATAGGAGCAAAAACTGCATGTGATTCAACTCCACTTAGAAGTGGGAAACAAACACTAGCTCGCCTTACAAGAAACACACTCCGCTTTTGAGAAAATAGCACTCTTCTACTCTACTGTGTTTCCTATAGGGCCAGAACAGTGAGCTTGCTCAGAACAAAAAAAACTGTGCTTCCAACACACACGGCCATATATAGTTCAATTCTGCTTAGCAAACTGACAAGAACAGTAGATTCTCTTCAGTCCAATACACTGTACATGCTGGGAACAGACGCCAGTGCTATTTGCCCTGTGAATGACAATGGGAACGCAATAGTGACTCTTCTTACCAGAAAACAACTCTTGCTCGTAGGACCAGAAACTGCATGTGATTCAACTCCTTTTAGGACTGGGAAACAAATGCTAGCTCGCCTTACAAGAAACACACTCTTCTTTTGAGAAAAGAGCACTCTTCTACTCTACTGTGTTTCCTATGGGGTCCGAACAGTGAACTTGCTCAGAACAAAAGAACTGTGCTTCCTAAACACACGGCCATATCTAGTTCAATTCTGCTTAGGAAACTGAGAAGAACAGTAGATCCTTTTCAGTACAATACACTGTACATGCTGGGAACAGTCTCCAGTGCTATTTTCCCTGTATATGACAATGGGAGCGCAATAGTTACTCTTCTTACCAGAAAAAAACTATTGCTCGAAGGATCAGAAACTGCATGTGATTCAACTCCATATAGGACTGGGAAACAAACGCTAGCTCTCCTTACAAGAAACACACTCTGCTTTTGAGAAAAGAGCACTCTTACACTCTAATGTGTTTCCAATAGGGTTAGAACAGTGAGCTTGTTCAGAACAAAAGAACTGTACTTCCTACACACACGGGCTACATCTAGTTCAACTCTGCTTAGGAAACTGACAAGAACAGTAGATCCTCTTCAGTCCAATACACTGTACATTTTGGGAACAGATGCCAGTGCTCTTTGCCCTGTGGGCAAATGGGAGCACAATAGTGACTCTTCTTACCAGAAAACAACTCTTGCTCGTAGGACCAGAAAGTGCATGTGATTCAACTCCATTTAGGACTGGGAAACAAACGCTAGCTCGCCTTACAAGAAACACACTCTGCTTTTGAGAAAAGAGCACTCTTCTACTCTACTGTGTATCCTATGGGGTCCGAACAGTGAGCTTGCACAGAACAAAAGAACTGTGCTTCCTACACACACGGGCCATATCTAGTTCAACTCTGCTTAGGAACCTGACAAGAACAGGAGCTCCTCTTCAGTCCAATACACTGTACTTGCTGGGAAAAGACACGAGTGCTATTTGCACTGTGTATGGCAATGGGAGCACAATAGTGAATTTCCTTACCAGAAAACAACTCTTGCTCGTGGGACCAACAACTGCACGTGATTCAACTCCATTTAGGACTGGGAAACAAACGCTAGCTCGCCTTACAAGAATACACTCTGCTTTTGAGAAAAGAGCACTCTTCTACTCTACTGTGTTTCCTATAGGGCCAGAACAGTGAGCTTGCTCAGAACAAAAGAACTGTGCTTCCTACACACACGGCCATATCTAGTTCAATTCTGCTTATGAAACTGACAAGAACAGTAGATCCTCTTCAGTCCAATACACTGTACATGCTGGGAACAGACGCCAGTGCTATTACCCTCTGGGCAAATGGGAGCGCAATAGTGACTCTACTTACCAGAAAACAACTCTTGCTCGTAGGAACAGAAACTGCATGGGATTCAACTCCATTTAGGACTGGGAAACAAACACTAGCTCGCCTTACAAGAAACACACTGTGCTTTTGAGAAAATAGCACTCTTCAACTCTACTGTGTTTCCTATGGGTTCCGAACAGTGAGCTTGCTCAGAACAAAAGAACTGTGTTTCCTACACACACGGGCCATATCTAGTTCAACTCTACTTAGGAAACTGACAAGAAGAGTAGCTCCTCTTCAGTCCAATACACTGTACTTGCTGGGAACAGACGCCAGTGATCTTTGCACTGTGGGCAAATGGGAGCACAATAGTGACTCTTCTTACCAGAAAACAACTCTTGCTCGTAGGACCAGAAACTGCATGGGATTCAACTCCATTTAGTACAGGGAAACAAACGCTAGCTCGCCTTACAAGAAACACACTCTGCTTTTGAGATAAGAGCACTCGTCTACTCTAATGTGTTTCCTATAGGACAAGAACAGTGAGCTTGCTCAGAAAAAAAAAATTTGCTTCCTACACACGGCCATATCTAGTTCAATTCTGCTTAGGAAACTGACAAGAACAGTAGATCCTCTTCAGTACAATACACTGTACATGCTGGGAACAGAAGCCAGTGCTATTTGCCCTGTGAAAGACAATGGGAACGCAATAGTGCCTCTTCTTACCAGAAAACAACTCTTGCTCGTACGATCAGAAACTGCATGTGATTCAACTCCATTTAGGACTGGGAAACAAACGCTAGCTCACCTTACAAGAAACACCCTCTGCTTTTGAGAAAACAGCACTCTTCTACTCTACTGTGTTTCCTATGGGGTCCAAACAGTGAGCTTGCTCAGAACAAAGAAGAACTGTGCTTCCTAAACACACGGGCCATATCTAGTTCAACTCCACTTAGGAAACTGACAAGAACAGTAGCTCCACTTCAGTCCAATACACTGTATTTGCTGGGAACAGACGCGAGTGCTATTTGCACTGTGTATGGCAATGGGAGCGCAATAGTGACTTTCCTTACCAGAAAACAACTCTTGCTCGTGGGACCAAAAACTGCATGTGATTCAACTCCATTTAAAACTGGGAAAGAAATGCTAGCTCGCCTTACAAGAAACACACTCTGCTTCTGAGAAAAGATCACTCTTCTACTCTACTGTGTTTTCTATAGGGCCAGAACAGTGAGCTTGCTCAGAGGAAAAGAACTGTGCTTCCTACACACACGGCCATATCTAGTTCAATTCTGCTTATGAAACTGACAAGAACAGTAGATCCTCTTCAGTCCAATACACTGTACATGCTGGGAACAGACGCCAGCGCATTTGCTATGTGTATGACAAAGGGAGCGCAATAGTGAATCTTCTTACCAGAAAACAACTCTTGCTCGTAGGACCAGAAACTGCATGTGATTCAACTCCATTTAGGACTGAGAAACAAACGCTAGCTTGCCTTACAAGAAACACACTCTGCTTTTGAGAAAAGAGCACTCTTCTACTCTACTGTGTTTCCTATCGGGTCGGAACAGTGAGCTTGCTCAGATCAAAAGAACTCTGCTTCCTACACTCACGGGCCATATCTAGTTCAACTCTGCTTAGGAAACTGACAAGAACAGTAGCTCCTCTTCATTCAAATACACTCTACTTGCTGGGAACAGATGCGAGTGCTATTTGCACTGTGTATGGCAATGGGATCGCAATAGTGACTTTCCTTACCAGAAAACAACTCTGCTCATAGGAGCAAAAACTGCATGTGATTCAACTCCACTTAGAAGTGGGAAACAAACACTAGCTCGCCTTACAAGAAACACACTCCGCTTTTGAGAAAATAGCACTCTTCTACTCTACTGTGTTTCCTATAGGGCCAGAACAGTGAGCTTGCTCAGAACAAAAAAAAACTGTGCTTCCAACACACACGGCCATATATAGTTCAATTCTGCTTAGCAAACTGACAAGAACAGTAGATTCTCTTCAGTCCAATACACTGTACATGCTGGGAACAGACGCCAGTGCTATTTGCCCTGTGAATGACAATGGGAACGCAATAGTGACTCTTCTTACCAGAAAACAACTCTTGCTCGTAGGACCAGAAACTGCATGTGATTCAACTCCTTTTAGGACTGGGAAACAAATGCTAGCTCGCCTTAGAAGAAACACACTCTTCTTTTGAGAAAAGAGCACTCTTCTACTCTACTGTGTTTCCTATGGGGTCCGAACAGTGAACTTGCTCAGAACAAAAGAACTGTGCTTCCTAAACACACGGCCATATCTAGTTCAATTCTGCTTAGGAAACTGACAAGAACAGTAGATCCTCTTCAGTACAATACACTGTACATGCTGGGAACAGTCTCCAGTGCTATTTTCCCTGTATATGACAATGGGAGCGCAATAGTTACTCTTCTTACCAGAAAAAAACTATTGCTCGAAGGATCAGAAACTGCATGTGATTCAACTCCATATAGGACTGGGAAACAAACGCTAGCTCTCCTTACAAGAAACACACTCTGCTTTTGAGAAAAGAGCACTCTTCTACTCTAATGTGTTTCCTATAGGGCCAGAACAGTGAGCTTGCTCAGAACAAAAGAACTGTGCTTCCTAAAACACACGGGCTATATCTAGTTCAATTCTGTTTAGGAAACTGACAAGAACAGTAGATCCTTTTCAGTCCAATACACTATACATGCTGGGAACAGACGCCAGTGCTATTTGCCCTGTGTATTACAATGGGAGCGCAATAGTGACTCTTCTTATCAGAAAACAACTCTTGCTCGTAGGACCAGAAAGTGCATGTGATTCAACTCCATTTAGGACTGGGAAACAAACGCTAGCTTGCCTTACAAGAAACACACTCTGCTTTTGAGAAAAGAGCATTCATTTACTCTACTGTGTTTCCAATGGGGTCCGAACAGTGAGCTTGCACAGAACAAAAGAACTGTGCTTCCTACACATGGGCCATATCCAATTCAACTCTACTTAGGAAACTGACAAGAACAGTAGCTCCTCTTCAGTCTATTACACTGTACTTGCTGTGAACAGACGCGAGTGCTATTTGCCCTGTGTATGGCAATGGGAGCGCAATAGTGACTTTTTATACCAGAAAACAACTCTTGCTCGTAGGACCAAAAACTGCATGTGATTCAACTCCATTTAGGACTGGGAAACAAATGATAGTTCGCCTTACAAGAAACACACTCTGCTTTTGAGAAAAGAGCACTCTTCTACTCTACTGTGTTTCCTATAGGGCCAGAACAGTGAGCTTGCTCAGAACAAAAACTGTGCTTCCTACACACATGGCCATATCTAGTTCAATTCTGCTTAGGAAATTAACAAGAACAGTAGATCCTCTTCAGTCCAATACACTGTACATGCTGGGAAAAGACGCCAGTGCTATTTGCCCAGTATATGTATATGGGAACGCATTAGTGACTCTTCTTACCAGAAAACAACTTTTGCTAGTAGGACCAGAAGGTGCACGTGATTAAACTCCATTTACGACTGGGAAACAAATGCTAGCTTGCCTTACAAGAAACACACTCTGCTTTTGAGAAAAGAGCACTCTTGTACTCTACTGTGTTTCCTATAGGGCCAGAACAGTGAGCTTGCTCACAACAAAAGAACTGTGCTTCCTACACACACGGCCATATCTAGTTCAATTCTGCTTATCAAACTGACAAGAACAGTAGATCCTCTTCAGTCCAATACACTGTACATGCTGGGAACAGTCGCCAGTGCTATTTGCCCTGTGTATGACAATGGGAGCGCAATAGTTACTCGTCTTACCAGAAAAAAATCCTTCCTCAAAGGACCAGAAACTGCATGGGATTCAACTCCATTTACGACTGGGAAACAAACGCTAGGTCGCCTTACAAGAAACACACTCTGCTTTTGAGAAAAGAGCACTCTTCTACTCTAATGTGTTTCCTATAGGGCCAGAACAGTGAGCTTGCTCAGAAATAAAAACTGTGCTTCCTACACACACAGCCATATCTAGTTCAATTCTGCTTAGGAAACTGACAAGAACAGTAGATCCTCTTCAGTCCAATACACTGTACATGCTGGGAACAGACGTCAGTGCTATTTGCCCTGTGAAAGACAATGGGAACGCAATAGTGACTCTTCTTACCAGAAAACAACTCTTGCTCATAGGACCAGAAACTGCATGTGATTCAACTCCATTTAGGACTGGGAAACAAACGCTAGCTCGCCTTACAAGAAACACCCTCTGCTTTTGAGAAAAGAGCGCTCTTCTACACTACTGTGTTTCCTATGGGGAAAAACAGTGAGCTTGCTCAGAACAAAGAAGAACTGTGCTTCCTACACACACGGGCCATATCTAGTTCAACTCCACTTAGGAAACTGACAAGAACAGTAGATCCTCTTCAGTCCAATACACTGTACTTGCTCGGACAGACGCAAGTGCTATTTGCACTGTGTATGGCAATGGGAGCGCAATAGTGACTTTCCTTACCAGAAAACAACTCTTGCTCGTAGGACCAAAACTGCTTGTGATTCAACTCCATTTAGGACTGGGAAACAAACGCTAGCTCGCCTAACAAGAAACACAATCTGCTTTTGAGAAAAGATCACTCTTCCACTCTACTGTGTTTCTATGGGTTCCAAACAGTGAGCTTGCTCAGAACAAAAGAACTGTGCTTCCTACACACACGGGCCATATCTAGTTCAACTCTACTTAGGAAACTGACAAGAACAGTAGCTCCTCTTCAGTCCAATACACTGTACTTCTGGGAATAGACGCGAGTGCTATTTGCCCTGGGAAAGACAATGGTAACGCAATAGTGACTCTTCTTACCAGAAAACAACTCTTGCTCGTAGGACCAGAAACTGCAGGTGATTCAACTCCATTTAGGACTGGGAAACAAACGCTAGCTCGCCTTACAAGAAACACCCTCTGCTTTTGAGAAAAGAGCACTTTTCTACACTACTGTGTTTCCTATGGGGTCCAAACAGTGAGCTTGCTCAGAACAAAGAAGAACTGTGCTTCCTACACGCACGGGCCATATATAGTTCAACTCCACTTAGGAAACTGACAAGAACAGTAGCTCCTCTTCAGTCCAATACACTGTACTTGCTCGGAACAGACGCCAGTGCTATTTGCCCTGTGTATGACAATGGGAGCGCAATAGTGACTCTTCTTACCAGAAAACAACTCTTGCTCTTAGGTCCAGAGACTGCATGTGATTCAACTCCATTTAGGACTGAGAAACAAACGCTAGCTCGCGTTACAAGAAACACATTCTGCTTTTGAGAAAAGAGCACTCTTCTACTCTACTGTGTTTCCTATGGGGTCCGAACAGTGAGCTTGCTCAGAACAAAAAAAATGTGCTTCCTACACACACGGCCATATCTAGTTCAACTCTGCTTAGCAAACTGACAAGAACAGTAGCTCCTCTTCAGTCCAATACACTGTACTTGCTCGGAACAGACGCAAGTGCTATTTGCACTCTGTATGGCAATGGGAGTGCAATAGTGACTTTCCTTACCAGAAAACAACTCTTGCTCGTAGGACCAAAACTGCTTGTGATTCAACTCCATTTAGGACTGGGAAACAAACGATAGCTCGCCTTACAAGAAACACAATCTGCTTTTGAGAAAAGATCACTCTTCCACTCTACTGTGTTTCTATGGGGTCCGAACAGTGAGCTTGCTCAGAACAAAAGAACTGTGCTTCCTACACACACGGGCCATATCTAGTTCAACTCTACTTAGGAAACTGACAAGAACAGTAGCTCCTCTTCAGTCCATTACACTGTACTTGCTGGGAACAGACGCGAGTGCTATTTGCACTGTGTATGGCAATGGGAGCACAATAGTGACTTTCCTTACCAGAAAACAACTCTTGCTCGTGGGACCAAAAACTGCATGTGATTCAACTCCATTTAAAACTGGGAAACAAACTCTAGCTCCCCTTACAAGAAAAACACTCTGCTTTTGAGAAATGATCACTCTTCTACTCTACTGTGTCTCCTATATGGTCTGAATAGTGAGCTTGCTCAAAACAAAATAACTGTGCTTCCTACACACACGGCCATATCTAGTTCAATTCTGCTTAGCAAACTGACAAGAATCGTAGATCCTCTTCAGTCCAATACACTGTACATGCTGGGAACAGTCGCCAGGGCTATTTTCCCTGTATATGACAATGGGAGCGCAATAGTTACTCTTCTTACCAGAAAACAACTATTGCTCGAAGGATCAGAAACTGCATGTGATTCAACTCCATTTAGGACTAGGAAACAAACGCTAGGTCGTCTTACAAGAAACACACTCTGCTTTTGAGAAAAGAGCACTCTTCTGCTCTAATGTGTTTCCTATAGGGCCAGAACAGTGAGCTTGCTCAGAACAAAAGAACTGTGCTTCCTAAAACACACGGCTATATCTAGTTCAACTATGCTTAGGAAACTGACAAGAACAGTAGATCCTTTTCAGTCCAATACACTATACATGCTGGGAACAGACGCCAGTGCTATTTGCCCTGTGTATGACAATGGGAGCGCAATAGTGACTCTTCTTACCAGAAAACAACTCTTGCTCTTAGGACCAGAGACTGCATGTGATTCAACTCCATTTAGGACTGGGAAACAAACGCTAGCTCGCGTTACAAGAAACACATTCTGCTTTTGAGAAAAGAGCACTCTTCTACTCTACTGTGTTTCCTATGGGGTCCGAAGAGTGAGCTTGCTCAGAACAAAAGAAATGTGCTTCCTACACACACGGCCATATCTAGTTCAACTCTGCTTAGGAACCTGAGAAGAACAGTAGCTCCTCTTCAGTCCAATACACTGTACTTACTGGGAACAGACACGAGTGCTATTTGCACTGTGTATGGAAATAGGAGCCCAATAGTGACTCTTCTTATCAGAAAACAACTCTTGCTCGTAGGACCAGAAAGTGCATGTGATTCAACTCCATTTAGGACTGGGAAAAAAACGCTAGCTCACCTTACAAGAAACACACTCTGCTTTTGAGAAAAGAGCACTCTTCTACTCTACTGTGTTTCCTATGGGGTCCGAACAGTGAGCTTGCACAGGACCAAAGAACTGTGCTTCCTACACACACGGGCCATATCCAATTCAACTCTACTTAGGAAACTGACAAGAACAGCAGATCCTGTTCAGTCCAATACACTGTACTTGCTGGGAACAGACGCGAGTGCTATTTGCACTGTGTATGGCAATGGGAGCGCAATAGTGACTTCCTTACCAGAGAACAACTCTTTCTCGTGGGACCAACAACTGCATGTGATTCAACTCCATTTAGGAATGGGAAACAAACGCTAGTTCGCCTTATAAGAAACACACCCTGCTTTTGAGAAAAGAGCACTCATCTCCTCTACTGTGTTTCCTATAGGGCCAAAACAGTGAGCTTGCTCAGAACAAAAGAACTGTGCTTCCTACACACACGGCCATATCTAGTTCAATTCTGCTTAGCATACTCACAAGAACAGTAGATCCTCTTCAGTCCAATATACTGTCCATGCTGGGAACAGAGGCCAGTGCTATTTTCCTTTGGGCAAATAGGAGCGCAATGGTGACTCTTCTTACCAGAAAACAACTCTTGCTCGTAGGACCAGAAAGTGCATGGGCTTCAACTCCATTTAGGACTGGGAAACAAATGCTAGCTCGCCTTACAAGAAACACACTCTGCTTTTGAGAAAAGAGCACTCTTGTTCTCTACTCTGTTTCCTATAGGGCCAGAACAGTGAGCTTGCGCAGAACAAAAAAACTGTGCTTCCTACACACACGGGCTATATCTAGTTCAACTCTGCTTAGGAAACTGACAAGAACAGTAGATCCTCTTCAGTACAATACACTGTACTTGCTGGGAACAGACGCGAGTGCTATTTGCAATCTGTATGGCAATGGGAGCGCAATAGTGACTTTCCTTCCCAGAAAACAACTCTTGCTCGTAGGACCAAAAACTGCATGTGATTCAACTCCATTTAGGAGTGGGAAACAAACACTAGGTCGCCTTACAAGAAAAACACTCTGCTTTTGAGAAAATATCACTCTTCTACTCTACTGTGTTTCCTTTAGGGCCAGAACATTGAGCTTGCTCAGAAAAAAAGAACTGTGCTTCCTACACACACGGGCTATATCTAGTTCAACTCTGCTTAGGAAACTGACAAGAACAGTAGATACTCTTCAGTCCAATACACTGTACATGCTGGGAACAGACGACAGTGCTATTTTCCCTGTGAATGACAATGGGAACACAATAGTGACTCTTCTTTCCAGAAAAAAACTCTTGCTCAAAGGACCAGAAACTGCATGGGATTCAACTCCATTTACGACTGGGAAACAAACGCTAGCTCGCCTTACAGGAAACACACTCTGCTTTTGAGAAAAGAGGACTCTTCTACTCTACTGTGTTTCCTATGGGGACCGAACAGTGAGCTTGCTCAGAACAAAAAAACTGTGCTTCCTACACACACGGGCCATATCAAGTTCAACTCTACTTAGGAAACTGACAAGAACAGTAGCTCCTCTTCAGTCCAATACACTGTACTTGCTGGGAATAGACGGGAGTGCTATTTGCAATGTGTATGGCAATGGGAGCGCAATAGGGACTTTCCTTCCCAGAAAACAACTCTTGCTCGTAGGACCAAAAACTGCATGTGATTCAACTCCATTTAGGACTGGAAAACAAACGCTAGCTTACCTTACAAGAAACACACTCTGCTTTTGAGAAAAGATTACTCTTCTACTCTACTGTGTTTCCTATAGGGCCAGAACAGTGAGCTTGCTCAGAAGAAAAGAACTGTGCTTCCTACACACACGGCCATATCTAGTTCAATTCTGCTTGGCAAACTGACAAGAACAGTAGAACCTCTTCAGTTCAATACACTGTACATGCTGGGAACAGACGCCAGTGCTATTTGCCCTGTGTATGACAAAGGGAGCGCAATAGTGACTCTTCTTACAAGAAAACAACTCTTGCTCGTAGGAACAGAAACTGCATGTGATTCAACTCCATTTAGAACTGGGAAACAAACGCTAGCTCGCCTTACAAGAAAAACACTCTGCTTTTGAGAAAAGAGCACTCTTCTACTCTACTGTGTTTCCTATAGGGCCAGAACAATTAGCTTGCTCAGAAGAAAAGAACTGTGCTTCCTACACACACGGCCATATCTAGTTCGATTCTGCTAGCAAACTGACAAGAACAGTAGATCCTCTTCAGTCCAATACACTGTACATGCTGGGTACAGACTCGAGTGCTATTTGCCCTGTGTATGACAAAGGGTGCACAATAGTGACTCTTCTTACCAGAAAACAACTCTTGCTCGTAGGACCAGAAACTGCATGTGATTCAACTCCATTTAGGAATGGGAAACAAACGCTAGCTCGCCTTACAAGAAACACACTCTGCTTTTGAGAAAAGAGCACTCTTCTAGTCTAATGTGTTTCCTATAGTGCCAGAACAGTGAGCTTGCGCAGAACAAAAGAACTGTGCTTCCTACACACATGGGCTATATCTAGTTCAACTCTGCTTAGGAAACTGACAAGAACAGTAGATCCTCTTCAGTCCAATACACTGTACATGCTGCGAACAGACGCCTTGCTATTTGCCCTGTGAATGACAAAGGGAACGCAATAGTGACTCTTCTTACCAAAAAACAACTCTTGCTCAGAGGACCAGAAACTGCATGTGATTCAACTCCATTTAGGACTGGGAAACAAACGCTAGCTCGCCTTACGAGAAACACACTCTGCTTTTGAGAAAAGAGCACTCTTCTACTCTAATGTGTTAACTATAGGGCCAGAACAGTAAGCTTGCTCAGAACAAAAGAACTGTGCTTCCTAAAACACACGGGCTATATCTAGTTCAACTCTGCTTAGGAAACTGACAAGAACAGTAGATCCTTTTCAGTCCAATACACTATACATGCTGGGAACAGACGCCAGTGCTATTTGCCCTGTGTATGACAATGGGAGCGCAATAGTGACTCTTCTTACCAGAAAACAACTCTTGCTCGTACGATCAGAAACTGCATGTGATTCAACTCCATTTAGGACTGGGAAACAAATGCTAGCTTGCCTTACAAGAAACACACTCTGCTTTTGAGAAAAGAGCGCTCTTCTACTCTACTGTGTTTCCTATGGGGTCCGAACAGTGAGCTTGCACACAACAAAAGAACTGTGCTTCCTACACACACGGGCCATATCCAATTCAACTCTACTTAGTAAACTGACAAGAACAGCAGATCCTGTTCAGTCCAATACACTGTACTTGCTGGGAACAGACGCGAGTGCTATTTGCACTGTGTATGACAATGGGAGCGCAATAGTGACTTCCTTACCAGAGAACAACTCTTTCTCGTGGGACCAACAACTGCATGTGATTCAACTCCATTTAGGAATGGGAAACAAACGCTAGTTCGCCTTATAAGAAACACACTCTGCTTTTGAGAAAAGAGCACTCATCTCCTCTACTGTGTTTCCTATAGGGCCAAAACAGTGAGCTTGCTCAGAACAAAAGAACTGTGCTTCCTACACACACGGCCATATCTAGTTCAATTCTGCTTAGCATACTCACAAGAACAGTAGATCCTCTTCAGTCCAATATACTGTCCATGCTGGGAACAGAGGCCAGTGCTATTTGCCTTTGGGCAAATAGGAGCGCAATGGTGACTCTTCTTACCAGAAAACAACTCTTGCTCGTAGGACCAGAAAGTGCATGGGCTTCAACTCCATTTAGGACTGGGAAACAAATGCTAGCTCGCCTTACAAGAAACACACTCTGCTTTTGAGAAAAGAGCACTCTTGTTCTCTACTCTGTTTCCTATAGGGCCAGAACAGTGAGCTTGCACAGAACAAAAGAACTGTGCTTCCTACACACACGGGCTATATCTAGTTCAACTCTGCTTAGGAAACTGACAAGACCAGTAGATCCTCTTCAGTCCAATACACTGTACATGCTGGGAACAGATGCCAGTGATATTTGCCCTGTGTATGACAAAGGGAGCGCAATAGTGACTCTTCTTACCAGAAATCAACTCTTGCTCATAGGAACAGACACTGCATGTGATTCAACTCCATTTAGGAATCGGAAACAAACGCTAGCTTGCTTTACAAGAAACACACTCTGCTTATGAGAAAAGAGCACTCTTCTTCTCTACTGCTTTTCTATGGGGTCCGAACAGTGAGCTTGCTCAGAACAAAAGAACTGTGCTTCCTACACACACGGGCCATATCTAGTTCAACTCTACTTAGGAAACTGACAAGAACAGTAGCTCCTCTTCAGTCCAATACACTGTACTTGCTGGGAACAGACGCGAGTGCTATTTGCACTGTGTATACCAATGGGAGCACAATAGTGACTTTCTTTACCAGAAAACAACTCTTGCTCGTGGGACCAAAAACTGCATGTGATTCAACAACATTTAGGACTGGGAAACAAACGCTAGGTCGCCTTACAAGAAACACACCCTGCTTTTGAGAAAAGAGCACTCTTCTACTCTAATGTGTTTCCTATAGGGCCAGAACAGAGACCTTGCTCAGAACAAAAGAACTGTGCTTCCTAAAAGACACGGGCTATATCTAGTTCAACTCCGCTTAGGAAACTGACAAGAACAGTAGATCCTTTTCAGTCCAATACACTATACATGTTGGGAACAGACGCCAGTGCTATTTGCCCTGTGTATGACAATGGGAGCGCAATAGTGACTCTTCTTACCAGAAAACAACTCTTGATCTTAGGACCAGAGACTGCATGTGATTCAACTCCATTTAGGACTGGGAAACAAACGCTAGCTCGCGTTACAAGAAACACATTCTGCTTTTGAGAAAAGAGCATTCTTCTATTCTACTGTGTTTCCTATGGGGTCTGAAGAGTGAGCTTGCTCAGAACAAAAGAAATGTGCTTCCTACACACACGGCCATATCTAGTTCAACTCTGCTTAGGAACCTGAGAAGAACAGTAGCTCCTCTTCAGTCCAATACACTGTACTTACTGGGAACAGACACAAGTGCTACTTGCACTGTGTTTGGAAATAGGAGCCCAATAGTGACTCTTCTTATCAGAAAACAACTCTTGCTCGTAGGACCAGAAAGTGCATGTGATTCAACTCCATTTAGGACTGGGAAACAAACGCTAGCTTGCCTTACAAGAAACACACTCTGCTTTTGAGAAAAGAGCGCTCTTCTACTCTACTGTGTTTCCTATGGGGTCCGAACAGTGAGCTTGCACACAACAAAAGAACTGTGCTTCTTACACACACGGGCCATATCCAATTCAACTCTACTTAGGATACTGACTAGAACAGCAGATCCTTTTCAGTCCAATACACTGTACTTGCTGGGAACAGACGCAAGTGCTATTTGCACTGTGTATGGCAATGGGAGCGCAATAGTGACTTCCTTACGGGAAAACAACTCTTTCTCGTGGGACCAACAACTGCATGTGATTCAACTCCATTTAGGAATGGGAAACAAACGCTAGTTTGCCTTATAAGAAACACACTCTGCTTTTGAGTAAAGAGCACTCATCTCTTCTACTGTGTTTCCTATAGGGCCAGAACAGTGAGCTTGCGCAGAACAAAAGAACTGTGCTTCCTACACACACGGGCTATATCTAGTTCAACTCTGATTAGGAAACTGACAAGAACAGTAGATCCTCTTCAGTCCAATACACTGTACATGCGGGGAACAGATGCCAGTGATATTTGCCCTGTTTATGACAAAGGGAGCACAATAGTGACTCTTCTTACCAGAAAACAACTCTTGCTCGTAGGACCAGAAACTGCATGTGATTCAACTCCATTTAGGACTCGGAAACAAACGCTATCTCGCTTTACAAGAAACACACTCTGCTTATGAGAAAAGAGCACTCTTCTCCTCTACTGTGTTTCCTATGGGGACCTAACAATGAGCTTGCTCAGAACAAAAGAACTGTGCTTCCTACATACGCGGGCCATATCTAGTTCAACTCTACTTAGGAAACTGACAAGAACAGTAGCTCCTCTTCAGTCCAATACACTGTACTTGCTGGGAACAGACGCGAGTGCTATTTGCAATCTGTATGGCAATGGGAGCGCAATAGTGACTTTCCTTCCCAGAAAACAACTCTTGCTCGTAGGACCAAAAACTGCATGTGATTCAACTCCATTTAGGAGTGGGAAACAAACACTAGGTCGCCTTACAAGAAAAACACTCTGCTTTTGAGAAAATATCACTCTTCTACTCTACTGTATTTCCTTTAGGGCCAGAACATTGAGCTTGCTCAGAAAAAAAGAACTGTGCTTCCTACACACACGGGCTATATCTAGTTCAACTCTGCTTAGGCAACTGACAAGAACAGTAGATACTCTTCAGTCCAATACACTGTACATGCTGGGAACAGACGACAGTGCTATTTTCCCTGTGAATGACAATGGGAACACAATAGTGACTCTTCTTTCCAGAAAAAAACTCTTGCTCAAAGGACCAGAAACTGCATGGGATTCAACTCCATTTACGACTGGGAAACAAATGCTAGCTCGCCTTACAGGAAACACACTCTGCTTTTGAGAAAAGAGGACTCTTCTACTCTACTGTTTCCTATGGGGAACGAGCAGTGAGCTTGCTCAGAACAAAAAAACTGTGCTTCCTACACACACGGGCCATATCAAGTTCAACTCTACTTAGGAAACTGACAAGAACAGTAGCTCCTCTTCAGTCCAATACACTGTACTTGCTGGGAATAGACGCGAGTGCTATTTGCAATGTGTATGGCAATGGGAGCGCAATAGGGACTTTCCTTCCCAGAAAACAACTCTTGCTCGTAGGACCGAAAACTGCATGTGATTCAACTCCATTTAGGACTGGAAAACAAACGCTAGCTTGCCTTACAAGAAACACACTCTGCTTTTGAGAAAAGATTACTCTTCTACTCTACTGTGTTTCCTATAGGGCCAGAACAGTGAGCTTGCTCAGAAGAAAAGAACTGTGCTTCCTACACACACGGCCATATCTAGTTCAATTCTGCTTGGCAAACTGACAAGAACAGTAGATCCTTTTCAGTTCAATACACTGTACATGCTGGGAACAGACGCCAGTGCTATTTGCCCTGTGTATGACAAAGGGAGCGCAATAGTGACTCTTCTTACAAGAAAACAACTCTTGCTCGTAGGACCAGAAACTGCATGTGATTCAACTCCATTTAGGACTCGGAAACAAACGCTAGCTCGCTTTACAAGAAACACACTCTGCTTATGAGAAAAGAGCACTCTTCTCCTCTACTGTGTTTCCTATGGGGACCGAACAATGAGCTTGCTCAGAACAAAAGAACTGTGCTTCCTACACACGCGGGCCATATCTAGTTCAACTCTACTTAGGAAACTGACAAGAACAGTAGCTCCTCTTCAGTCCAATACACTGTACTTGCTGGGAACAGACGCGAGTGCTATTTGCAATGTGTATGGCAATGGGAGCGCAATAGTGACTTTCCTTCCCAGAAAACAACTCTTGCTCGTAGGACCAAAAACTGCATGTGATTCAACTCCATTTAGGAGTGGGAAACAAACACTAGGTCGCCTTACAAGAAAAACACTCTGCTTTTGAGAAAATATCACTCTTCTACTCTACTGTGTTTCCTTTAGGGCCAGAACATTGAGCTTGCTCAGAAAAAAAGAACTGTGCTTCCTACACACACGGGCTATATCTAGTTCAACTCTGCTTAGGAAACTGACAAGAACAGTAGATACTCTTCAGTCCAATACACTGTACATGCTGGGAACAGACGACAGTGCTATTTTCCCTGTGAATGACAATGGGAACACAATAGTGACTCTTCTTTCCAGAAAAAAACTCTTGCTCAAAGGACCAGAAACTGCATGGGATTCAACTCCATTTACGACTGGGAAACAAACGCTAGCTCGCCTTACAGGAAACACACTCTGCTTTTGAGAAAAGATTACTCTTCTACTCTACTGTGTTTCCTATAGGGCCAGAACAGTGAGCTTGCTCAGAAGAAAAGAACTGTGCTTCCTACACACACGGCCATATCTAGTTCAATTCTGCTTGGCAAACTGACAAGAACAGTAGATCCTCTTCAGTTCAATACACTGTACATGCTGGGAACAGACGCCAGTGCTATTTGCCCTGTGTATGACAAAGGGAGCGCAATAGTGACTCTTCTTACAAGAAAACAACTCTTGCTCGTAGGAGCAGAAACTGCATGTGATTCAACTCCATTTAGAACTGGGAAACAAACGCTAGCTCGCCTTACAAGAAAAACACTCTGCTTTTGAGAAAAGAGCACTCTTCTACTCTACTGTGTTTCCTATAGGGCCAGAACAGTTAGCTTGCTCAGAAGAAAAGAACTGTGCTTCCTACACACACGGCCATATCTAGTTCGATTCTGCTAGCAAACTGACAAGAACAGTAGATGCTCTTCAGTCCAATACACTGTACATGCTGGGTACAGACTCGAGTGCTATTTGCCCTGTGTATGACAAAGGGTGCACAATAGTGACTCTTCTTACCAGAAAACAACTCTTGCTCGTAGGACCAGAAACTGCATGTGATTCAACTCCATTTAGGAATGGGAAACAAACGCTAGCTCGCCTTACAAGAAACACACTCTGCTTTTGAGAAAAGAGCACTCTTCTAGTCTAATGTGTTTCCTATAGTGCCAGAACAGTGAGCTTGCTCAGAACAAAAGAACTGTGCTTCCTACACACACGGGCTATATCTAGTTCAACTCTGCTTAGGAAACTGACAAGAACAGTAGATCCTCTTCAGTCCAATACACTGTACATGCTGGGAACAGACGCCTTGCTATTTGCCCTGTGAATGACAATGGGAACGCAATAGTGACTCTTCTTACCAAAAAACAACTCTTGCTCAGAGGACCAGAAACTGCATGTGATTCAACTCCATTTAGGACTGGGAAACAAACGCTAGCTCGCCTTACAAGAAACACACTCTGCTTTTGAGAAGAGAGCACTCTTCTACTCTAATGTGTTAACTATAGGGCCAGAACAGTAAGCTTGCTCAGAACAAAAGAACTGTGCTTCCTAACACACACGGGCTATATCTAGTTCAACTCGCTTAGGAAACTGACAAGAACAGTAGATCCTCTTCAGTCCAATACACTGTACATGCTGGGAACAGACGCCAGTGCTATTTGCCCTGTGAATGACAATGGGAATGCATTAGTGACTCTTCTTACCAGAAAAAAAAACTCTTGCTCAAAGGACCAGAAACTGCATGGGATTCAACTCCATTTACGACTGGGAAACAAACGCTAGCTCGCCTTACAAGAAACACACTCTGCTTTTGAGAAAAAAGCACTCTTCTACTCTACTGTGTTTCCTATGGGGACCGAACAGTGAGCTTGCTCAGAACAAAAGAACTGGGCTTCCTGCACACACGGGCCATATCTAGTTCAACTCTACTTAGGAAACTGACAAGAACAGTAGCTCCTCTTCAGTCCAATACACTGTACTTGCTGGGAATAGACGCGAGTGCTATTTGCAATGTGTATGGCAATGGGAGCGCAATAGTGACTTTCCTTCCCAGAAAACAACTCTTGCTCGTAGGACCAAAAACTGCATGTGATTCAACTCCATTAAGGACTGGAAAACAAATGCTAGCTTGCCTTACAAGAAACACACTCTGCTTTTGAGAAAAGATTACTCTTCTACTCTACTGTGTTTCCTATAGGGCCAGAACAGTGACCTTGCTCAGAAGAAAAGAACGGTGCTTCCTACACACACGGCCATATCTAGTTCAATTCTGCTTAGCAAACTGACAAGAACAGTAGATCCTCTTCAGTCCAATACACTGTACATGCTGGGAACAGACGCCAGTGCTATTTGCAATGTGTATGGCAATGGGAGCGCAATGTTGACTTTCCTTCCAAAAAAACAACTCTTGCTCGTAGGACCAAAAACTGCATGTGATTCAACTCCATTAAGACTGGGAAACAAACGCTAGCTCGCCTTACAAGAAACACACTCTGCTTTTGAGAAAAGAGCACTCTTCTACTCTAATGTGTTTCCTATAGGGTTAGAACAGTGAGCTTGCTCAGAACAAATGAACTGTGCTTCCTACACACACGGGATATATCTAGTTCAACTCTGCTTAGGAAACTGACAAGAATAGTAGATCCTCTTCAGTCCAATACACTGTACTTGCTGGGAACAGACACGAGTGCTATTTGCACTGAGTATGGCAATAGGAGCCCAATAGTATCTCTTCTTATCAGAAAACTACTCTTGCTCATAGGACAAGAAACTGCATGGGATTCAACTCCATTTAGGACTGGGAAACAAACACTAGCTCGCCTTAGAAGAAACATACTCTGCTTTTGAGAAAAGGGCACTCTTCTACTCTACTGTGTTTCCTATGGGGACCGAACAGTGAGCTTGGTCAGAACAAAAAAACTGTGCTTGTTACACACACGGCCATATCTAGTTCAATTCTGCTTAGAAAACAGACAAGAACAGTAGATCCTCTTCAGTCCAATACACTGTACATGCTGGGAACTTACGCCAGTGCTATTTGCCCTGTGAATGACAATGGGAACACAACAGTGACTCTTCTTACCAGAAAACAACTCTTGCTCGTAGGACCAGAAACTGTATGTGATTCAACTCAATTTAGGACTGGGAAACAAAAGCTAGCTCTCCTTACAAGAAACACACTCTGCTTTTGAGAAAAGATTACTCTTCTACTTTACTGTGTTTCCTATGGGGTCCGAACAGTGAGCTTGCTCAGAACAAAAGAACTGTGCTTCCTACACATGCCGGCCATATCTAGTTCAACTCTACTTAGGAAACTGACAAGAACAGTTGCTCCTCTTCAGTCCAATACACTGTACCTGCTGGGAACAGACGCGAGTGCTATTTGCAATGTGTATGGCAATGGGAGCGCAATAGTGACTTTCCTTCCCAGAAAACAACTCTTGCTCGTAGGACCAGAAACTTCATGTGATTCAACTCCATTTAGGACTGGGAAACAAAAGCTAGCTCGCCTTACAAGAAACACACTCTGCATTTGAGAAAAGATCACTCTTCTACTCTACTGTGTTTCCTTTAGGGCCAGAACATTGAGCATGCTCAGAACAAAAGAACTGTGCTTCCTACACACACGGGCTGTATCTAGTTCAACTCTGCTTAGGAAACTGACAAGAACAGTAGTTCCTCCTCAGTCCAATACACTGTACATGCTGGGAACAGACGCCAGTGCTATTTGCCCTGTGAATGACAATGGGAACACAATAGTGACTCTTCTTACCAGAAAAAAACTCTTGCTCAAAGGACCAGAAACTTCATGTGATTCAACTCCATTTAGGACTGGGAAACAAACGCTAGCTCGCCTTACAAGAAACACACTCTGCTTTTGAGAAAAGAGGACTCTTCTACTCTACTGTGTTTCCTATGGGGACCGAACAATGAGCTTGCTCAGAACAAAAGAACTGTGCTTCCTACACACACGGGCCATATCTAGTTCAACTCTACTTAGGAAACTGACAAGAACAGTAGCTCCTCTTCAGTCCAATACACTGTACTTGCTGGGAATAGACGCGAGTGCTATTTGCCATGTGTATGGCAATGGGAGCGCAATAGTGACTTTCCTTCTCAGAAAACAACTCTAGCTCGTAGAACCAAAAAATGCATGTGATTCAACTCCATTCAGGACTGGAAAACAAACGCTAGCTTGCCTTAAAGAAACACACTCTGCTTTTGAGAAAAGATCACTCTTTTACTCTACTGTGTTTCCTATAGGGCCAGAACAGTGAGCTTGCTCAGAAGAAAAGAACTGTGCTTCCTACACACACGGCCATATCTAGTTCAATTCTTCTTAGCAAACTGACAAGAAGAGTAGATCCTCTTCAGTCCAATACACTGTACATGTTGGGAACAGAAGCCAGTGTTATTTGCCCTGTGTATGACAATGGGAGCGCAATAGTGACTCCTCTTAAAAGAAAACAACTCTTGCTCGTAGGACCAGAAACTGCATGTGATTCAACTCCATTTAGGACTGGGAAACAAACGCTAGCTCGCCTTACAAGAAACACACTCTGCTTTTGAGAAAAGAGCACTCTTCTACTCTAATGTGTTTCCTATAGGGTTAGAAGAGTGAGCTTGCTCAGAACAAAAGAACTGTGCTTCCTACACACACGGGCCATATCTAGTTCAACTCTGCTTAGGAAACAAACAAGAACAGTAGCTCCTCTTCAGTCCAATACACTGTACTTGCGGGAACAGACGCGAGTGCTATTTGCACTGTGTATGGCATTGGAGCACAATAGTGACTTGTCTTACCAGAAAACAACTCTTGCTTGTAGGACAAAAAACTGCATGTGACTCAACTCCATTTAGGACTGGGAAACAAACGCTAGCTCGCCTTACATGAAACACACTCTGCTTTTGAGAAAAGAGCACTCTTCTATTCTACTGTGTTTCCTAAGTGCTCCGAACAGTGAGCTTGCTCAGAACAAAAAAACTATACTTCCTACTCACACGGCCATATCTAGTTCAAGTCTGCTTAGGAACCTGACAAGAACAGTATATCCTCTTCAGTCCAATACACTGTACTTGCTGGGAACAGACGCCAGTGCTATATGTCCTGTGTATGGCAAAGGCAGCGCAATAGTGACTCTTCTTACCAGAAAACAACTCTTGCTCGCAGGACCAGAAATTGCATGTGATTCAACTCCATTTAGGACTGGGAAACAACCTCTAGCTCGCTTTACAAGAAACACACTCTGCTTTTGAGAAAAGAGCAGTCTTCTACTCTACTGTGTTTCCTATAGGGCCAGAACAGTGAGCTTGCTCGGAACAAAAGAACTGTGCTTCCTACACACACGGACCATATCTAGTTCAACTCTGCTTAGGAAACTGAGAAGAACAGTAGATCCTCTTCAGTCCAATACACTGTACTTGCTGGGAACAGAGGGGAGGGCTATTTGCACTGTGTATGGCAAAGGGAGCGCAATAGTGACTTTCCTTACCAGAAAACAACTCTTGCTCGTAGGACCAGAAACTGCATGTGATTCCACTCCATTTAGGACTGGGAAACAAACGGTAGCTTGCCTTACAAGAAACACACTCTGCTTTAGAGAAAAGAGCACTCTTCTACTCTACTGTGTTTTATATGGGGTCCTAACAGTGAGCTTGCTCAGAACAAAAGAACTGTGCTTCCTACACACACGGACCATATCTAGTTCAACTCTGCTTAGTAAACTGACAAGAAGAGTAGCTCCTATTCAGTCCAATACACTATACATGCTGGGAAAAGACGCGAGTGCTATTTGCCTTGTGAAGGGTAATGGGAGCGCAATAGTGACTTTCCTTACCAGAAAACAACTCTTGTTCATAGGACCAGAAACTGCATGTGATTCAACTCCATTTAGGACTAAAAAACAAACGCTAGCTCGCCTTACAAAAACACACTCTGCTTTTGAGAAAAGAGCACTCTTCTACTCTACTGTGTTTCCTATGGGGTCCAAACAGTGAGCTTGCTCAGAACAAAAGAACTGTGCTTCCTACACATGCGGGCCATATCTAGTTCAACTCTGCTTAGGAAACTGACAAGAACAGTAGCTCCTCTTCAGTCCAATACACTGTACTTGCTGGGAACAGACGTGAGAGCTATTTGCACTATGTATGGCAAGGGGAGCACAATAGTGACTTTCCTTACCAGAAAACAACTCTTGCTCTTAGGACCAGAAACTGCATGTGATTCAACTCCATTTAGGACTCAGAAACAAACGCTAGCTCGCCTTACAAGAAATACACTCTGCTTCAGAGAAAAGAGCACTCTTCTACTCTACTGTGTTTCCTATGGTGTCCGAACAGTGAGCTTGCTCAGAACAAAAGAACTGTGCTTCCTACACACACGGCCATATCTAGTTCAATTTTGCTTAGGAACCTGACAAGAACAGTAGATCCTCTTCAGTCTAGTACACTGTACTTGCTGGGAACAGACGCCAGTGCTATTTGTCCTATGTATGGCAAAGGCAGCGCAATAGTGACTCTTCTTACCAGAAAACAACTCTTGCTCGTAGGACCAGAAACTGCATGTGATTCAACTTCATTTAGGACTGGGAAACAAACGCTAGCTCGCCTTACAAGAAACACACTCTGCTTTAGAGAAAAGAGCACTCTTCCACTCTACTCTGTTTCCTATAGGGCCAGAACAGTGAGCTTGCTCAGAACAAAAGAACTGTGCTTCCTACACACGGGCCATAACGAGTTCAACTCTGCTTAGGAAACTGAAAAGAACAGTAGCTCCTCTTCAGTCCGATACACTGTACTTGCTGGGAACAGACGCGAGTGCTATTTGCACTGTGTGGCAATGGGAGCGCAATAGTGACTTTCCTTACCAGAAAACAACTCTTGATCGTAGGACCAGAAACTGCATATGATCAACTCCATTTAGGACTGGGAAACAAATGCTAGCTTGCCTTACATGAAACACACTCTGCTTTAGAGAAAAGAGCACTCTTCTACCCTACTGTGTTTCCTATAGGGCGAGAACAATGAGCTTGCTTAAAACAAAAGAGCTGTGCTTCCTACACACAGGGGCCATATCTAGTTCAACTCTGCTTAGGAAACTGACAAGAACTGTAGCTCCTCTTCAGTCCAATACACTGTACTTGCTGGGAACATATGCCAGTGCTATTTGCCCTGTGTATGGCAATGGGAGCACAATAGTGACTCTTCTTACCAGAAAACAACTCTTGCTTGTAGGACCAGATACTGCATGTGATTCAACTCCTTTTAGGACTGGGAACCAAATGCTAGCTCGCTTTACAAGAAACACACTCTGCTTTTGAGAAAAGAGCACTCTTCTACTCTACTGTGTTTCCTACAGTGTCCGAACAGTGAGCTTGCTCAGAACAAAAGAACTGTGCTTCCTACACAAACGGGCCATATCTAGTTCAACTCTACTTAGGAAACTGACAAGAACAGTAGCTCCTCTTCAGACCAATAAACTGTACTTGCTGGGAGCAGACGCGAGTGCTATTTGAACCGTGTATGGCAATGGGAGCGCAATAGTGACTCTTCTTACCAGAAAAAAACTCTTGCTCGTAGGACAAAAAACTGCATGAGACTCAACTCCATTTAGGACTGGGAAACAAACGCTAGCTCGCCTTACAAGAAACACACTCTGCTTTAGAGAAAAGAGCACTCTTCTACTCTACTGTGTTTCCTATGGGGCCAGAGCAGTGAGCTTGCTCAGAACATAAGAACTGTGCTTCCTACACACACGGGCCATATCTAGTTCAACTCTGCTTAGGAAACTGAAAAGAACAGTAGCTCCTCTTCAGTCCGATACACTGTACTTGCTGGGAACAGACGCGAGTGCTATTTGCACTGTGTATGGCAATGCGAGCGCAATAGTGACTTTCCTTACCAGAAAACAACTCTTGCTCGTAGGACCAGAAACTGCATGTGATTCAACTCCATTTACGACTGGGAAAGAAATGCTAGCTCGCCTTACAAGAAACACACTCTGCTTTTGAGAAAAGAGCACTCTTCTACTCTACTGTGTTTCCTATGGGGTCCGAACAGTGAGCTTGCTCAGAACCAAAGAACTATGCTTTCTACACACACGGCCATATCCAATTCAACTCTGCTTAGGATACAAACAAGAACAGTAGCTCCTCTTCAGTCCAATACACTGTATTTGCGGGGAACAGACGCGAGTGCTATTTGCACTGTGTATGGCATTGGAGCACAATAGTGACTTGTCTTACGAGAAAATAACTCTTGCTCGTTGGACAAAATACTGCATGTGACTCAACTCCATTTAGGACTGGGAAACAAACGCTAGCTCGACTTCCAAGAAACACACTCTGCTTTTGAGAAAAGAGCACTCTTCTACTCTACTGTGTTTCCTATGTGTTCCGAACAATGAGCTTGCTCAGAACAAAAAAACTGTGCTTCCTACCCACACGGCCATATCTAGTTCAAGTCTGCTTAGGAACCTGACAAGAACAGTAGATACTCTTCAGTCCAATACACTGTACTTGCTGAGAACGGACGCCAGTGCTATTTGTCGTGTGTATGGCAATGGCAGCGCAATAGTGACTCTTCTTACCAGAAAAAAACTCTTGCTTGTAGGACCAGAAACTGCATGTGATTCAACTCCATTTAGGACTAGGAAACAAATGCTAGCTCGCCTTAAAAAAACACACTCTGCTTTTGAGAAAAGAGCACTCTTCTACTCTACTGTGTTTCCTATAGGGCCAGAACAGTGAGCTTGCTCAGAACAAAAGAACTGTGCTTCCTACACACGGGCCATAACTAGGTCAACTCTGCTTAGGAAACTGAAAAGAACAGTAGCTCCTCTTCAGTCCGATACACTGTACTTGCTGGGAACAGACGCGAGTGCTATTTGCACTGTGTATGGCAATGGGAGCGCAATAGTGACTTTCCTTACCAGAAAACAACTCTTGCTCGTAGGACCAGAAACTGCATGTGATTCAACTCCATTTACGACTGGGAAAGAAATGCTAGCTCGCCTTACAAGAAACACACTCTGCTTTTGAGAAAAGAGCACTCTTCTACTCTACTGTGTTTCCTATGGGGTCCGAACAGTGAGCTTGCTCAGAACCAAAGAACTGTGCTTTCTACACACACGGCCATATCTAATTCAACTCTGCTTAGGATACAAACAAGAACAGTAGCTCCTCTTCAGTCCAATACACTGTATTTGCGGGGAACAGACGCGAGTGCTATTTGCACTGTGTATGGCATTGGAGCACAATAGTGACTTGTCTTACGAGAAAATAACTCTTGCTCGTTGGACAAAAAACTGCATGTGACTCAACTCCATTTAGGACTGGGAAACAAACGCTAGCTCGACTTCCAAGAAACACACTCTGCTTTTGAGAAAAGAGCACTCTTCTACTCTACTGTGTTTCCTATGTGTTCCGAACAATGAGCTTGCTCAGAACAAAAAAACTGTGCTTCCTACCCACACGGTTATATCTAGTTCAAGTCTGCTTAGGAACCTGACAAGAACAGTAGATACTCTTCAGTCCAATACACTGTACTTGCTGAGAACAGACGCCAGTGCTATTTGTCGTGTGTATTGCAATGGCAGCGCAATAGTGACTCTTCTTACCAGAAAACAACTCTTGCTTGTAGGACCAGAAACTGCATGTGATTCAACTCCATTTAGGAATAGGAAACAAATGCTAGCTCGCCTTACAAAAACACACTCTGCTTTTGAGAAAAGAGCACTCTTCTACTCTACTGTGTTTCCTATAGGGCCAGAACAGTGAGCTTGCTCAGAACAAAAGAACTGTGCTTCCTACACACGGGCCATAACTAATTCAACTCTGCTTAGGAAACTGACAAGAACAGTAGATCCTCTTCAGTCCGATACCCTGTACTTGCTGGGAAGAGACGCGAGAGCTATTTGCACTATGTATGGCAAGGGGAGCGCAATATTGAATTTCCTTACCAGAAAACAACTCTTGCTCTTAGGACCAGAAACTGCATGTGATTCAACTCCATTTAGTACTGGGAAACCAACGCTAGCTCGCCTTACAAGAACACACTCTGCTTTTGAGAAAAGAGCACTCTTCTACTCTACTGTGTTTCCTATGGTGTCCGAACAGTGAGCTTGCTCAGAACAAAAGAACTGTGCTTCCTACACACACGGCCATATCTAGTTCAATTCTGCTTAGGAACCTGAAAAGAACAGTAGATCCTCTTCAGTCCAATACACTGTACTTGCTGGGAACAACCGCCACTGCTTTTTGTCCTGTGTATGGCAAAGGCAGCGCAATAGTGACTCTTCTTACCATAAAACAACTCTTGCTCTTAGGACTAGAAACTGCATGTGATTCAACTCCATTTAGGACTGGGAAACAAACGCTAGCTCGCCTTACAAGAAACAAACTCTGCTTTAGAGAAAAGAGCACTCTTCTACTCAACTGTGTTTCCTATAGGGCCAGAACAGAGAGCTTGCTCAAAACAAAAGAACTGTGCTTCCTACATACGGCCCATAACTAGTTCAACCCTGCTTAGGAAACTGACAAGAACAGTAGCTCCTCTTCAGTCCGATACACTGTACTTGCTGGGAACAGACGCGAGTGCTATTTGCACTGTGTATGTCAATGGGAGCGCAATAGTGAATTTCCTTACCAGAAAACAACTCTTGCTTGTAGGACCAGAAACTGCATGTGATTCAACTCCGTTTTGGACTGGGAAACAAAAGCTATCTCGCCTTACAAGAAACACACTCTGCTTTTGAGAAAAGAGCACTCTTCTACTCTAATGTGTTTCCTATGGGGTCCGAATAGTGAGCTTGCTCAGAACAAAAGATCTGCGCTTCCTACACACACCAGCCATATCTAGTTCAACTCTGCTTATAAAACTGACAAGAACAGTAGCTTCTCTTCAGTTCAATATACTGTCCTTTCTGGGAACAGACGCGAGTGCTATTTGCACTGTGTATGGCAATGGGAGCGCAATAGTGAATTTCCTTACCAGAAAACAATTCTTGCTCGTAGGACCAGAAACTGCATGTGATTCCACTCCATTTAGGACTGGGAAACAAACGCTAGCTCGCCTTACAAGAAACACATTGTGCTTTAGAGATAAGAGCACTCTTCTACTCTACTGTGTTTTCTATGGGGTCCAAACAGTGAGCTTGCTCAGAACAAAAGAACTGTGCTTCCTACACACACGGCCATATCTAGATCAATTCTGCTTCGGAAACTGACAAGAACAGTAGATCCTCTTCAGTCCAATACACTGTAATTGCTGGGAACAGACGCCAGTGCTGTTTGTCCTGTGTATGGCAATGGCAGCGCAATAGTGACTCTTCTTACCAGAAAACAACTCTTGCTCGTAGGACTAGAAACTGCATGTGATTCAACTCCATTTCTGACTGGGAAACAAACGCTAGCTCGCCTTACAAGAAACACACTCTGCTTTAGAGAAAAGAGCACTCTTCCACTCTACTGTGTTTCCTATAGGGCCAGAACAGTGAGCTTACTCAGAACAAAAGAACTGTGCTTCCTACACACGGGCCATAACTAGTTCAACTCTGCTTAGGAAACTGAGAAGAACAGTAGCTCATCTTCAGTCCAATACACTGTACTTTCTGGGAACAGACGCGAGAGATATTTGCACTGTGTATGGCAATTGGAGCACAATAGTGACTCGTCTTACCAGAAAACAACTCTTGCTCGTAGGACAAAAAACTGCATGTGACTCAACTCCATTTAGGACTGGGAAACAAACGCTAGCTCGCCTTACAAGAAACACACTCTGCTTTAGAGAAAAGAGCACTCTTCTACTCTGCTGTGTTTACTATTGTGTCTGAACAGTGAGCTTGCTAAGAACAAAAGAACTGGGCTTCCTACACACACGGCCATAACTAGTTCAATTCTGCTTAGGAACCTGACAAGAACAGTAGATCCTCTTCAGTCCAATACACTGTATTTCCTGGGAACAGACGCCAGTGCTATTTGTCCTGTGTATGTCAATGGCAGCGCAATAGTGACTCTTCTTACCAGAAAACAACTCTTGCTCGTAGGACCAGAAACTGCATGTGATTCAACTCCATTTAGGACTGGGAAACAAACGCTAGCTCACCTTCCAAGAAACACACTCTGCTTTAGAGAAAAGAGCACTCTTCTACTCTACTGTGTTTCCTATGGGGTCCAAACAGTGAGCTTGCTCAGAACAAAAGAACTTTGCTTCCTACACACGCAGGCCATATCTAGTTCAACTCTGCTTAGGAAACTGACAAGAACAGTAGCTCCTCTTCAGTCCAATACACTGTACTTGCTGGGAACAGACGTGAGAGCTATTTGCACTATGTATGGCAAGGGGAGCAAAATAGTGACTTTCCTTACCAGAAAACAACTCTTGCTCTTAGGACCAGAAACTGCATGTGATTCAACTCCATTTAGGACTCGGAAACAAACGCTAGCTCGCCTTACAAGAAACACACTCTGCTTTAGAGAAAAGAGCACTCTTCTACTCTACTGTGTTTCCTATGGTGTCCGAACAGTGAGCTTGCTCAGAACAAAAGAACTGTGCTTCCTACACACACGGCCATATCTAGTTCAATTTTGCTTAGGAACCTGACAAGAACAGTAGATCCTCTTCAGTCCAGTACACTGTACTTGCTGTGAACAGACGCCAGTGCTATTTGTCCTATGTATGGCAATGGCAGCGCAATAGTGACTCTTCTTACCAGAAAACAACTCTTGCTCGTAGGACTAGAAACTGCATGTGATTCAACTTCATTTAGGACTGGGAAACAAACGCTAGCTCGCCTTACAAGAAAAACACTCTCCTTTAGAGAAAAGAGCACTCTTCCACTCTACTGTGTTTCCTATAGGGCCAGAACAGTGAGCTTGCTCAGAACAAAAGAACTGTGCTTCCTACACACAGGCCATAACTAGTTCAACTCTGCTTAGGAAACTGACAAGAAAAGTAGCTCCTCTTCAGTCCGATACACTGTACTTGCTGGGAACTGACGCGAGTTCTATTTGCACTGTGTATAGCAATGGAAGCGCAATAGTGACTTTCCTTACCAGAAAACAACTCTTGATCGTAGGACCAGAAACTGCATATGATCAACTCCATTTAGGACTGGGAAACAAATGCTAGCTCGCCTTACATGAAACACACTCTGCTTTAGAGAAAAGAGCACTCTTCTACTCTACTGTGTTTCCTATGGGGTCCAAACAGTGAGCTTGCTCAGAACAAAAGAACTGTGCTTCCTACACACACGGACCATATCTAGTTCAGTTCTGCTTAGAAAACTGACAAGAACAGTAGCTCCTATTCAGTCCAATACACTGTACTTGCTGGGAAAAGACGCGAGTGCTATTTGCCTTGTAAAGGGCAATGGGAGCGCAATAGTGACTTTCCTTACCAGAAAACAACTCTTGTTCATAGGACCAGAAACTTCATGTGATTCAACTCCATTTAGGACTAGGAAACAAACGCTAGCTCGCCTTACAAAAACACACTCTGCTTTTGAGAAAAGAGCACTCTTCTACTCTACTGTGTTTCCTATGGGGTCCAAACAGTGAGCTTGCTCAGAACAAAAGAACTGTGCTTCCTACACACGCGGGCCATATCTAGTTCAACTCTGCTTAGGAAACTGACAAGAACAGTAGCTCCTCTTCAGTTCAATACACTGTACTTGCTGGGAACAGTCGCGAGTGCTACTTGAGCAGTGTATGGCATTGTGAGCGCAATAGTGACTTTCCTTACCAGAAAACAACTCTTGCACGTAGGACCAGACACTGCATGGGATTCAACTCCATTTAGGACTGAGAAACAAAAGCTATCTCGCCTTACAAGAAACACACTCTGCTTTTGAGAAAAGAGCAATCTTCTACTCTAATGTGTTTCCTATGGGGTCCGAACAGTGAGCTTGCTCAGAACAAAAGATCTGCGCTTCCTACACACACCGGCCATATCTAGTTCAACTCTGCTTAGGAAACTGACAAGAACAGTAGCTCCTCTTCAGTTCAATATACTGTCCTTACTGGGAACAGACGCGAGTGCTATTTGCGCTGTGTATGGCAATGGGAGCGCAATAGTGACTTTCCTTACCAGAAAACAATTCTTGCTCGTAGGACCAGAAACTGCATGTGATTCCACTCCATTTAGGACTGGGAAACAAACGGTAGCTTGCCTTACAAGAAACACACTCTGCTTTAGAGAAAAGAGCACTCTTCTACTCTACTGTGTTTCCTATGGGGTCCAAACAGTGAGCTTGCTCAGAACAAAAGAACTGTGCTTCCTACACACACAGACCATATCTAGTTCAACTCTGCTTAGTAAACTGACAAGAAGAGTAACTCCTATTCAATCCAATACACTGTACTTGGTGGGAAAAGACGCGAGTGCTATTTGCCTTGTGAAGGGTAATGGGAGCGCAATAGTGACTTTCTTTACCAGAACACAACTCTTGCTCATAGGACCAGAAACTGCATGTAATTCAACTCCATATAGGACTAGGAAATAAATGCTAGCTCGCCTTACAAAAACACATTCTGCTTTTGAGAAAAGAGCACTCTTCTACTCTACTGTGTTTCCTATAGGGCCAGAAGAGTGAACTTGCTCAGAACATAAGAACTGTGCTTCCTAAACACACGGGCCATATCTAGTTCAACTCTGCTTAGGAAACTGACAAGAACAGTAGCTCCTCTTCAGTCTGATACACTGTACTTGCTGGGAACAGATGCGAGAGCTATTTGCAATGTGTATGGCAAGGGGAGCGCAATAGTGACTTTCCTTTCCAGTGAACAACTCTTGCTCGTAGGACCAGAAACTGCATGTGATTCAACTCCATTTAGAACTGGGAAACAAATGCTAGCTCGCCTTACAAGAAACACACTCTGCTTTTGAGAAAAGAGCACTCTTCTACTCTACTGTGTTTCCTATGGTGTCCGAACAGTGAGCTTGCTCAGAACAAAAGAACTGTGATTCCTACACACACGGCCATATCTAGTTCAATTCTGCTTAGGAACCTGACAAGAACAGTAGATCCTCTTCAGTCCAATACACTGTACTTGCTGGGAACAGACGCCAGTGCTATTTGTCCTGTCTATGTCAATGGCAGCACAATAGTGACTCTTCTTACCATAAAACAACTCTTGCTCGTAGGACCAGAAACTGCATGTGATTCAACTCTATTTAGGACTGGGAAACAAACGCTAGCTCGCCTTAAAAGAAACACACTCTGCTTTTGAGAAAAGAGCACTCTTCTACTCTACTGTGTTTCCTATGTGTTCTGAACTGTGAGCTTGCTCAGAACAAAAAAACTGTACTTCCTACTCACACGGCCATATCTAGTTCAAATCTGCTTAGTAAACTGACAAGAACAGTTGCTCCTATTCAGTCCAATACACTGCACTTGCTGGGAAAAGATGGGAGGGCTATTTGCACTGTGTATGGCAATGGGAGCACAATAGTGACTTTCCTTACCAGAAAACAACTCTTGCTCGTAGGACCAGAAACTGCATGTGATTCCACTCCATTTAGGACTGGGAAACAAATGCTAGCTCGCCTTACATGAAACACACTCTGCTTTTGAGAAAAGAGCACTCTTCTACTCTACTGTGTTTCCTTAGTGTTCCGAACAGTGAGCTTGCTCAGAACAAAAGAACTGTGCTTGCTACACACACGGGCCATATCTAGTTCAACTCTGCTTAGGAAACCAACAAGAACAGTAGCTCCTCTTCAGTCCAATACACTGTACTTGCGGGGAACAGACGCCAGTGCTATTAGTCCTGTGTATGGCAATGGCAGCGCAATAGTGACTCTTCTTACCAGAAAACAACTCTTGCTCGTAGGACCAGAAACTGCATGTGATTCAACTCCATTTAGGACTGGGAAACAAATGCTAGCTCGCCTTACATGAAACACACTCTGCATTTGAGAAAAGAGCACTCTTCTACTCTATTGTGTTTCCTATCGGGTCCGAGCAGTGAGCTTGCTCAGAACAAAAGAACTGTGCTTCCTACACACACGGGCCATATCTAGTTCAACTCTGCTTAGGAAACCAACAAGAACAGTAGCTCCTCTTCAGTCAAATACACTGTACTTCCTGGGAACAGACGCCAGTGCTATTTGTCCTGTGTATGGCAATGGCAGCGCAATAGTGACTCTTCTTACCATAAAACAACTCTTGCTCGTAGGACTAGAAACTGCATGTGATTCAACTCCATTTAGGACTGGGAAACAAACGCTAGCTCGCCTTACAAGAAACACACTCTGCTTTAGAGAAAAGAGCACTGTTCTACTCTACTGTGTTTCCTATATGGCCATAACAGTGAGCTTGGTCAGAACAAAAGAACTGTGCTTCCTACACACGGGCCATAACTAGTTCAACTCTGCTTAGGAAACTGACAAGAACAGTAGCTCCTCTTCACTCTGAAACACTGTACTTGCTGGGAACTGACGCGAGTGCTATTTGCACTGTGTATGGCAATGGGAGTGCAATAGTGACTTTCCTTACCAGAAAACAACTCTTGCTCATAGAACCAGAAACTGCATGTGATTCAACTCCATTTAGGACTGGGATACAAATGCTAGCTCGCCTTACATGAAACACACTCTGATTTTGAGAAAAGAGCACTCTTCTACTCTACTGTGCTTCCTATGGGGTCTGAACCGTGAGCTTGCTCAGAACAAAAGAACTGTGCTTCCTACACACACGGGCCATATCTAGTTCAACTCTGCTTAGGAAACTGAGAAGAACAGTAGCTCCTCTTCAGTCCAATACACTGTACTTTCGGGGAACAGACACGAGTGCTATTTGCACTGTGTATGGCAATTGGAGCACAATAGTGACTCGTCTTACCAGAAAACAACTCTTGCTCGTAGGACAAAAAACTGCATGTGACTCAACTCCATTTAGGACTGGGAAACAAACGCTAGCTCGCCTTACAAGAAACACACTCTGCTTTTGAGAAAAGAGCACTCTTCTACTCTACTGTGTTTCCTTTTGGGTCTGAACAGTGAGCTTGCTCAGAACAAAAGAACTGTGCTTCCTACACACACGGCCATAACAAGTTTAATTCTGCTTAGGAACCTGAGAAGAACAGTAGATCCTCTTCAGTCCAATACACTGTACTTGCTGGGAAGAGACGCGAGTGCTATTTGCACTGTGTAGGGCAATGGGAGCGCAATAGTGACTTTCCTTACCAGAAAACAACTCTTGCTCGCAGGACCAGAAACTGCATGTAATTCAACTCCATTTAGGACAGGGAAGCAAACGCTAGCTCGCCTTACAAGAAACACACTCTGCTTTAGAGAAAAGAGCACTCTTCTACTCTACTGTGTTTACTATGGGGTCCAAACAGTGAGCTTGCTCAGAACAAAAGAACTGTGCTTCCTACACACACGTACCATATCTAGTTCAACTCTGCTTAGGAAACTGACAAGAACAGTAGCCCCTCTTCAGTCCAATACACTGTACTTGCTGGGAACAGACGCATGTGCTATTTGTACTGTGTATGCCAATGGGAGCGCAATAGTGACTTTCTTTACCAGAAAACAACTCTTGCTCGTAGGACTAGAAACTGCATGTGATTCCACTCCATTTAGGACTGGGAAACAAATGCTAGCTCGCCTTACAAGAAACACACTCTGCTTTAGAGAAAATAGCACTCTTCTACTCTACTGTGTTTCCTATAGAGTCCAAACAGTGAGCTTGCTCAGAACAAAAGAACTGTGCTTCCTACACACGGGCCATAACTAGTTCAACTCTGCTTAGGAAACTGACAAGAACAGTAGCTCCTCTTCCATCCAATACACTGTACTTGCTGGGAACAGACGCCAGTGCTATTTGTCCTGTGTATGGCAATGGCAGCGCAATAGTGACTCTTCTTACTATAAAACAACTCTTGCTCGTAGGACCAGAAACTGCATGTGATTCAACTCCATTTAGGACTGGGAAACAAAAGCTAGCTCACCTTACAAGAAACACACTCTGCTTTTGTGGAAAGAGCACTCTTCTACTCTACTGTGTATTCTATAGGGCAAGAACAGTGAGCTTGCTCAGAACAAAAGAACTGTGCTTCTACACACACGGCCATATCTAGTTCAATTCTGCTTAGGAACCTGACAAGAACAGTAGATCCTCTTCAGTCCAATACACTGTACTTCCTGGGAACAGACGCCAGTGATATTTGTCCTGTGTATGGCAATGGCAGCGCAATAGTTACTCTTCTTACCATAAAACAACTCTTGCTCGTAGGACTAGAAATTGCATGTGATTCAACTCCATTTAGGACTGGGAAACAAAAGCTAGCTCGCCTTACAAGAAACACACTCTGCTTTAGAGAAAAGAGCACTCTTCTACTCTACTGTGTTTCCTATATGGCCATAACAGTGAGCTTGGTCAGAACAAAAGAACTGTGCTTCCTACACACGAGCCATAACTAGTTCAACTCTGCTTAGGAAACTGACAAGAACAGTAGCTCCTCTTCACTCCAAAACACTGTACTTGCTGGGAACTGACGCGAGTGATATTTGCACTGTGTATGGCAATGGTAGCGCAATAGTGACTTTTCTTACCAGAAAACAACTCTTGCTCATAGAACCAGAAACTGCATGTGATTCAACTCCATTTAGGACTGGGATACAAATGCTAGCTCGACTTACATGAAACACACTCTGATTTTGAGAAAAGAGCACTCTTCTACTCTACTGTGTTTCCTATGGGGTCCGAACCGTGAGCTTGCTCAGAACAAAAGAACTGTGCTTCCTACACACACGGGCCATATCTAGTTTAACTCTGCTTAGGAAACTGAGAAGAACAGTAGCTCCTCTTCAGTCCAATACACTGTACTTTCTGGGAACAGACGCGAGCGCTATTTGCACTGTGTATGGCAATTGGAGCACAATAGTGACTCGTCTTACCAGAAAACAACTCTTGCTCGTAGGACAAAAAACTGCATGTGACTCAACTCCATTTAGGACTGGGAAACAAACGCTAGCTCGCCTTACAAGAAACACAATCTGCTTTTGAGAAAAGAGCACTCTTCTACTCTACTGTGTTTCCTTTTGGGTCTGACAGTGAGCTTGCTCAGAACAAAAGAACTGTGCTTCCTACACACACGGCCATAACTAGTTTAATTTTGCTTAGGAACCTGAGAAGAACAGTAGATCCTCTTCAGTCCAATACACTGTACTTGCTGGGAACAGACGCGAGTGCTATTTGCACTGTGTAGGGCAATGGGAGCGCAATAGTGACTTTCCTTACCAGAAAACAACTCTTGCTCATAGGACCAGAAACTGCATGTGATTCCACTCCATTTAGGACAGGGAAGCAAACGCTAGCTCGCCTTACAAGAAACACACTCTGCTTTAGAGAAAAGAGCACTCTTCTACTCTACTGTGTTTACTATGGGGTCCAAACAGTGAGCTTGCTCAGAACAAAAGAACTCTGCTTCCTACACACACGGACCATATCTAGTTCAACTCTGCTTAGGAAACTGACAAGAACAGTAGCCCCTCTTCAGTCCAATACACTGTACTTGCTGGGAACAGACGCATGTGCTATTTGCACTGTGTATGCCAATGGGAGCGCAATAGTGACTTTCCTTACCAGAAAACTACTCTTGCTCGTAGGACTAGAAACTGCATGTGATTCCACTCCATTTAGGACTGGGAAACAAATGCTAGCTCGCCTTACAAGAAACACACTCTGCTTTAGAGAAAATAGCACTCTTCTACTCTACTGTGTTTCCTATGGGGGCCAAACAGTGAGCTTGCTCAGAACAAAAGGACTGTGCTTAATACACACACGGAACACATCTAGTTCAACTCTCTTTAGGAAACTGACAAGAACAGTAGCTCCTATTCAGTCCAATACACTGTACTTGCTGGGAAAAGACGCGAGTGCTATTTGCCTTGTGTAGGGCAATGGGCGCGCAATAGTGACTTTCCTTACCAGAAAACAACTCTTGTTCGTAGGACCAGAAACTGCATGGGATTCTACTCCATTTAGGACTGGGAAACAAACGCTAGCTCGCCTTACAAGAAACACAGTCTTCTTTTGAGAAAAGAGCACTATTCTACTCTACTGTGTTTCCTATGATATCCGAACAGTGAGCTTGCTCAGAACAAAAAAACTGTGCTTCATACACTCACGGGCCATATCTCCTTCAACTTTGCTTAGGAAACTGACAAGAACAGTATGTTCTCTTCAGTTCGATACACTGTACTTGCTGGGAACAGACGCGAGTGCTATTTGCACTGTGTATGGCAAAGGGAGCACAATAGTGACTTTCCTTACCAGAAAACAACTATTGCTCAGAGGACAAGAAACTGCATGTGATTCAACTCCATTTATGACTGAGAAACAATCGCTGGCTGACCTTCTAAGAAACACACTCCGCTTTTGAGAAAAGAGCACTCTTCTACTCTACTGTGTTTCCTATGGGTTCTGAACAGTGAGCTTTTTCATAACAAAAGAACTGTGCTTCCTACACACACGGGACATATCTAGTTCAACTCTGCTTAGGAAACTGACAAGAACAGTAGCTCCTCTTCAGTCCAATACACTATACTTGCTGGGAACAGACGGGAGGGCTATTTGCACTGTGGATGGCAATGGGAGCAAAATAGTGACTTTCCTTACCAGAAAACAGCTCTTGCTCGTAGGACCAGAAACTGCATGTGATTCAACTCCATTTAGGACTGGGAAACAAATGCTAGCTCGCCTTACATAAAACACACTCTGCTTTTGATTAAAAAGCACTCTTCTACTCTACTGTGTTTCCTATGTGTTCCGAAAAGTGAGCTTGCTCAGAACAAAACAACTGTGCTTCCTACACACGGGCCATATCTAGTTCAACTCTGCTTAGGAAACTGACAAGAACAGTAGATCCTCTTCAGTACAACACACTGTACTTGCAGGGAACAGACTCGAGTGCTATTTGCACTGTGTATGGCAATTGGAGCACAATAGTGACATGTCTTACCAGAAAACAACTCTTGCTCGTAGGGCTAGAAACTGCATGTGAATCCACTCCATTTAGGACTGGGAAACAAATGCTAGCTCGCCTTACAAGAAACACACTCTGCTTTAGAGAAAAGAGCACTCTTCTACTCTACTGTGTTTCCTATGGGGTCCAAACAGTGAGCTTGTTCAGAACAAAAGAACTGTGCTAAATACACACGGATCACATCTAGTTCAACTCTGCTCAGGAAACTGACAAGAACAGTAGCTCCTATTCAGTCCAATACACTGTACTTGCTGGGAAAAGAAGCGAGTGCTATTTGCCTTGTGTAGGGCAATGGGAGCGCAATAGTGACTTTCCTTACCAGAAAACAACTCTTGTTCGTAGGACCAGAAACTGCATGTGATTCAACTCCATTTAGGACTGGGAAACAAACTCTAGCTCGCTTTACAAGAAACACACTCTGCTTTTGAGAAAAGAGCACTCTTCTACTCTACTGTGTTTCCTATAGGGCTAGAACAGTGACCTTGCTCAGAAAAAAAGAACTGTGCTTCTTACACACACGGACCATATCTAGTTCAACTCTGCTTAGGAAACTGAGAAGAACAGTAGCTCCTCTTCAGTCCAATACACTGTACTTGCTGGGAACAGACGGGAGGGCTATTTGCACTGTGTATGGCAATGGGAGCGCAATAGTGACTTTCCTTACCAGAAAACAACTCTTGCTCGTAGGACCAGAAACTGCATGTGGGTCCACTCCATTTAGGACTGGGAAACAAATGTTAGCTTGCCTTACAAAAACACACTTTGCTTTAGAGAAAAGAGTACTCTTTTACTCTACTGTGTTTCCTATGGTATCCAAACAGTGAGCTTGCTCAGAACAAAAGAACTGTGCTCCATACACATACGGACCATATCTAGTTCAACTCTGCTTAGGAAACTGACAAGAACAGTAGCTCCTATTCACTCCAATACACTGCACTTGCTGGGAAAAGACGCGAGTGCTATTTGCCTTGTGTAGGGTAATGGGAGCACAATAGTGACTTTCCTTACCAGAAAACAACTCTTGCTCGTAGGACCAGAAACTTCATGTGATTCAACTCCATTTAGGACTGGGAAACAAAAGCTAGCTCACCTTACAGAAACACACTCTACTTTAGAGAAAAGAGCACTCTTCTACTCTACTGTGTTTCCAATGGTGTCCGAACAGTGAGCTTGCTCAGAACAAAAGAACTGTGCTTCCTACACACATGTCCATATCTAGTTCAATTCTGCTTAGGAACCTGACAATAACAGTAGATCCTCTTCAGTCCAATACACTGTACGTGCTGGGAACAGACTCCAGTGCTATTTGTCCTGTGTATGGCAATGGCAGCACAATAGTGACTCTTCTTACCATAAAACAACTCTTCCTCGTAGGACCAGAAACTGCATGTGATTCAACTCCATTTAGGACTGGGAAACAAAAGCTAGCTCACCTTACAGAAACACACTCTGCTTTAGAGAAAACAGCACTGTTCTACTCTACTGTGTTTCCTATAGGGCCAGAACAGTGAGCTTGCTCAGAACAAAGAACTGTGCTTCCTACACAGGGGCCATATCTAGTTCAACTCTGCTTAGGAAACTGACAAGAACAGTAGCTCATCTTCAGTCCGATACACTGTACTTGCAGGGAACTGACGCGAGTGCTATTTGCACTGTGTATGGCAATTGGAGCCCAATAGTGACTCGCCCTACCAGACAACAACTCTTGCTCCTAGTACAAAAACCTGCACGTGACTCAACTCCATTTAGGACTGGGAAACAAACGCTAGCTCGCCTTACAAGAAACACACTCTGCTTTTGAGAAAAGAGCACTCTTCTACTACACTGTGTTTCCTATGGGGTCCGAACAACGAGCTTGCACAGAACAAAAGAACTGTGCTTCCTACACACACGGCCATATCTAGTTCAATTCTGCTTAGGAACCTGACAAGAACAGTAGATCCTCTTCAGTCCGATACACTGTACTTGCTGGGAACAGACGCCAGTGTTATTTGTCCTGTGTATGGCAATGGCAGCGCAATAGTGACTCTTCTTACCAGAAAAGAACTCTTGCTCGTAGGACCAGAAACTGCATGTAATTCAACTCCATTTAGGACTGGGAAACAAAAGCTAGCTCACCTTACAAGAAACACACTCTGCTTTAGAGAAAAGAGCACTCTTCTCCTCTGCTGTGTTTCCTATAGGGCCAGAACAGTGAGCTTGTTCAGAACAAAAGAACTGTGCTTCCTACACACACGGGCCATATCTAGTTCAACTCTACTTAGGAAACTGACAAGAACAGTAACTGCTATTCAGTCCAATACACTGTACTTGCTGGGAAAAGACGCGAGTGCTATTTGCCTTGTGTAAGGCAATGGGCGCGCAATAGTGACTTTCCTTACCAGAAAACAACTCTTGTTCTTAGGACCAGAAACTGCATGTGACTCAAATCTATTTAGGACTGGGAAACAAACGCTAGCTCGCCTTACAAGAAACACACTCTGCTTTTGAGAAAAGAGCACTCTTCTCCTCTACTGTGTTTCCTATTGGCTCTGAACAGTGAGCTTGCTCAGAACAAAAGAACTGTGATTCCTACACACGGGCCATATCTAGTTCAACTCTGCTTAGGAAACTGAAAAGAACAGTAGCTCCTCTTCAGTCCGATACACTGTACTTGCTGGGAACAGACGCGAGAGCTATTTGCACTATGTATGGCAAGGGGAGCGCAATAGTGACTTTCCTTACCAGAAAACAACTCTTGCTCGTAGGACCAGAAACTGCATGTGATTCCACTCCGTTTAGGACTGGGAAACAAACTCTAGCTCGCTTTACAAGAAACACACTCTGCTTTTGAGAAAAGAGCACTCTTCTACTCTACTGTGTTTCTTATGGGGTCCGAACGTGAGCTTGCTCAGAACAGAACAACTGTGCTTCCTACACACGGGCCATATCAAGTTCAACTCTGCTTAGGAAACTGACAAGAACACTAGATCCTCTTCAGTCCAATACACTGTAATTGCGGGGAACAGACGTGAGTGCTATTTGCACTGTGTATGGCAATTGGAGCACAATAGTGACTTGTCTTACCAGAAAACAACTCTTGCTCGTAGGACAAAAAACTGCATGAGACTCAACTCCATTTAGGACTGGGAAACAAACGCTAGCTCGACTTCCAAGAATCACACTCTGCTTTTGAGAAAAGAGCACTCTTCTACTCTACTGTGTTTCCTATGTGTTGCGAACAGTGAGCTTGCTCAGAACAAAAAAACTGTGCTTCCTACACACACGGCCATATCTAGTTCAAGTCTGCTTAGGAACCTGACAAGAACAGTAGATCCTCTTTAGTCCATTACACTGTACTTGCTGGGAACAGACGCCAGTACTATTTGTCCTGTGTATGGCAATGGCAGAGCAATAATGACTCTTCTTACCATAAAACAACTCTTGCTCATAGTACTAGAAACTGCATGTGATTCAACTCCATTTAGGACTGGGAAACAAACGCTAGCTCGCCTTACAAGAAACACACTCTGCTTTAGAGAAAAGAGCACTCTTCTACTCTACTGTATTTCCTATAGGGCCAGAACAGTGACCTTGCTCAGAACAAAAGAACTGTGCTTCCTACACAGGGCCATAACAAGTTCAACTCTGCTTAGGAAACTGACAAGAACAGTAGCTCCTCTTCCGTCCAATACTCTGTACTTGCTGGGAACAGACGCGATGCTATTTGCACTGTGTATGGCAATGGGAGCGCTATAGTGACTTTCCTTACCAGAAAACAACTCTTGCTCGTAGGACCAGTAACTGCATGTGATTCAACTCCATTTATTACTGAGAAAAAATCGCTAGCTGACCTTCCAAGAAACACACTCTGCTTTTGAGAAAAGAGCACTCTTCTACTCTACTGTGTTTCCTATGGGTTCCGAACAGTGAGCTTGCTCATAACAAAAGAACTGTGCTTCCTACACACAGGGGCCATATCTAGTTCAACTCTGCTTAGGAAACGGACAAGAACAGTAGCTCCTCTTCAGTCCAATACACTGTACTTGCTGGGAACAGACGCAAGTGCTATTTGCACTGTGTATGGCAATGGGAGCGCAGTAGTGACTCTTCTACCAGAAAAAAACTCTTGCTCGTAGGACCAGAAACTGCATGTGATTCTACTCCATTTAGGACTGGGAAAGAAACGCTAGCTCGCCTTACAAGAAACACAGTCTGCTTTTGAGAAAAGAGCACTCTTCTACTCTACTGTGTTTCCTATGGTGTCCGAACAGTAAGATTGCTCAGAACAAAAGAACTGTCCTTCCTACACACACGGGCCATATCTAGTTCAACTTTGCTTAGGAAACTGACAAGAACAGTAGATCCTCTTAGTCCAATACACAGTACATGCTGGGAACAGACGCCAGTGCTATTTGCCCTGTGTATGGCAATGGGAGTGCAACAGTGACTCTTCTTACCAGAAAACAACTCTTGCTTGTAGGACCAGAAACTTCATGTGATTCAACTCCATTTACAATTGGGAAACAAATGCTAGCTCGCCCTACAAGAAACACACTCTGCTTTTGAGAAAAGAGCACTCATCTACTCTACTGTGTTTCCTATGGGGTCTGAACTGTGAGCTTGCTCAGAACAAAAGAACTGTGCTTCCTACACACAGGGGCCATGTCTAGTTCAACTCTGCTTAGGAAACTGACAAGAACAGTAGCTCCTCTTCAGTCCAATACACTGTACTTGATGGGAACAGACGCGAGGGCTATTTGCACTGTATTTGGCAATGGGAGCGCAATAGTGACTTTCCTTACCAGAAAACAACTCTTGCTAGTAGGACCAAAAACTGCATGTGATTCAACTCCATTTAGGACTGGGAAACAAACGCTAGATCGCCTTACAAGAAACACACTCTGCTTTTGAGAAAAGAACACTCTTCTACTCTACTGTGTTTCCTATTGCGCCAGAAGAGTGAGCTTGCTCAGAACAAAAGAACTGGGCTTCCTACACACACGGCATATCTAGTTCACTTCTGCATAGGAAACTGACAAGAACAGTAGATCCTCTTCAGTCCAATACACTGTACATGCTGGGAAGAGACGCCAGTGCTATTTGCCCTGTGTATGAAAATGGGAGCACAATAGTGACTCTTCTTACCAGAAAAGAACTCTTGCTCGTAGGACCAGAAACTGCATGTGATTCAACTCCATTTAGGACTGGGAAACAATCGCTAGCTTACCTTACAAGAAACACACTCTGCTTTTGAAAAAAGAGCACTCTTCTACTCTACTGTGTTTCCTATAGGGCCAGAACAATGAGCTTGCTCAGAACAAAAGAACTGTGCTTCCTACACACAGGGGCCATATCTAGTTCAATCTGCTTAGGAAACTGACAAGAACAGTAAGTAGATCCTCTTCAGTCCAATACACTGTACATGTTGGGAACAGTCGAAAGGGCTATTTGCCCTGTGTATGACAATGGGAGCGCAATAGTGACTCTTCTTACCAGAAAACAACTCTTGCTTGTAGGACCAGAATCTGCATGTGACTCAACTCCATTTAGGACTGAGACACAAACGCTAGCTCGCCTTACAAGAAACACACTCTGCTTTTGAGAGAAGAGCACTCTTCTACTCTACTGTTTGTCCTATGGAGTCCAAACAATGAGCTTGCTCAGAACCAAAGAACTGTGCTTCCTACACACACGGGCCATATCTATTTCAACTCTGCTTAGGAAACTGACAAGAACAGTATGTCCTCTTCAGTCCGATACACTGTACTTGCTGGAAACAGACGCGAGTGCTATTTGCACTGTGTATGGCAAAGGGAGCACAATAGTGACTTTCCTTACCAGAAAACAACTCTTGCTCGTAGGACCAAAAACTGCATGTGATTCAACTCCATTTATGACTGAGAAACAATCGCTAGCTGACCTTCCAAGAAACACACTCTGATTTTGAGAAAAGAGCACTCTTCTACTCCACTATGTTTCCTATGGGTTCTGTACAATGAGCTTGCTCATAACAAAAGAACTGTGCTTCCTACACACACGGGCCATATCTAGTTCAACTCTGCTTAGGAAACTGACAAGAACAGTAGCTCCTCTTCAGTCCAATACACTGTAATTGCTGGGAAAAGACGCGAGTGCTATTTGCACTGTGTATGGCAATGGGAGCACAATAGTGACTCTTCTTACCAGAAAACAACTCTTGCTCGTAGGACCAGAATCTGCATGTGATTCTACTCCATTTAGGACTGGGTAAAAAACGCTAGCTCGCCTTACAAGAATCACAGTCTTCTTTTGAGAAAAGAGCACTATTCTACTCTACTGTGTTTCCTATGATATCCGAACAGTGAGCTTGCTCAGAACAAAAAAACTGTGCTTCATACACTCACGGGCCATATCTACTTCAACTTTGCTTAGGAAACTGACAAGAACAGTATGTCCTCTTCAGTTCGATACACTGTACTTGCTGGGAACAGACGCGAGTGCTATTTGCACTGTGTATGGCAAAGGGAGCACAATAGTGACTTTCCTTACCAGAAAACAACTATTGCTCAGAGGACAAAAAACTGCATGTGATTCAACTCCATTTATGACTGAGAAACAATCGCTGGCTGACCTTCTAAGAAACACACTCCGCTTTTGAGAAAAGAGCACTCTTCTACTCTACTGTGTTTCCTATGGGTTCTGAACAGTGAGCTTTTTCATAACAAAAGAACTGTGCTTCCTACACACACGGGACATATCTAGTTCAACTCTGCTTAGGAAACTGACAAGAACAGTAGCTCCTCTTCAGTCCAATACACTATACTTGCTGGGAACAGACGGGAGGGCTATTTGCACTGTGGATGGCAATGGGAGCAAAATAGTGACTTTCCTTACCAGAAAACAGCTCTTGCTCGTAGGACCAGAAACTGCATGTGATTCAACTCCATTTAGGACTGGGAAACAAATGCTAGCTCGCCTTACATAAAACACACTCTGCTTTTGATTAAAAAGCACTCTTCTACTCTACTGTGTTTCCTATGTGTTCGGAAAAGTGAGCTTGCTCAGAACAAAACAACTGTGCTTCCTACACACGGGCCATATCTAGTTCAACTCTGCTTAGGAAACTGACAAGAACAGTAGATCCTCTTCAGTACAACACACTGTACTTGCAGGGAACAAACTCGAGTGCTATTTGCACTGTGTATGGCAATTGGAGCACAATAGTGACATGTCTTACCAGAAAACAACTCTTGCTCGTAGGACTAGAAACTGCATGTGAATCCACTCCATTTAGGACTGGGAAACAAATGCTAGCTCGCCTTACAAGAAACACACTCTGCTTTAGAGAAAAGAGCACTCTTCTACTCTACTGTGTTTCCTATGGGGTCCAAACAGTGAGCTTGTTCAGAACAAAAGAACTGTGCTAAATACACACGGATCACATCTAGTTCAACTCTGCTTAGGAAACTGACAAGAACAGTAGCTCCTATTCAGTCCAATACACTGTACTTGCTGGGAAAAGAAGCGAGTGCTATTTGCCTTGTGTAGGGCAATGGGAGCGCAATAGTGACTTTCCTTACCAGAAAACAACTCTTGTTCGTAGGACCAGAAACTGCATGTGATTCAACTCCATTTAGGACTGGGAAACAAACTCTAGCTCGCTTTACAAGAAACACACTCTGCTTTTGAGAAAAGAGCACTCTTCTACTCTACTGTGTTTCCTATAGGGCTAGAACAGTGACCTTGCTCAGAAAAAAAGAACTGTGCTTCTTACACACACGGACCATATCTAGTTCAACTCTGCTTAGGAAACTGAGAAGAACAGTAGCTCCTCTTCAGTCCAATACACTGTACTTGCTGGGAACAGACGGGAGGGCTATTTGCACTGTGTATGGCAATGGGAGCGCAATAGTGACTTTCCTTACCAGAAAACAACTCTTGCTCGTAGGACCAGAAACTGCATGTGGGTCCACTCCATTTAGGACTGGGAAACAAATGTTAGCTTGCCTTACAAAAACACACTTTGCTTTAGAGAAAAGAGTACTCTTTTACTCTACTGTGTTTCCTATGGTATCCAAACAGTGAGCTTGCTCAGAACAAAAGAACTGTGCTTCATACACATACGGACCATATCTAGTTCAACTCTGCTTAGGAAACTGACAAGAACAGTAGCTCCTATTCACTCCAATACACTGCACTTGCTGGGAAAAGACGCGAGTGCTATTTGCCTTGTGTAGGGTAATGGGAGCACAATAGTGACTTTCCTTACCAGAAAACAACTCTTGCTCGTAGGACCAGAAACTTCATGTGATTCAACTCCATTTAGGACTGGGAAACAAAAGCTAGCTCACCTTACAGAAACACACTCTACTTTAGAGAAAAGAGCACTCTTCTACTCTACTGTGTTTCCAATGGTGTCCGAACAGTGAGCTTGCTCAGAACAAAAGAACTGTGCTTCCTACACACATGTCCATATCTAGTTCAATTCTGCTTAGGAACCTGACAATAACAGTAGATCCTCTTCAGTCCAATACACTGTACGTGCTGGGAACAGACTCCAGTGCTATTTGTCCTGTGTATGGCAATGGCAGCACAATAGTGACTCTTCTTACCATAAAACAACTCTTCCTCGTAGGACCAGAAACTGCATGTGATTCAACTCCATTTAGGACTGGGAAACAAAAGCTAGCTCACCTTACAGAAACACACTCTGCTTTAGAGAAAACAGCACTGTTCTACTCTACTGTGTTTCCTATAGGGCCAGAACAGTGAGCTTGCTCAGAACAAAGAACTGTGCTTCCTACACAGGGGCCATATCTAGTTCAACTCTGCTTAGGAAACTGACAAGAACAGTAGCTCATCTTCAGTCCGATACACTGTACTTGCAGGGAACTGACGCGAGTGCTATTTGCACTGTGTATGGCAATTGGAGCCCAATAGTGACTCGCCCTACCAGACAACAACTCTTGCTCCTAGTACAAAAACCTGCACGTGACTCAACTCCATTTAGGACTGGGAAACAAACGCTAGCTCGCCTTACAAGAAACACACTCTGCTTTTGAGAAAAGAGCACTCTTCTACTACACTGTGTTTCCTATGGGGTCCGAACAACGAGCTTGCACAGAACAAAAGAACTGTGCTTCCTACACACACGGCCATATCTAGTTCAATTCTGCTTAGGAACCTGACAAGAACAGTAGATCCTCTTCAGTCCGATACACTGTACTTGCTGGGAACAGACGCCAGTGTTATTTGTCCTGTGTATGGCAATGGCAGCGCAATAGTGACTCTTCTTACCAGAAATGAACTCTTGCTCGTAGGACCAGAAACTGCATGTAATTCAACTCCATTTAGGACTGGGAAACAAAAGCTAGCTCACCTTACAAGAAACACACTCTGCTTTAGAGAAAAGAGCACTCTTCTACTCTGCTGTGTTTCCTATAGGGCCAGAACAGTGAGCTTGTTCAGAACAAAAGAACTGTGCTTCCTACACACACGGGCCATATCTAGTTCAACTCTACTTAGGAAACTGACAAGAACAGTAACTGCTATTCAGTCCAATACACTGTACTTGCTGGGAAAAGACGCGAGGGCTATTTGCCTTGTGTAAGGCAATGGGCGCGCAATAGTGACTTTCCTTACCAGAAAACAACTCTTGTTCTTAGGACCAGAAACTGCATGTGACTCAAATCCATTTAGGACTGGGAAACAAACGCTAGCTCGCCTTACAAGAAACACACTCTGCTTTTGAGAAAAGAGCACTCTTCTCCTCTACTGTGTTTCCTATTGGCTCTGAACAGTGAGCTTGCTCAGAACAAAAGAACTGTGATTCCTACACACGGGCCATATCTAGTTCAACTCTGCTTAGGAAACTGAAAAGAACAGTAGCTCCTCTTCAGTCCGATACACTGTACTTGCTGGGAACAGACGCGAGAGCTATTTGCACTATGTATGGCAAGGGGAGCGCAATAGTGACTTTCCTTACCAGAAAACAACTCTTGCTCGTAGGACCAGAAACTGCATGTGATTCCACTCCGTTTAGGACTGGGAAACAAACTCTAGCTCGCTTTACAAGAAACACACTCTGCTTTTGAGAAAAGAGCACTCTTCTACTCTACTGTGTTTCTTATGGGGTCCGAACGTGAGCTTGCTCAGAACAGAACAACTGTGCTTCCTACACACGGGCCATATCAAGTTCAACTCTGCTTAGGAAACTGACAAGAACACTAGATCCTCTTCAGTCCAATACACTGTAATTGCGGGGAACAGACGTGAGTGCTATTTGCACTGTGTATGGCAATTGGAGCACAATAGTGACTTGTCTTACCAGAAAACAACTCTTGCTCGTAGGACAAAAAACTGCATGAGACTCAACTCCATTTAGGACTGGGAAACAAACACTAGCTCGACTTCCAAGAATCACACTCTGCTTTTGAGAAAAGAGCACTCTTCTACTCTACTGTGTTTCCTATGTGTTGCGAACAGTGAGCTTGCTCAGAACAAAAAAACTGTGCTTCCTACACACACGGCCATATCTAGTTCAAGTCTGCTTAGGAACCTGACAAGAACAGTAGATCCTCTTTAGTCCATTACACTGTACTTGCTGGGAACAGACGCCAGTACTATTTGTCCTGTGTATGGCAATGGCAGAGCAATAATGACTCTTCTTACCATAAAACAACTCTTGCTCATAGTACTAGAAACTGCATGTGATTCAACTCCATTTAGGACTGGGAAACAAACGCTAGCTCGCCTTACAAGAAACACACTCTGCTTTAGAGAAAAGAGCACTCTTCTACTCTACTGTATTTCCTATAGGGCCAGAACAGTGACCTTGCTCAGAACAAAAGAACTGTGCTTCCTACACAGGGCCATAACAAGTTCAACTCTGCTTAGGAAACTGACAAGAACAGTAGCTCCTCTTCCGTCCAATACTCTGTACTTGCTGGGAACAGACGCGATGCTATTTGCACTCTGTATGGCAATGGGAGCGCTATAGTGACTTTCCTTACCAGAAAACAACTCTTGCTCGTAGGACCAGTAACTGCATGTGATTCAACTCCATTTATTACTGAGAAAAAATCGCTAGCTGACCTTCCAAGAAACACACTCTGCTTTTGAGAAAAGAGCACTCTTCTACTCTACTGTGTTTCCTATGGGTTCCGAACAGTGAGCTTGCTCATAACAAAAGAACTGTGCTTCCTACACACAGGGGCCATATCTAGTTCAACTCTGCTTAGGAAACGGACAAGAACAGTAGCTCCTCTTCAGTCCAATACACTGTACTTGCTGGGAACAGACGCAAGTGCTATTTGCACTGTGTATGGCAATGGGAGCGCAGTAGTGACTCTTCTACCAGAAAAAAAACTCTTGCTCGTAGGACCAGAAACTGCATGTGATTCTACTCCATTTAGGACTGGGAAAGAAACGCTAGCTCGCCTTACAAGAAACACAGTCTGCTTTTGAGAAAAGAGCACTCTTCTACTCTACTGTGTTTCCTATGGTGTCCGAACAGTAAGATTGCTCAGAACAAAAGAACTGTGCTTCCTACACACACGGGCCATATCTAGTTCAACTTTGCTTAGGAAACTGACAAGAACAGTAGATCCTCTTAGTCCAATACACAGTACATGCTGGGAACAGACGCCAGTGCTATTTGCCCTGTGTATGGCAATGGGAGTGCAACAGTGACTCTTCTTACCAGAAAACAACTCTTGCTTGTAGGACCAGAAACTTCATGTGATTCAACTCCATTTACAATTGGGAAACAAATGCTAGCTCGCCTTACAAGAAACACACTCTGCTTTTGAGAAAAGAGCACTCATCTACTCTACTGTGTTTCCTATGGGGTCTGAACTGTGAGCTTGCTCAGAACAAAAGAACTGTGCTTCCTACACACAGGGGCCATGTCTAGTTCAACTCTGCTTAGGAAACTGACAAGAACAGTAGCTCCTCTTCAGTCCAATACACTGTACTTGATGGGAACAGACGCGAGGGCTATTTGCACTGTATTTGGCAATGGGAGCGCAATAGTGACTTTCCTTACCAGAAAACAACTCTTGCTAGTAGGACCAAAAACTGCATGTGATTCAACTCCATTTAGGACTGGGAAACAAACGCTAGATCGCCTTACAAGAAACACACTCTGCTTTTGAGAAAAGAACACTCTTCTACTCTACTGTGTTTCTTATAGCGCCAGAAGAGTGAGCTTGCTCAGAACAAAAGAACTGGGCTTCCTACACACACGGCATATCTAGTTCACTTCTGCATAGGAAACTGACAAGAACAGTAGATCCTCTTCAGTCCAATACACTGTACATGCTGGGAAGAGACGCCAGTGCTATTTGCCCTGTGTATGAAAATGGGAGCACAATAGTGACTCTTCTTACCAGAAAAGAACTCTTGCTCGTAGGACCAGAAACTGCATGTGATTCAACTCCATTTAGGACTGGGAAACAATCGCTAGCTTACCTTACAAGAAACACACTCTGCTTTTGAAAAAAGAGCACTCTTCTACTCTACTGTGTTTCCTATAGGGCCAGAACAATGAGCTTGCTCAGAACAAAAGAACTGTGCTTCCTACACACAGGGGCCATATCTAGTTCAATCTGCTTAGAAAACTGACAAGAACAGTAAGTAGATCCTCTTCAGTCCAATACACTGTACATGTTGGGAACAGTCGAAAGGGCTATTTGCCCTGTGTATGACAATGGGAGCGCAATAGTGACTCTTCTTACCAGAAAACAACTCTTGCTTGTAGGACCAGAATCTGCATGTGACTCAACTCCATTTAGGACTGAGACACAAACGCTAGCTCGCCTTACAAGAAACACACTCTGCTTTTGAGAGAAGAGCACTCTTCTACTCTACTGTTTGTCCTATGGAGTCCAAACAATGAGCTTGCTCAGAACCAAAGAACTGTGCTTCCTACACACACGGGCCATATCTATTTCAACTCTGCTTAGGAAACTGACAAGAACAGTATGTCCTCTTCAGTCCGATACACTGTACTTGCTGGAAACAGACGCGAGTGCTATTTGCACTGTGTATGGCAAAGGGAGCACAATAGTGACTTTCCTTACCAGAAAACAACTCTTGCTCGTAGGACCAAAAACTGCATGTGATTCAACTCCATTTATGACTGAGAAACAATCGCTAGCTGACCTTCCAAGAAACACACTCTGATTTTGAGAAAAGAGCACTCTTCTACTCTACTATGTTTCCTATGGGTTCTGTACAATGAGCTTGCTCATAACAAAAGAACTGTGCTTCCTACACACACGGGCCATATCTAGTTCAACTCTGCTTAGGAAACTGACAAGAACAGTAGCTCCTCTTCAGTCCAATACACTGTAATTGCTGGGAACAGACGCGAGTGCTATTTGCACTGTGTATGGCAATGGGAGCACAATAGTGACTCTTCTTACCAGAAAACAACTCTTGCTCGTAGGACCAGAATCTGCATGTGATTCTACTCCATTTAGGACTGGGAAACAAACGCTAGCTCGCCTTACAAGAAACACAGTCTTCTTTTGAGAAAAGAGCACTATTCTACTCTACTGTGTTTCCTATGATATCCGAACAGTGAGCTTGCTCAGAACAAAAAAACTGTGCTTCATACACTCACGGGCCATATCTACTTCAACTTTGCTTAGGAAACTGACAAGAACAGTATGTCCTCTTCAGTTCGATACACTGTACTTGCTGGGAACAGACGCGAGTGCTATTTGCACTGTGTATGGCAAAGGGAGCACAATAGTGACTTTCCTTACCAGAAAACAACTATTGCTCAGAGGACAAAAAACTGCATGTGATTCAACTCCATTTATGACTGAGAAACAATCGCTGGCTGACCTTCTAAGAAACACACTCCGCTTTTGAGAAAAGAGCACTCTTCTACTCTACTGTGTTTCCTATGGGTTCTGAACAGTGAGCTTTTTCATAACAAAAGAACTGTGCTTCCTACACACACGGGACATATCTAGTTCAACTCTGCTTAGGAAACTGACAAGAACAGTAGCTCCTCTTCAGTCCAATACACTATACTTGCTGGGAACAGACGGGAGGGCTATTTGCACTGTGGATGGCAATGGGAGCAAAATAGTGACTTTCCTTACCAGAAAACAGCTCTTGCTCGTAGGACCAGAAACTGCATGTGATTCAACTCCATTTAGGACTGGGAAACAAATGCTAGCTCGCCTTACATAAAACACACTCTGCTTTTGATTAAAAAGCACTCTTCTACTCTACTGTGTTTCCTATGTGTTCCGAAAAGTGAGCTTGCTCAGAACAAAACAACTGTGCTTCCTACACACGGGCCATATCTAGTTCAACTCTGCTTAGGAAACTGACAAGAACAGTAGATCCTCTTCAGTACAACACACTGTACTTGCAGGGAACAGACTCGAGTGCTATTTGCACTGTGTATGGCAATTGGAGCACAATAGTGACATGTCTTACCAGAAAACAACTCTTGCTCGTAGGACTAGAAACTGCATGTGAATCCACTCCATTTAGGACTGGGAAACAAATGCTAGCTCGCCTTACAAGAAACACACTCTGCTTTAGAGAAAAGAGCACTCTTCTACTCTACTGTGTTTCCTATGGGGTCCAAACAGTGAGCTTGTTCAGAACAAAAGAACTGTGCTAAATACACACGGATCACATCTAGTTCAACTCTGCTTAGGAAACTAACAAGAACAGTAGCTCCTATTCAGTCCAATACACTGTACTTGCTGGGAAAAGAAGCGAGTGCTATTTGCCTTGTGTAGGGCAATGGGAGCGCAATAGTGACTTTCCTTACCAGAAAACAACTCTTGTTCGTAGGACCAGAAACTGCATGTGATTCAACTCCATTTAGGACTGGGAAACAAACTCTAGCTCGCTTTACAAGAAACACACTCTGCTTTTGAGAAAAGAGCACTCTTCTACTCTACTGTGTTTCCTATAGGGCTAGAACAGTGACCTTGCTCAGAAAAAAAGAACTGTGCTTCTTACACACACGGACCATATCTAGTTCAACTCTGCTTAGGAAACTGAGAAGAACAGTAGCTCCTCTTCAGTCCAATACACTGTACTTGCTGGGAACAGACGGGAGGGCTATTTGCACTGTGTATGGCAATGGGAGCGCAATAGTGACTTTCCTTACCAGAAAACAACTCTTGCTCGTAGGACCAGAAACTGCATGTGGGTCCACTCCATTTAGGACTGGGAAACAAATGTTAGCTTGCCTTACAAAAACACACTTTGCTTTAGAGAAAAGAGTACTCTTTTACTCTACTGTGTTTCCTATGGTATCCAAACAGTGAGCTTGCTCAGAACAAAAGAACTGTGCTTCATACACATACGGACCATATCTAGTTCAACTCTGCTTAGGAAACTGACAAGAACAGTAGCTCCTATTCACTCCAATACACTGCACTTGCTGGGAAAAGACGCGAGTGCTATTTGCCTTGTGTAGGGTAATGGGAGCACAATAGTGACTTTCCTTACCAGAAAACAACTCTTGCTCGTAGGACCAGAAACTTCATGTGATTCAACTCCATTTAGGACTGGGAAACAAAAGCTAGCTCACCTTACAGAAACACACTCTACTTTAGAGAAAAGAGCACTCTTCTACTCTACTGTGTTTCCAATGGTGTCCGAACAGTGAGCTTGCTCAGAACAAAAGAACTGTGCTTCCTACACACATGTCCATATCTAGTTCAATTCTGCTTAGGAACCTGACAATAACAGTAGATCCTCTTCAGTCCAATACACTGTACGTGCTGGGAACAGACTCCAGTGCTATTTGTCCTGTGTATGGCAATGGCAGCACAATAGTGACTCTTCTTACCATAAAACAACTCTTCCTCGTAGGACCAGAAACTGCATGTGATTCAACTCCATTTAGGACTGGGAAACAAAAGCTAGCTCACCTTACAGAAACACACTCTGCTTTAGAGAAAACAGCACTGTTCTACTCTACTGTGTTTCCTATAGGGCCAGAACAGTGAGCTTGCTCAGAACAAAGAACTGTGCTTCCTACACAGGGGCCATATCTAGTTCAACTCTGCTTAGGAAACTGACAAGAACAGTAGCTCATCTTCAGTCCGATACACTGTACTTGCAGGGAACTGACGCGAGTGCTATTTGCACTGTGTATGGCAATTGGAGCCCAATAGTGACTCGCCCTACCAGACAACAACTCTTGCTCCTAGTACAAAAACCTGCACGTGACTCAACTCCATTTAGGACTGGGAAACAAACGCTAGCTCGCCTTACAAGAAACACACTCTGCTTTTGAGAAAAGAGCACTCTTCTACTACACTGTGTTTCCTATGGGGTCCGAACAACGAGCTTGCACAGAACAAAAGAACTGTGCTTCCTACACACACGGCCATATCTAGTTCAATTCTGCTTAGGAACCTGACAAGAACAGTAGATCCTCTTCAGTCCGATACACTGTACTTGCTGGGAACAGACGCCAGTGTTATTTGTCCTGTGTATGGCAATGGCAGCGCAATAGTGACTCTTCTTACCAGAAAAGAACTCTTGCTCGTAGGACCAGAAACTGCATGTAATTCAACTCCATTTAGGACTGGGAAACAAAAGCTAGCTCACCTTACAAGAAACACACTCTGATTTTGAGAAAAGAGCACTCTTCTACTCTGCTGTGTTTCCTATAGGGCCAGAACAGTGAGCTTGTTCAGAACAAAAGAACTGTGCTTCCTACACACACGGGCCATATCTAGTTCAACTCTACTTAGGAAACTGACAAGAACAGTAACTGCTATTCAGTCCAATACACTGTACTTGCTGGGAAAAGACGCGAGTGCTATTTGCCTTGTGTAAGGCAATGGGCGCGCAATAGTGACTTTCCTTACCAGAAAACAACTCTTGTTCTTAGGACCAGAAACTGCAAGTGACTCAAATCCATTTAGGACTGGGAAACAAACGCTAGCTCGCCTTACAAGAAACACACTCTGCTTTTGAGAAAAGAGCACTCTTCTCCTCTACTGTGTTTCCTATTGGCTCTGAACAGTGAGCTTGCTCAGAACAAAAGAACTGTGATTCCTACACACGGGCCATATCTAGTTCAACTCTGCTTAGGAAACTGAAAAGAACAGTAGCTCCTCTTCAGTCCGATACACTGTACTTGCTGGGAACAGACGCGAGAGCTATTTGCACTATGTATGGCAAGGGGAGCGCAATAGTGACTTTCCTTACCAGAAAACAACTCTTGTTCGTAGGACCAGAAACTGCATGTGATTCCACTCCGTTTAGGACTGGGAAACAAACTCTAGCTCGCTTTACAAGAAACACACTCTGCTTTTGAGAAAAGAGCACTCTTCTACTCTACTGTGTTTCTTATGGGGTCCGAACGTGAGCTTGCTCAGAACAGAACAACTGTGCTTCCTACACACGGGCCATATCAAGTTCAACTCTGCTTAGGAAACTGACAAGAACACTAGATCCTCTTCAGTCCAATACACTGTAATTGCGGGGAACAGACGTGAGTGCTATTTGCACTGTGTATGGCAATTGGAGCACAATAGTGACTTGTCTTACCAGAAAACAACTCTTGCTCGTAGGACAAAAAACTGCATGAGACTCAACTCCATTTAGGACTGGGAAACAAACGCTAGCTCGACTTCCAAGAATCACACTCTGCTTTTGAGAAAAGAGCACTCTTCTACTCTACTGTGTTTCCTATGTGTTGCGAACAGTGAGCTTGCTCAGAACAAAAAAACTGTGCTTCCTACACACACGGCCATATCTAGTTCAAGTCTGCTTAGGAACCTGACAAGAACAGTAGATCCTCTTTAGTCCATTACACTGTACTTGCTGGGAACAGACGCCAGTACTATTTGTCCTGTGTATGGCAATGGCAGAGCAATAATGACTCTTCTTACCATAAAACAACTCTTGCTCATAGTACTAGAAACTGCATGTGATTCAACTCCATTTAGGACTGGGAAACAAACGCTAGCTCGCCTTACAAGAAACACACTCTGCTTTAGAGAAAAGAGCACTCTTCTACTCTACTGTATTTCCTATAGGGCCAGAACAGTGACCTTGCTCAGAACAAAAGAACTGTGCTTCCTACACAGGGCCATAACAAGTTCAACTCTGCTTAGGAAACTGACAAGAACAGTAGCTCCTCTTCCGTCCAATACTCTGTACTTGCTGGGAACAGACGCGATGCTATTTGCACTGTGTATGGCAATGGGAGCGCTATAGTGACTTTCCTTACCAGAAAACAACTCTTGCTCGTAGGACCAGTAACTGCATGTGATTCAAATACATTTAGGATTGGGAAACAAATGCTAGCTCGCCTTACATGAAACACACTCTGCTTTAGAGAAAAGAGCACTCTTCTACTCTACTGTGTTTCCTATGGGGTCCAAACAGTGAGCTTGCTCAGAACAAAAGAACTGTGCTTCCTACACACACGGACCATATCTAGTTCATCTCTGCTTAGGAAACTGACAAGAACAGTAGCTCCTATTCAGTCCAATACACTGTACTTGCTGGGAAAAGACGCGAATGCTATTTGCCTTGTGTAGGGCAATGGGAGCGCAATAGTGACTTTCCTTACCAGAAAACAACTCTTGCTTGTAGGACCAGAAACTGCATGTGACTCAACTCCATTTAGGACTGAGACACAAACGCTAGCTCGCCTTACAAGAAACACACTCTGCTTTTGAGAGAAGAGCACTCTTCTACTCTACTGTTTGTCCTATGGAGTCCAAACAATGAGCTTGCTCAGAACCAAAGAACTGTGCTTCCTACACACACGGGCCATATCTATTTCAACTCTGCTTAGGAAACTTACAAGAACAGTAGCTCCTCTTCAGTCTGATACACTGTACTTGCTGGAAACAGACGCGAGTGCTATTTGCACTGTGTATGGCAAAGGGAGCACAATAGTGACTTTCCTTACCAGAAAACAACTCTTGCTCGTAGGACCAAAAACTGCATGTGATCCAACTCCATTTATGACTGAGAAACAATCGCTAGCTGACCTTCCAAGAAACACACTCCGCTTTTGAGAAAAGAGCACTCTTCTACTCTACTGTGTTTCCTATGGGTTCCGAACAGTGAGCTTGCTCATAACAAAAGAACTGTGCTTCCTACACACGCGGGCCATATCTAGTTCAACTCTGCTTAGGAAACGGACAAGAACAGCAGCTCCTCTTCAGTCCAATACACTGTACTTGCTGGGAACAGACGCGAGTGCTATTTGCACTGTGTATGGCAATGGGAGCGCAATAGTGACTCTTCTACCAGAAAACAACTCTTGCTCGTAGGACCACAAACTGCATGTGATTCTACTCCATTTATGACTGGGAAAGAAACGCTAGCTCCCCCTACAAGAAACACAGTCTGCTTTTGAGAAAATAGCACTCTTCTACTCTACTGTGTTTCCTATGGTGTCCGAACAGTGAGATTGCTCAGAACAAAAGAACTGTGCTTCCTACACATACGGGCCATATCTAGTTCAACTTTGCTTAGGAAACTGACAAGAACAGTAGCTCCTCTTCAGTCCAATACACTGTACTTGCTGGGAACATATGCCAGTGCTATTTGCCCTGTGTATGGCAATGGGAGCAAAATAGTGACTCTTCTTACCAGAAAACAACTCTTGCTTGTAGGACCAGAAACTGCATGTGATTCAACTCCTTTTAGGACTGGGAAACAAATGATAGCTCGCCTTAAAAGAAACACACTCTGCTTTTGAGAAAAGAGCACTCTTCTACTCTACTGTGTTTCCTACGGTTTCAGAACAGTGAGCTTGCTCAGAACAAAAGAACTGTGCTTCCTACACAAACGGGCCATATCTAATTCAACTCTACTTAGGAAACTGACAAGAACCGTAGCTCCTCTTCAGACCAATACACTGTACTTGCTGGGAGCAGACGCGAGTGCTATTTGAACCGTGTATGGCAATGGGAGCGCAATAGTGACTCTTCTTACCAGAAAACAACTCTTGCTCGTAGGACCAGAATCTACATGGGACTCAACTCTATTTCTGACGGGAAAACAAACAGTAGGTCGCCTTAAAGAAACACACTCTGCTTTTGAGAAAAGAGCACTCTTCTACTCTACTGTGTTTCCTTTAGGGCCAGAACAGTAAGCTTGCTCAGAGCAAAAGAACTGTAATTCCTACACACATGGGCCATATCTAGTTCAACTCTTCTTAGGAAACTGACAAGAACAGTAGCTCATCTTCAGTCCAATTCACTGTTCTTGCTGGGAACAGACATGAGTGCTATTTGCATTGTCTACGGCAATGGAAGCTCAATAGTGACTCTTATTATTAGAAAACAACTCTTGCTCATAGGACCTGAAACTGCATGTGATTCATGTCCATTTAGGACTGGGAAACAAACGCTAGCTCGCATTACAAGAAACACAATCTGCTTTTGAGAAAAGAGGACTCTTCTACTGTACTGTGTTTCCTATTGGGTCCGAACAGTAAGCTTGCTAAGAACAAAAGAACAGTGCTTCCTACACACACGAACCATATCTAGTTCAATTCTGCTTAGGACACTGACAAGAACAGTAGATCCTCTTCAGTCCAATACACTGTGCATGATGGGAAGAGACGCCAGTGCTATTTGCCCTGAGTATGACAATGGGAGCACAATAGTGACTCTTCTTACCAGAAAACAACTCTTGCTCGTAGGACCAGAAACTGCATGTGATTCAACTCCATTTAGGACTGGGAAACAAACGCTAGCTTGCCTTACAAGAAACACACTCTGCTTTTGAAAAAAGAGCACCCTTCTACTCTACTGTGTTTCCTATGGGTTCCAAACAGTGAGATTGCTCAGAAAAAAAGAACTGTTCTTCCTACACCCACGGGCCATATCTAGTTCAACTCTGCTTAGGAACCTGACAAGAACAGTAGCCACTCTTCAGTCCAATACACTGTACTTGCTGGGAACAGACGCGAGTGCTATTTGCACTGTGTATGGCAATGGGAGCGCAATAGTGACTCCTCTTACCAGAAAACAACTCTTGCTCGTAGGACCAGAAACTGCACGTGAATAAACTCCAATTAGGACTGGGAAACAAACACTAGCTCGCCTTACAAGAAACACACTCTACTTTTGAGAAATGAGCATTCTTCTACTCTACTGTGTTTCCTATTGGGCCAGAACAGTGAGCTTGCTCAGAACAAAAGAACTGTGCTTCCTACACACACGGGTCATATCTAGTTCAACTCTGCTTAGGAAACTGACAAGAACAGTAGCTCCTCTTCAGTCCAATTCACTGTTCTTTCTGGGAACAGACGCGAGTGTTATTTGCACTGTGTATGGCAATGGGAGCACAATAGTGACTCTTCTTACCAGAAAACAACACTTGCTCGTAGGAACAGAAATCTCATGTGATTCAACTTTATTTAGGACTGGGAAACAAACGCTAGCTCGCCTTACAAGAAACACACTCTGCTTTTTAGAAAAGAGCACTCTTCTACTCTACTGTTTTTCCTATGCTGTCTGAACAGTGAGCTTGCACATAACAAAAGAACTGTGCTTCTAACACAAGGGCCATATCTAGTTCAACTCTGCTTAGGAATCTGACGAGAACAGTAGCTCCTCTTCAGTCCAATTCACTGTTCTTGCTGGGAACAGACATGAGTGCTATTTGCATTGTCTACGGCAATGGAAGCTCAATAGTGACTCTTATTATTAGAAAACAACTCTTGCTCATAGGACCTGAAACTGCATGTGATTCATCTCCATTTAGGACTTGGAAACAAACGCTACTCGCCTTACGAGAAACACACTCTGCTTTTGAGAAAAGAGCACTCTTCTACTCTACTGTGTTTCCTATAAGGCCAGAAAAGTGAGCCTGCTCAGAAAAAGAACTGTACTTGCTACACACACGGGCCATATCTAGTTCAACTCTCCTTAGGAAACTGACAAGAACAGTTGCTCCTCTTCAGAACAATTCACTGTTCTTGCTGGGAACAGACGCGAGTGCTCTTAGCACTGTGTATGGCAATGGAAGCACAATAGTGACTGTTCTTACCAGAAAACAACTCTTGCTCATAGGACCAGAAACTGCATGTGATTCAACTCCATTTTAGACTGGGAAACAAACGCTAGCTCGCCTTATAAGAAACACACTCTGCTTTTGAGAAAAGAGCACTCTTCTACTCTACTGTGCTTCCTATATGGCAAGAACAGTGAGCTTGCTCATAACAAAAGAACTGTGCTTCCTACACACGGGCCATATCTAGTTCAACTCTGCTTAGGAAACTGACAAGAACAGTAGTTCCTCTTCGGTCCAATACACTGTACTTGCTGGGAACAGACGCGAGTGCTATTTGCACTGTGTATTGGAATGGAGCACAGAAGTTACTCTTCTACCAGAAAACAACTCTTCCTCGTAGGACCAGAAACTGCATGTGATTCAACTCCATTTAGGACTGGGAAACAAACACTCGCTCGCCTTACAAGAAACACACTCTGCTTTTGAGAAATGAGCATTCTTCTACTCTACTGTGTTTCCTATAAGGCCAGAAAAGTGAGCCTGCTCAGAAAAAAAGAACTGTACCTGCTACACACGGGCCATATCTAGTTCACCTCTGTTTAGGAAACTGACAAGAACAGTAGATCTTTTTCAGTCCAATACACTGTACATGCTGGGATCAGACGCCAGTGATATTTGCCCTGTGTATGACAATGGGAGCACAATAGTGACTCTTCTTACCAGAAAACAACTCTTGCTCATAGGACCAGAAACTGCATGTGAATCAACTCCATTTAGGACTGGGAAACAAACTCTAGCTCGCCTTAGAAGAAACACACGCTGCATTTGAGAAAAGAGCACTCTTCTAATCTACTGTGTTTCCTATGGTGTCTGAACAGTGAGCTTGCACATATCAAAAGATCTGTGCTTCCTACACACGGGCCATATCTGGTTCAACTCTGCTTAGGAAACTGACAAGAACAGTAGCTCGTCTTCAGTCCAATTCACTGTTCTTGCTTGGAACAAACGCGAGTGCTATTTGTACTGTGTATGGCAATGGGAGCGCAATAGAGACTCTTCCCACCAGAAAACAACTCTTGCTAGTAGGACCAGAAACTGCATGTGATTCAACTCCATTTAGGACTGGGAAAAAAACGCTAGCTGGCCTTACAAGAAACACACTCTGATTTTGAGAAATGAGCATTCTTCTACTCTACTGTGTTTCCTATAGGGCCAGAACAGTGAGCTTGCTCAGAACAAAAGAACTGTGCTTTCTACACACACGGGCCATATCTAGTTCAACTCTGCTTAGGAAACTGACAAGAACAGTAGCTCCTCTTCAGTCCAATTCACTGTTCTTTCTGGGAACAGACGCGAGTGCTATTTGCACTGTGTATGGCAATGGGAGCGCAATAGTGACTCTTCTTACCAGAAAACAACTCTTGCTCATAGGACCAGAAATCTCATGTGATTCAACTCCATTTAGGACTGGGAAACAAACGCTAGCTCGCCTTACAAGAAACACACTCTGCTTTTGAGAAAAGAGCACTCTTCTACTCTACTGTGTTTCCTATGCGGTCCGAGCAGTGAGCTTGCTCAGAACAAAAGAATTGTGCTTCCTACATAGACGTGCCATATCTAGTCCAATTCTGCTTAAGAAACTGACAAGAACAGTAGATCCTCTTCAGTCCAATACACTGTACATGCTGGGAACAGACGTCAGAGCTATTTGCCCTGTGTATGACAATGGTAGCAAAATAGTGACTCTTCTTACCAGAAAACAACTCTTGCTCATAGGACCAGAAACTGCATGTGATTCAACTCCATTTAGGACTGGAAAACAAACGCTAGCTTGCCTTACAAGAAACACACTCTGCTTTTGAAAAAAGAGCACCCTTCTACTCTACTGTGTTTCCTATGGGTTCCAAACAGTAAGCTTGCTCAGAACAAAAGAACTGTGCTTCCTACACACATGGGCCATATCTAGTTCAACTCTGCTTAGGAACCTGACAAGAACAGTAGATCCTCTTCAGTCCAATACACTGTACTTGCTGGGAACAGACGCGAGTGCTATTTGTACTATGTATGGCAATTGGAGCGCAATAGTGACTCTTCGTTCCAGAAAACAACTCTTGCTCTTAGGACCAGAAACTGCATGTGATTCAACTCCATTTAGGACTGGGAAAAAAACACTAGCTCGCCTTACAAGAAACACACTCTGCTGTTGAGAAAAGAGCACTCTTCTACACTAATGTGTTTCCTATGGTGTCCAAACAGTGAGCATGCTTAGAACAAAGGAAATGTGCTTCCTACACACATGGGCCATATCTAGTTCAAATCTGCTTAGAAAACTGACAAGAACAGTAGCTCGTCTTCAGTCCAATTCACTGTTCTTGCTGGGAACAAACGCGAGTGCTCTTTGTACTGTGTATGGCAATGGGAGCGCAATAGTGACTCTTCTTACTAGAAAACAACTCTTGATCATAGGAATAGAAACTGCATGTGACTCAACTCCATTTAGGACTGGGAACCAAACGATAGCTCGCCTTACAAGAAACACACTCTGCTTTTGAGAAAAGAGCACTCTTCTACTCTACTGTGTTTCCTATTTTGTCTGAACAGTGAGCTTGCACATAACAAAAGAACTGTGCTTCCTACACACGGGCCATATCTAGTTCAACTCTGCTTAGGAAACTGACAAGAACAGTAGCTCCTATTCAGTCCAATACACTGTACTTGCTGGGAACAGATGCAAGTGCTATTTGTACTGTGTATGGCAATGGGAGCGCAGAAGTGACACTTCTACCAGAAAACAACTCTTCCTCGTAGGACCAGAAGATGCATGTGATTCAACTGCATTTAGGACTGGGAAACAAACGCTAGCTCGCCTTACAATAAACACACTCTGCTTTTGAGAAATGAGCATTCTTCTACTCTACTGTGTTTCCTATAGTGCCAGAACAGTGAATTGCTCAGAACAAATGAACTGTGCTTCCTACACACACGGGCCATATCTAGTTCAACTCTGCTTAGGAAACTGACAAGAACAGTAGATCCTTTTCAGTCCAATACACTGTACATGCTGGAAACAGAAGCCAGTGCTATTTGCCCTCTGTATGACAATGGGAGCACAAGAGTGACTCTTCTTACCAGAAAACAACTCTTCCTCGTAGGACCAGAATCTGCATGTGATTCAACTCCATTTAGGACTGGGAAACAAAAGCTAGCTCGCCTTACAAGAAACTCACTCTGCTCTTGAGAAAAGAGCACTCTTCTACTCTACTGTGTTTCCTAAGGGGTCCAAACAGTGACCTTGCTCAGAAAAAAGGAACTGTGATTCTTACAGACACGGGCCATATCTAGTTCAACTCTGCTTAGGAAACAGACAAGAACAGTAGCTCCTCTTAAGTCCAATACACTGTACTTGCTGGGAGCAGAAGTGAGTGCTTTTGCACTGTGTATGGCAATGGGAGCACCATAGTGACTCTTCTTACCAGAAAACAACTCTTGTTCGTAGGACCAGAAACTGCATGGGATTCAACTCTATTTCTGACTGGGAAACAAACACTAGCTCGCCTTACAAGAAACACACTCTGCTTTTGAGAAAAGAGCACTCTTCTACTCTACTGTGTTTCCTATTGGGCCAGAACAGTGAGCTTGCTCAGAACAAAAGAACTGTGCTTCCTACACCCACGGGCCATATCTAGTTCAACTCTGCTTAGGAAACTGACAAGAACAGTAGCTCCTCTTCAGTCCAATACACTGTACTTGCTGGGAACAGACGCTAGTGCTATTTGCACTGTGTATTACAATGGGAGCACAATAGTGACTCTTCTTACCAGAAAACAACTCTTGCTCATAGGACCAGAAACTGCATGGGTTTCAACTCCATGCAGGACTGGGAAACAAACACTAGCTCGCCTTATAAGAAACACAAACTGCTTTTGACAAAAGAGCACTCTTCTACTCTACTGTGTTTACTACGAGTCCGAACAGTGAGCTTGATCAGAGCAAAAGAGCTGTACTTCCTACACACACGTGCCATATCTAGTTCAACTCTACTTAGGAAACTGACAAGAACAGTAGCTCCTCTTCAGTCCAATACACTGTACTTGTTGGGAACAGACCCGAGTGCTATTTGTACTGTGTATGGCAATGGGAGCGCAATAGTGACTCTTCTTACTAGAAAACAACTCTTAATCATAGGACTAGAAACTGCATGTGATTCAACTCCATTTAGGACTGGGAAACAAACGCTAGCTTGCCTTACAAGAAACACACTCTGCTTTTCAGAAATGAGTACTCTTCTACTCTAGTGTGTTTCCTATGGTGTCTGAACACTGAGCTTGCTGAGAACAAAAGAACTGTTCTTCCTACACCCACGGGCCATATCTAGTTCAACTCTGCTTAGGAACCTGAAAAGAACAGTAGCTCCTCTTCAGTGCAATACACTGTTCTTGCTGGGAACAGACGCGAGTGCTATTTGCACTGTGTATGGCAATGAGAGCACAATAGTGACTGTTCTTACCAGAAAACCACTCTTGTTCGTAGGACCAGAAATGCATGGGATTCAACTCTATTTAAGACTGGGAAACAATCGCTAGCTCGCCTTACAAGAAACACACTCTGCTTTTGAGAAAGAGCACTCTTCTACTATACTGTGTTTCCTATAGAGCCAGAACAGTGAGCTTGCTCAGAACAAAAGAACTGTGCTTCCGACATACACGGGTCATATCCAGTTCAACTCTGGTTAGGAAACTGACAAGAACAGTAGATCGTCTTCAGTCCAATTCACTGTACTTGCTGGGAACAGACGCCAGTGCTATTTGCACTGTGTATGGCAATGGGAGCGCAATAGTGACTCTTCTACCAGAAAACAACTCTTCCTCGAAGGACCAGAAACTGCATGGGATTCAGCTCCATTTAGGACTGGGAAACAAACATTAGCTCACCTTACAAGAAACACACTCTGCTTTTGAGAAAAGAGCACTCTTCTGCTCTACTGTGTTTCCTATAGGGCGAGAACAGTGAGCTTGCTCAGAACAAAAAAAACCGTGCTTCCTACACACACGGGCCATATCTAGTTCAACTCTGCTTAGGAAACTGACAAGAACAGTAGCTCCTCTTCAGTCCAATACACTGTACTTGCTGGGAACAGACGCGAGTGCTATTTGCACTGTGTATGGCAATGGGAGCGCAATAGTGACTCTTCTACCAGAAAACAACTCTTCCTCGAAGGACCAGAAACTGCATGTGATTCAACTCCATTTAGGACGGGGAAACAATCACTAGTTTGCCTTACAAGAAACACACTCTGCTTTTGAGAAATGAGCATTCTTCTACTCTACTGTGTTTCTTACAGGGCCAGTAAAGTGAGCTTGCTAAGAACAAAAAACTGTGCTTCCTACACCCAAGGGCCATATCTAGTTCAACTCTGCTTAGGAAACTGACAAGAACAGTAGCTCCTCTTCAGTCCAATACACTGTACTTGCTAGGAACAGACACCAGTGCTATTTGTCCAGTGTATGAAAATGGGAGCACAATAGTGACTCTTTTTACCCGAAAACAACTCTTGCTCGTAGGAACATAAACTGCATAAGATTCAACTCCATGTAGGACTGGGAAACTAACACTAGCTCGCCTTACAAGAAACACACTCTGCTTTTGAAAAAAGAGCACTCTTCTACTCCACTGTGTTTCCTATGGGGTCCGAACAGTGAGCTTGCTCAGAGCAAAAAAGCTGTGCTTCCTACATACACGGGCCATATCTAGTTCAACTCTGCTTAGGAAACTGACAAGAACAGTAGCTCGTCTTCAGTCCAATTCACTGTACTTGCTGGGAACAGAGGCGAGTGCTCTTTGCACTGTATATGGCAAAGGGAGCTCAAAAGTGACTTTTCTACCAGAAAACAACTCTTCCTCGAAGGACCAGAAACTGCATGGGATTCAACTCCATTTAGGACTGGGAAACAAATGCTAGCTCGCCTTACAAGAAACACACTCTGCTTTTGAGAAATGAGCATTCTTCTACTCTACTGTGTTTCCATTGCGTCCAGAACAGTGAGCTTGCTCAGAACAAAAGAACTGTGCTTCGTACACACAGGGGCCATATCTAGTTCAGCTCTGCTTAGGAAACTGACAAGAACAGTAGCTCCTCTTCAGTCCAATTCACTGTTCTTGCTGGGACCAGACGCCAGTACTATTTGCACTGTGTATGGCAATGAGAGCGCAATAGTGACACTTCTTACCAGAAAACAACTCTTGCTCGTAGGACCAGAAATGCATGGGATTCAACTCTATTTAGGACTTGGAAACAATCGCTAGCTCGCCTTACAAGAAACACACTCTGCTTCTGACAAAAGAGCACTCTTCTACTCTAGTGTGTTTCCTACAGGGCCAAAATGGTGAGTTTGCTCAGAGCAAAAGAACTGTGCTTCCTACACTCACGGGCCATATCTACCTCAACTCTAGTTAGGAACCTGACAAGAACAGTAGCTTCTCCTCAGTCCAATAAACTGTACTTGCTGAGAACAGACGCGAGTGCTCTTTGCACTATGTATGGCAATGGGAGTGCAATAGTGACTCTTCTTACCAGAAAACAACTCTTATTCCTAGGACCAGAAACTCCATGTGAATCAACTCCATTTAGGACAGGGAAACAAACGCTAGCTTGCCTTACAAGAAACACACTCTTCTTTTGAGAAAGAGCATTCATCTACTCTACTGTGTTTCCTATAGGGCCAGATTAGTGAGCTTGCTCAGAACATAAGAACGGTGCTTCCTACACACACGGGCCATATCTAGTTCAACTCTGCTTAGGAAACTGACAAGAACAGTAGCTCCTCTTCAGTCCCATACACTGTACTTGCTGGGCACAGACGCGAGAGAGATTTGCACTATGTATCAATGGGAGCACAATAGTGACTTTCCTTACCAGAAAACAACTCTTGCTCTTAGGACCAGAAACTGCATGTGATTCAACTCCATTTAGGCCTGGGAAACAAACGCTAGCTCGCCTTACAAGAAACACACTCTGCTTTTGAGAAAAGAGCACTCTTCTACTCTACTGTATTTCCTATGCTGTCCGAACAGTGAGCTTGCTCAGAATATAAGAACTGTGCTTCCTACACACACGGCCATATGTAGTTCAATTCTGCTTAGGAACCTGACAAGAACAGTAGATCCTCTTCAGTCCAATACACTGTACTTGCTGGGAACAGACGCCAGTGCTATTTGTCCTGTGTATGGCAATGGCAGCGCAATAGTGACTCTTCTTACCAGAAAACAACTCTTGCTCGTAGGACAAGAAACTGCATGTGATTCAACTCCATTTAGGACTGGGAAACAAACGCTAGCTCGCCTTACAAGAAACACACTCTGCTTTAGAGAAAAGAGCACTCTTCTACTCTACTGAGTTTCCTATAGGGCCAGAACAGTGAGCTTGCTCAGAACAAAAGAACTGTGCTTCCTACACACGGGCCATATCTAGTTCAACTCTGCTTAGGAAACTGACAAGAACAGTAGCTCCTCTTCAGTCCAATACACTGTACTTGCTGGGAACAGACGCGAGTGCTATTTGCACTGTGTATTGCAATGGGAGCGCAATAGTGACTTTCCTTACCAGAAAACAACTCTTGGTCGTAGGACCAGAAACTGCATGTGATTCAACACCATTTAGGACTGGGAAACAAATGCTAGCTCGCTTTACAAGAAACACACTCTGCTTTTGAGAAAAGAGCACTCTTCTATTCTACTGTGTTTCCTATGGGGTCTGAACAGTGAGCTTGCTCAGAACAAAAGAACTGTGCTTTCTACACACAGGGGCCATATCTAGTTCAACTCTGCTTAGGAAACAAACAAGAACAGTAGCTCCTCTTCAGTCCAATACACTGTACTTCCTGGGAACAGACGCCAGTGCTATTTGTCCTGTGTATGGCAATGGCAGCGCAATAGTGACTCTTCTTACCAGAAAACAACTCTTGCTCATAGGACAAAAAACTGCATGTGACTTAACTCCATTTAGAACTGGGAAACAAACGCTAGCTCGCCTTACAAGAAACACACTCTGCTTTAGAGAAAAGAGCACTCTTCTACTCTACTGTGTTTCCTATGGGGTCCAAACAGTGAGCTTGCTCAGAACAAAAGAACTGTGCTTCCTACACACACGGACCATATCTAGTTCAACTCTGCTTAGGAAACTGACAAGAACAGTAGCTCCTATTCAGTCCAATACACTGTACTTGCTGGGAAAAGGCGCGAGTGCTATTTGCCTTGTGTAGGGCAATGGGAGCGCAATAGTGACTTCCCTTACCAGAAAAAAACTCTTGTTCGTAAGACCAGAAACTGCATGTGATTCAACTCCATTTAGGACTAGGAAACAAACGCTAGCTCACCTTACAAAAACACACTCTGCTTTTGAGAAAAGAGCACTCTTCTACTCTAGTGTGTTTCCTATAGGGCCAGAACAGTGAGCTTGCTCAGAACATATGAATGGTGCTTCCTACACACACGGGCCATATCTAGTTCAACTCTGCTTAGGAAACTGACAAGAACAGTAGCTCCTCTTCAGTCCGGTACACTGTACTTGCTCGGAACAGACGTGAGAGCTATTTGCACTATGTATGGCAAGGGGAGCGCAATAGTGACTTTCCTCAGCAGAAAACAACTCTTGCTCTTAGAACCATAAACTGCATGTGATTCAACTCCATTTAGGACTGGGAAACAAACGCTAGCTCGCCTTACAAAAAACACACTCTGCTTTTGAGAAAAGAGCACTCTTCTACTCTATTGTATTTCCTATGCTGTCCGAACAGTGAGCTTGCTCAGAACATAAGAAATGTGCTTCCTACACACACGGCCATATCTAGTTCAATTCTGCTTAGGAACGTGACAAGAACAGTAGATCCTCTTCAGTCCAATACACTGTACTTGCTGGGAACAGACGCCAGTGCTATTTGTACTGTGTATGGCAATGGCAGCGCAATAGTGACTCTTCTTAACATAAAACAACTCTTGCTCTTAGGACAAGAACCTTCATGTGATTCAACTCCATTTAGGACTGGGAAACAAACGCTAGCTCGCCTTACAAGAAACACACTCTGCTTTAGAGAAAAGATCACTCTTCTACTCTACTGTGTTTCCTATAGTGCCAGAACAGTGAGCTTGCTCAGAACAAAAGAACTGTGCTTCCTACACACGGGCCATATCTAGTTCAACTCTGCTTAGGAAACTGACAAGAACAGTAGATCCTCTTCAGTACAATACACTGTATTTGCGGGGAACAGACGCGAGTGCTATTTGCACTGTGTATGGCAATTGGAGCACAATAGTGACTTGTCTTACCAGAAAACAACTCTTGCTCGTAGGACAAAAAACTGCATGTGACTCAACTCCATTTAGGACTAGGAAACAAACGCTAGCTCGACTTCCAAGAAACATACTCTGCTTTTGAGAAAAGAGCACTCTTCTACTCTACTGTGTTTCCTATGTGTTCCGAACAGTGAGCTTGCTCAGAACAAAAAAACTGTGCTTCCTACTCTCACGGCCATATCTAGTTCAAGTCTGCTTAGGAACCTGACCAGAACAGTAGATCCTCTTCAATCCAATACACTGTACTTGCTGGGAACAGACACCAGTGCTATTTGTCCTGTGAATGGCAATGGCAGCGCAATAGTGACTCTTCTTACCAGAAAACAACTCTTGCTCGTAGGACCAGAAACTGCATGTGATTAAACTCCATTTAGGACTGGGAAACAAACTCTAGCTCACTTTACAAGAAACACACTTTCCTTTTGAGAAAAGAGCCCTCTTCTACTCTACTGTGTTTCCTATAGGGCCAGAACAGTGAGCTTGCTCAGAAAAAAAGAACTGTGCTTCCTACACACACGGCCATATCTAGTTCAACTCTGCTTAGGAAACTGAGAAGAACAGTAGCTCCTCTTCAGTCCAATACACTGTAATTGCTGGGAACAGACGGGAGGGCTATTTGCACTGTGTATGGCAATGGGAGCACAATGGTGACTTTCCTTACCAGAAAACAACTCTTGCTCGTAGGACCATTAACTGCATGTGATTCCACTCCATTTAGGACTGGGAAAAAAACGGTAGCTCGCCTTACAAGAAACACACTCTGCTTTAGAGAAAACAGCACTCTTCTATTCTACTGTGTTTTCTAAGGGGTTCAAACAGTGAGCTTGCTCAGAACAAAAGAACTGTGCTTCCTACACACACGGACCATATCTAGTTCAACTCTGCTTAGTAAACTGACAAGAACAGTAGCTCCTATTCAGTCCATTACACTGTACTTGCTGGGAAAAGACGCGAGTGCTCTTTGCCTTGTGTAGGGCAATGGGAGCACAATAGTGACTTTCCTTACCAGAAAAAAACTCTTGTTCGTAGGACCAGAAACTGCATGTGATTCAACTCCATTTAGGACTAGGAAACAAACGCTAGCTCGCCTTACAAAAACACACTCTGCTTTTGAGAAAAGAGCACTCTTCTACTCTACTGTGTTTCCTATAGGGCCAGAACAGTGAGCTTGCTCAGAACATAAGAACGGTGATTCCTACACACACGGGCCATATCTAGTTCAACTCTGCTTAGGAAACTGACAAGAACAGTAGCTCCTCTTCAATCCGATACACTGTACTTGCGGGGAACAGACACGAGAGCTATTTGCACTATGTATGGCAAGGGGAGCACAATAGTGACTTTCCTTACCAGAAAACAACTCTTGCTCATAGGACAAAAAACTGCATGTGATTCAACTCCATTTAGGACTGGGAAACAAACGTTAGCTTGCCTTACAAGAAACACACTCTGCTTTAGGGAAAAGAGCACACTTCTACTCTACTGTATTTCCTATAGGGCCAGAACAGTGAGCTTGCTCAGAACAAAGAACTGTGCTTCCTACACACACGGCCATATCTAGTTCAATTCTGTTTAGGAACCTGACAAGAACAGTAGATCCTCTTCAGTCCAATACACTGTACTTGCTGGGAACAGACGCCAGTGCTATTTGTCCTGTGTATGGCAATAGCAGCGCAATAGTGACTCTTCTTACCAGAAAACAACTCTTGCTCGTAGGACCAGAAACTGCATGTGATTCAACTCCATTTAGGACTGGGAAACAAAAGCTAGCTCACCTCACATGAAACACACTATGCTTTTGAGAAAAGAGCACTCTTCTACTCTACTGTGTTTTCTATGGGGTCTGAACAGTGAGCTTGCTCAGAACAAAAGAACTGTGCTTCCTACACACACGGGCCATATCTAGTTCAACTTTGCTTAGGAAACTGACAAGAACAGTAGATCCTCTTCAGTACAATACACTGTACTTGCGGGAAACAGACGCGAGTGCTATTTGCACTGTGTATGGCAATTGGAGCACAATAGTGACATGTCTTACCAGAAAACAACTCTTCCTCGTAGGACAAAAAACTGCATGTGACTCAACTCCATTTAGGAATGGGAAACAAACGCTAGCTTGACTTCCAAGAAACACACTCTGCTTTTGAGAAAAGAGCACTCTTCTACTATACTGTGTTTCCTATGTGTTCCGAACAGTGAGCTTGCTCAGAACAAAAAAACTGTGCTTCCTACTCACACGGCCATATCTAGTTCAAGTCTGCTTAGGAACCTGACAAAACAGTATATCATCTTCAATCCCATACACTGTACTTGCTGGGAACAGACGCCAGTGCTATTTGTCCTGTGTATGGCAATGGCAGCGCAATAGTGACTCTTCTTACCAGAAAACAGCTCTTGCTCGTAGGACCAGAAACTGCATGTGATTAAACTCCATTTAGGACTGGGAAACAAACTCTAGCTCGCTTTACAAGAAACACACTCTGCTTTAGGGAAAAGAGCACTCTTCTACTCTATTGTGTTTCCTATAGGGCCAGAACAGTGAGCTTGCTCAGAACAAAAGAACTGTGCTTCCTACACACGGGCAATATCTAGTTCAACTGTGCTTAGGAAACTGACAAGAACAGTAGCTGCTCTTCAGTTCGATACACTGTACTTGCTGGGAACAGACGCGAGTGCTATTTGCACTGTGTATGGCAATGGGAGGGCAATAGTGACTTTCCTTACCAGAAAACAACTCTTGCTAGTAAGACCAGAAACTTCATGTGATTCAACTCCATTTAGGACTGGGAAACAAACGCTAGCTCGACTTCCAAGAAACACACTCTGCTTTTGAGAAAAGAGCACTCTTCTACTCTACTGTGTTTCCTATAGGGCCAGAATAGTGAGCTTGCTCAGAACAAAAGAACTGTCCTTCCTACACACGGGCTATAACTAGTTCAACTCTGCTTAGGAAACAGACAAGAACAGTAGCTGCTCTTCAGTCCGATACACTGTACTTGCTGGGAACAGACGCGAGGACTATTTGCACTGTGTATGGCAATTGGAGCACAATAGTGACTTGACTTACCAGAAAACAACTCTTGCTCGTAGGACAAAAAACTGCATGTGACTCAACTCCATTTAGGACTGGGAAAGAAATGCTATCTCGACTTCCAAGAAACACACTCTGCTTTTGAGAAAAGAGCACTCTTCTACTCTACTGTGTTTCCTATGGGGTCCAAACTGTGAGCTTGCTCAGAACAAAAGAACTGTGCTTCCTTCACGCACGGACCATATCTAGTTCAATTCTGCTTAGTAAACTGACAAAAACAGTAGATCCTCTTCAGTTCAATACACTGTACTTGCTGGGAAGAGACGCCAGTGCTATTTGTCCTGGGTATGGCAATGGGAGCGCAATAGTGACTCTTCTTACCAGAAGACAAATCTTGCTCGTAGGACCAGAAACTGCGTGTGATTCCACTCCATTTAGGACTGGAAAACAAACTCTAGCTCGCTTTACAAGAAACACACTCTGCTTTTGAGAAAAGAGCACTCTTCTACTCTTCTGTGTTTCCTATAGTGCCAGAACAGTGAGCTTGCTCAGAAAAAAAGAACTGTACTTCCTACACACACGGGCCATATCTAGTTCAACTCTGCTTAGGAATCTGAGAAGAACAGTAGCTCCTTTTCAGTCCAATACACTGTACTTGCTGGGAACAGACGGGAGGGCTATTTGCACTGTGTATGGCAATGGGAGCGCAATAGTGACTTTCCTTACCAGAAAACAACTCCTGCTGGTAGGACCAGAAACTGCATGTGATTCCACTCCATTTAGGACTGGGAAACAAACGCTAGCTCGCCTTACAAGAAACACATTCTGCTTTAGAGAAAAGAGCACTCTTCTACTCTACTGTGTTTCTTATGGGGTCCGAACAGTGAGCTTGCTCAGAACAAACGAACTGTGCTTCCTACACACACGGCCATATCTAGTTCAATTCTGCTTAGGAACCTGACAAGAACAGTAGATCCTCTTCAGTCCAATACACTGTACTTGCTGGGAACAGACGCGAGTGCTATTTGCACTGTGTATGGCAATGGGAGCACAATAGTGATTTTCCTTACCAGAAAACAACTCTTGCTCCTAGGACCTGAAACTGCATGTGATTCAACTCCATTTTGGATTGGGAAACAAACGCTAGCTCGCCTTACAAGAAACACACTCTGCTTTAGAGAAAAGAGCACTCTTCTACTCTACTGTGTTTCCTATAGGGCCAGAACAGTGAGCTTGCTCAGAACAAAAGAACTGTGCTTCCTACTCACGGGCCATATCTAGTTCAACTCTGCTTAGGAAACTGACAAGAACAGTAGCTCCTCTTCAGTCCGATACACTGTACTTGCTGGGAACAGACGCGAGTGCTATTTGCACTGTGTATTGCAATGGGAGCGCAATAGTGACTTTCCTTACCAGAAAACAACTCTTGCTCGTAAGACCAGAAACTGCATGAGATTCAACTCCTTTTAGGACTGGGAAACAAATGCTAGCTCGCCTTACATGAAACACACTCTGCTTTTGAGAAAAGAGCACTCTTCTACTCTACTGTGTTTCCTATGGGATCCGAACAGTGAGCTTGCTCAGAACAAAAGAACTGTGCTTCCTACACACACGGGCCATATCTAGTTCAACTCTGCTTAGGAAACTGACAAGAACAATAGCTCCTCTTCCTTCCAATACACTGTTATTGCAGGGAAAAGACGAGAGTCCTATTTGCACTGTGTATGGCAATTGGAGCACAATAGTGACTTGTCTTACCAGAAAACAACTCTTGCTCGTAGGACAAAAAACTGCATGTGGCTCAACTCCATTTAGGACTAGGAAACAAACGCTAGCTCGACTTCCAAAGAAACACACTCCGCTTTTGAGAAAAGAGCACTCTTCTACTCTACTGTGTTTCCTATAGAGCCAGAAGAGTGAACTTGGTCAGAACATTAGAACTGTGCTTCCTACACACACGGCCATATCTAGTTCAATTCTGCTTAGGAACCTGACAAGAACAGTAGATCCTCTTCTGTACAATACACTGTACTTGCTGGGAACAGACACCAGTGCTATTTGTCCTGTGTATGGCAATGGCAGCGCAATAGTGACTCTTCTTACCATAAAACAACCCTTGCTCGTAGGATTAGAAACTGCATGTGATTCAACTCCATTTAGGACTGGGAAACAAACGGTAGCTCGACTTCCAAGAAACACACTCTGCTTTTGAGAAAAGAGCACTCTTCTACTCTACTGTGTTTCCTATGGGGTCCAAACTGTGACCTTGCTCAGAACAAAAGAACTGTGCTTCCTACACGCACGGCCCATATCTAGTTCAATTCTGCTTAGTAAACTGACAAGAACAGTAGCTCCTATTCAGTCCAATACACTGTACTTGCTGGGAAAAGACGCGAGTGCTATTTGACTTGTTAGGGCAATGGGAGCACAATAGTGACTTTCCTTACCAGAAAACAACTCTTGCTCGTAGGACCAGAAACTGCATGTGATTCAACTCCATTTAGGAGTAGGAAACAAACGCTAGCTCGCCTTACAAAAACACACTCTGCTTTAGAGAAAAGAGCACTCTTCTACTCGACTGTGTTTCCTATAGGGCCAGAACAGTGAGAATGCTCAGAACAAAGAACTGTGCTTCCTACACACGAGCCATATCTAGTTCAACTCTGCTTAGGAAACTGACAAGAACAGTAGCTCCTCTTCAGTCCGATACACTGTACTTGCTGGGAACAGACGCGACTGATATTTGCACTGTGTATGGCAATGGGAACGCAATAGCGACTTTCCTTTCCAGAAAACAACTCTTGCTCGTAGGACCAGAAACTGCATGTGATTCAACTCCATTTAGGACTGGGAAACAAACGCTAGCTCGACTTCCAAGAAACACACTCTGCTTTTGAAAAAAGAGCACTCTTCTACTCTACTGTGTTTCCTATGTGTTCCGAACAGTGAGCTTCCTCAGAACAAAAAAACTGTGCTTCCTACACACTGCCATATCTAGTTCAATTCTGCTTAGGAACCTGACAAGAACAGTAGATCCTCTTCAGTCCAATACACTGTACTAGCTGGGAACAGACGCCAGTGCTATTTGTCCTGTGTATGGCAATGGCAGAGCAATATTGACTCTTGTTACCATAAAACATCTCTTGCTCTTAGACTGGAAACAGCATGTGATTCAACTCCATTTAGGACTGGGAAACAAACGCTAGCTCGCCTTACAAGAAACACACTCTGCTTTAGAGAAAAGAGCACTCTTCTACTCTACTGTGTTTCCTATAGGGCCAGAACAGTGAGCTTGCTCAGAACTAAAGAACTGTGCTGCCTACACACACGGGACGTATCTAGTTCAACTCTGCTTAGGAAACTGACAAGAACAGTAGCTCCTCTTCAGTACAATACACTGTACTTGCTGGCAACAGGCGCATGTGCTATTTGTACTGTGTATGGCAATGGGAGCGCAATAGTGACTTTCCTTACCAGAAAACAACTCTTGCTCATAGGACTAGAAACTGCATGTGTTTCCACTCCATTTAGGACTGGGAAACAAATGCTAGCTCACCTTACAAGAAACACACTCTGCTTTAGAGAAAATAGCACTCTTCTACTCTACTGTGTTTCCTATGGGGTCCAAACAGTGAGCTTGCTCAGAACAAAAGAACTGTACTTAATACACACACGGACCACATCTAGTTCAACTCTGCTTAGAAAACTGACAGGAACAGTAGCTCCTATTCAGTCCAATACACTGTACTTGCTGGGAAAAGATGCGAGTGCTATTTGCCTTGTGTAGGGCAATGGGAGCGCAATAGTGACTTTCCTTACCAGAAAACAACTTTTGTTCGTAGGACCAGAAACTGCATGTGATTTAACTCCATTTAGGACTGGGAAACAAACTCTAGCTCGCTTTACAAGAAACACACTCTGCTTTTGAGAAAAGAGCACTCTTCTACTCTACTGTGTTTCCTATAGGGCCAGAACAGTGAGCTTGCTCAGAACATAAGAACTGTGCTTCCTACACACACGGGCCATATCTAGTTCAACTCTGCTTAGGAAACTGACAAGAACAGTAGCTCCTCTTCAGTCCGATACACTGTACTTGCGGGGAACAGAAGCGAGTGATATTTGCACTGTGTATGGCAATTGGAGCACAATAGTGACTTGTCTTACCAGAAAACAACTCTTTCTCGTTGGACAAAAAACTGCATGTGACTCAACTCCATTCAGGACTGGGAAACAAACGCTAGCTCGCCTTACAAGAAACACACTCTGCTTTTGAGAAAAGAGCACTCTTCTACTACACTGTTTCCTATGGGGTCCGAACACTGAGCTTGCTCAGAACAAAAGAACAGTGCTTCCTACACACACGGCCATATCTAGTTCAATTCTGCTTAGGAACCTGACAAAAACAGTAGATCCTCTTCAGTCCGATACACTGTACTTGCTGGGAACAGACGCCAGTGTTATTTGTCCTGTGTATGGCAATGGCAGCGCAATAGTGACTCTTCTTACCATAAAACAACTCTTGCTCGTAGGACCAGAAACTGCATGTAATTCAACTCCATTTAGGACTGGGAAACAAAAGCTAGTTCACCTTACAAGAAACACACTCTGCTTCAGAGAAAAGAGCACTCTTCTACTCTACTGTGTTTCCTATAGGGCCAGAACAGTGAGCTTGCTCAGAACAAAAGAACTGTGCTTCCTACACACACGGGCCATATCTAGTTCAACTCTGCTTAGGAAACTGACAAGAACAGTAAGTCCTATTCAGTCCAATACACTGTACTTGCTGGGAAAAGACGCGAGTGCTATTTGCCTTGTGTAAGGCAATGGGCGCGCAATAGTGACTTTCCTTACCAGAAAACAACTCTTGTTCTTAGGACCAGAAACTGCATGTGACTGAAATCCATTTAGGACTGGGAAACAAACGCTAGCTCCCCTTATAAGAAACACACTCTGCTTTTGAGAAAAGAGCACTCTTCTCCTCTACTGTGTTTCCTATGGGGTCTGAACAGTGAGCTTGCTCAGAACAAAAGAACTGTGCTTCCTACACACACGGGCCATATCTAGTTCAACTCTGCTTAGGAAACTGACAAGAACAGTAGCTCCTCTTCTGTCCGATACACTGTACTTGCTGGGAACAGATGCAAGAGCTATTTGCACTATGTATGGCAAGGGGAGCGCAATAGTGACTTTCCTTACCAGAAAACAACTCTTGCTCGTATAACCAAAAACTGCATGTGATTCCACTCCATTTAGGACTGGGAAACAAATGCTAGCTCGCCTTACATGAAACACACACTGCTTTTGAGAAAAGAGCACTCTTCTACTCTACTGTGTTTCCTGTGGGGTCCGAACAGTGAGCTTGCTCAGAACAAAACAACTGTGCTTCCTACACACGGGCCATATCTAGTTCAACTCTGCTTAGGAAACTGACAAGAACACTAGCTCCTCTTCAGTCCAATACACTGTATTTGCGGGGAACAGACGTGAGTGCTATTTGCACTGTGTATGGCAATTGGAGCACAATAGTGACTTGTCTTACCAGAAAACAACTCTTGATCGTAGGACAAAAAAATGCATGTGACTCAACTCCATTTAGGACTGGGAAACAAACGCTAGCTCGACTTCCAAGAAACACACTCTGCTTTTGAGAAAAGAGCACTCTTCTACTCTACTGTGTTTCCTATGTGTTCCTACAGTGAGCTTGCTCAGAACAAAAAAACTGTGCTTCCTACACACACGGCCATATCTAGTTCAAGTCTGCTTAGGAAACTGACAAGAACAGTAGATCCTCTTTAGTCCATTACACTGTACTTGCTGGGAACAGACGCCAGTACTATTTTCCTGTGTATGGCAATGGCAGTGCAATAATGACTCTTCTTACCATAAAACAACTCTTGCTCATAGTACTAGTAACTGCATGTGATTCAACTCCATTTAGGACTGGGAAACAAACGCTAGCTCGCCTTACAAGAAACACACTCTGCTTTAGAGAAAAGAGCACTCTTCCACTCTACTGTATTTCCTATAGGGCCAGAACAGTGAGCTTGCTCAGAACAAAAGAACTGTGCTTCCTACACAAGGCCATAACAAGTTCAACTCTGGTTAGGAAACTGACAAGAACAGTAGCTCCTCTTCCGTCCAATACTCTGTACTTGCTGGGAACACACGCGATGCTATTTGCACTGTGTATGGCAATGGGAGCGCAATAGTGACTTTCCTTACCAGAAAACAACTCTTGCACGTAGGACCAGTAACTGCATGTGATTCAAATCCATTTAGGATTGGGAAACAATTGCTAGCTAGCCTTACATGAAACTCACTCTGCTTTTGAGAAAAGAGCACTCTTCTACTCTAAGGTGCTTACTACGGGGTCCGAACAGTGAGCTTGCTAAGAACAAAAGAACTGTGCTTCCTACACACACGGGCCATATCTAGTTCAACTCTGCTTAGGAAACTGACAAGAACTGTAGCTCCTCTTCAGTCCAATACACTGTACTTGCGGGGAACAGACGCGAGTGCTATTTGCACTGTGTATAGCAATTGGAGAACTATAGTGACTTGTCTTACCAGAAAAAAACTCTTGCTCGTAGGACAAAAAACTGCATGTGACTCAATTCCATTTAGGACTGGGAAACAAACGCTAGCTCGACTTCCAAGAAACACACTCTGCTTTTGAGAAAAGAGCACTCTTCTACTCTACTGTGTTTCCTATGTGTTGCAAAAAGTGAGCTTGCTCAGAACATAAGAACTGTGCTTCCTACACACACGGGCCATATCTAGTTCAACTCTGCTTAGGAAATTGAGAAGAACAGTAGCTCCTCTTCAGTCCAATACACTGTACTTGCTGGGAACATATGCCAGTGCTATTTGCCCTGTGTATGGCAATGGGAGCACAATAGTGACTCTTCTTACCAGAAAACAACTCTTGCTTGTAAGACCAGAAACTGCATGTGATTCAACTCCTTTTAGGACTGGGAAACAAATGCTAGCTCGCCTTACAAGAAACACACTCTGCTTTTGAGAGAAGAGCACTCTTCTACTCTACTGTTTGTTTTATGGAGTCCAAACAAAGGGCTTGCTCAGAACCAAAGAACTGTGCTTCCTACACAAACGGGCCATATCTATTTCAACTCTGCTTAGGAAACTGACAAGAACAGTATGTCCTCTTCAATCCGATACACTGTACTTGCTGGAAACAGACGCGAGTGCTATTTGCACTGTGTATGGCAAAGGGAGCACAATAGTGACTTTCCTTACCAGAAAACAACTCTTGCTCGTAGGACCAAAAACTGCATGTGATTCAACTCCATTTAGGACTGGGAAACAAACGCTAGCTTACCTTACAAGAAACACACTCTGCTTTTGAAAAAAGAGCACTCTTCTACTCTACTGTGTTTTCTATAGGGCCAGAACAGTGAGCTTGCTCAGAACAAAAGAACTGTGCTTCCTACACACGGGCCATATCCAGTTCAATCTGCTCAGGAAACTGACAAGAACAGTAAGTAGATCCTCTTCAGTCCAATACACTGTACATGTTTGGAACAGTCGCCAGGGCTATTTGCCCTGTGTATGACAATGGGAGCGCAATAGTGACTCTTCTTACCAGAAAACAACTCTTGCTTGTAGGACCAGAATCTGCATGTGACTCAACTCCATTTAGGACTGAGACACAAACGCTAGCTCGCCTTACAAGAAACACACTCTGCTTTTGAGAGAAGAGCACTCTTCTACTCTACTGTTTGTCCTATGGAGTCCAAACAATGAGCTTGCTCAGAACAAAAGAACTGTGCTTCCTACACACACGGGCCATATCTATTTCAACTCTGCTTAGGAAACTGACAAGAACAGTATGTATTCTTCAGTCCGATACACTGTACTTGCTGGAAACAGACGCGAGTGCTATTTGCACTGTGTATGGCAAAGAGAGCACAATAGTGACTTTCCTTACCAGAAAACAACTCTTGCTCGTAGGACCAAAAACTGCATGTGATTCAACTCCATTTATGACTGAGAAACAGTCGATAGCTGACCTTCCAAGAAACACACTCTGATTTTGAGAAAAGAGCACTCTTCTACTCTACTATGTTTCCTATGGGTTCCGTACAATGAGCTTGCTCATAACAAAAGAACTGTGCTTCCTACACACACGGGCCATATCTAGTTCAACTCTGCTTAGGAAACTGACAAGAACAGTAGCTCCTCTTCAGTCCAATACACTGTACTTGCTGGGAACAGACGCGAGTGCTATTTGCACTGTGTATGGCAATGGGAGCACAATAGTGACTCTTCTTACCAGAAAACAACTCTTGCTCATAGGACCAGAAACTGCATGTGATTCTACTCCATTTAGGACTGGGAAACAAACGCTAGCTCGCCTTACAAGAAACACAGTCTTCTTTTGAGAATAGAGCACTATTCTACTCTACTGTGTTTCCTATGATATCCGAACAGTGAGCTTGCTCAGAACAAAAAAACTGTGCTTCATACACTCACGGGCCATATCTAGTTCAACTTTGCTTATAAAACTGACAAGAACAGTATGTCCTCTTCAGTTCGATACACTGTACTTGCTGGGAACAGACACGAGTGCTATTTCCACTGTGTACGGCAAAGGGAGCACAATAGTGACTTTCCTTACCAGAAAACAACTATTGCTCATAGGACCAAAAACTGCATGTGATTCAACTCCATTTATGACTGAGAAACAATCGCTGGCTGACCTTGTAAGAAACACACTCCGCTTTTGAGAAAAGAGCACTCTTCTACTGTACTGTGTTTCCTATGGGTTCTGAACAGTGAGCTTGCTCATAACAAAAGAACTGAGCTTCCTACACACACGGGACATATCTAGTTCAACTCTGCTTAGGAAACTGACAAGAACAGTAGCTCCTCTTCAGTCCAATACACTATACTTGCTGGGAACAGAAGCGAGTACTATTTGCACTGTGTTTGGCAATGGGAGCGCAATAGTGACTCTTCTTACCAGAAAACAGCTCTTGCTCGTAGGACCAGAAACTGCATTTGATTCAACGCCATTTAGGACTGGGACACAAACGCTAGCTCATCTTACAAGAAACACACTCTGCTTTTGAGAAAAGAGCACTCTTCTACAATACTGTTTTTGCTATGGTGTCTGAACAATGAGCTTGCTCAGAACAAAATAACTGTGCTTCCTACACTCACGGGCCATGTCTAGTTCAACTCTGCTTAGGAAACTGACAGGAACAGTAGCTCCTCTTCAGTCCAATACACTGTATTTGCTGGGAACAGCCGTGAGGGCTATTTGCAATGTGTATGGCAAAGGGAGCACAATAGTGACTTTCCTTATCAGAAAACAACTCTTGCTCTTAGGACCAAAAACTGCATGTGATTCAACTCCTTTTAGGACTGGGAACCAAATGCTAGCTTGCCTTACAAGAAACACACTCTGCTTTTGAGAAAAGAGCACTCTTCTACTCTACTGTGTTTCCTACGGTGTCCGAACAGTGAGCTTGCTCAGAACAAAAGAACTGTGCTTCCTACACAAACGGGCCATATCTAGTTCAACTCTACTTAGGAAACTGACAAGAACAGTAGCTCCTCTTCAGACCAATACACTGTACTTGCTGGGAGCAGAAGCGAGTGCTATTTGAACCGTGTATGGCAATGGGAGCGCAATAGTGACTCTTCTTACCAGAAAACAACTCTTGCTCGTAGGACCAGAATCTACATGGGACTCAACTCTATTTCTGACTGGGAAACAAACACTAGGTCGCCTTAAAGAAACACACTCTGCTTTTGAGAAAAGAGCACTCTTCTACTCTACTGTGTTTCCTTTAGGGCCAGAATAGTAAGCTTGCTCAGAGCAAAAGAACTGTAATTCCTACACACATGGGCCATATCTAGTTCAACTCTTCTTAGGAAACTGACAAGAACAGTAGCTCATCTTCAGTCCAATTCACTGTTCTTGCTGGGAACAGACATGAGTGCTATTTGCATTGTCTACGGCAATGGAAGCTCAATAGTGACTCTTATTATTAGAAAACAACTCTTGCTCATAGGACCTGAAACTGCATGTGATTCATCTCCATTTAGGACTGGGAAACAAACGCTAGCTCGCATTATGAGAAACAAAATCTGCTTTTGAGAAAAGAGCACTCTTCTACTGTACTGTGTTTCCTATTGGGTCCGAACAGTGAGCTAGCTAAGAACAAAAGAAAAGTGCTTCCTACACACACGAACCATATCTAGTTCAATTCTGCTTAGGACACTGACAAGAACAGTAGATCCTCTTCAGTCCAATACGCTGTACATGCTGGGAAGAGACGCCAGTGCTATTTGCCCTGTGTATGACAATGGGAGCGCAATAGTGACTCTTCTTACCAGAAAACAACTCTTGCTCGTAGGACCAGAAACTGCATGTGATTCAACTCCATTTAGGACTGGGAAAGAAACGCTAGCTTGCCTTACAAGAAACACACTCTGCTTTTGAAAAAAGAGCACCCTTCTACTCTACTGTGTTTCCTATGGGTTACAAACAATGAGCTTGCTCAGAAAAAAAGAACTGTGCTTCCAACACACACGGGCCATATCTAGTTCAACTCTGCTTAGGAATCTGACAAGAACAGTAGCTCCTCTTCAGTCCAATACACTGTACTTGCTGGGATGAGATGCGAGTGCTATTTGCACTGTGTATGGGAATGGAGCGCAGAAGTGACTCTTCTACCAGAAAACAACTCTTCCTCGTAGGACCAGGAACTGCATGTGATTCAACTCCATTTAGGACTGGGAAACAAACACTACCTCGCCTTACAAGAAACACACTCTGCTTTTGAGAAAAGAGACACTCTTATACTCTACTGTGTTTCCTTTAGAGCCAGAACAGTAAGCTTGCTCAGAGCAAAAGAACTGTAATTCCTACACACATGGGCCATATCTAGTTCAACTCTTCTTAGGAAACTGACAAGAACAGTAGCTCATCTTCAGTCCAATTCACTGTTCTTGCTGGGAACAGACATGAGTGCTATTTGCATTGTCTACGGCAATGGAAGCTCAATAGTGACTCTTATTGTTAGAAAACAACTCTTGCTCATAGGACCTGAAACTGCATGTGATTCATCTCCATTTAGGACTGGGAAACAAACGCTAGCTCGCCTTATGAGAAACACACTCTGCTTTTGAGAAATGAGCATTCTTCTACTCTACTGTGTTTCCTATAAGGCCAGAAAAGTGAGCCTGCTCAGAAAAAGAACTGTACTTGCTACACACACGGGCCATATCTAGTTCAACGCTCCTTAGGAAACTGACAAGAACAGTTGCTCCTCTTCAGACCAATTCACTGTTCTTGCTGGGAACAGACGCGAGTGCTCTTTGCACTGTGTATGGCAATGGAAGCCCAATAGTGACTGTTCTTACCCGAAAACAACTCTTGCTCATAGGACCAGAAACTGCATGGGATTCAACTCCATTTTAGACTGGGAAACAAACGCTAGCTCGCCTTATAAGAAACACACTCTGCTCTTGAGAAAAGAGCACTCTTCTACTCTAGTGTTTTTCCTATGGTGTCCGAACAGTGAGCTTGCTCATAACAAAAGAACTGTGCTTCCTACACACGGGCCATATCTAGTTCAACTCTGCTTAGGAAACTGACAAGAACAGTAGCTCCTCTTCGGTCCAATACACTGTACTTGCTGGGAACAGAAGCGAGTGCTATTTGCACTGTGTATTGGAATGGAGAACAGAAGTTACTCTTCTACCAGAAAACAACTCTTCCTCGTAGGACCAGAAACTGCATGTGATTCAACTCCATTTAGGACTGGGAAACAAACACTAGCTTGCCTTACAAGAAACACACTCTGCTTTTGAAAAAAGAGCACCCTTCTACTCTACTGTGTTTCCTATGGGTTCCAAACAGTGAGCTTGCTCAGAAAAAAAGAACTGTGCTTCCTACACACACGGGCCATATCTAGTTCACCTCTGCTTAGGAACCTGACAAGAACAATAGCTCCTCTACCTTCCAATACACTGTACTTACAGGGAACAGACGCGAGTGCTATTTGCACTGTGTATGGCAATTGGAGCACAATAGTAACTTGTCTTACCAGAAAACAACTCTTGCTCGTAGGACAAAATCTGCATGTGACTCAACTCCATTTAGGACTAGGAAACAAACGCTAGCTCGACTTCCAAGAAACACACTCTGCTTTTGAGAAAAGAGCACTCTTCTACTCTACTGTGTTTCCTATAGAGCCAGAAGAGTGAACTTGCTCAGAACATTAGAACTGTGCTTCCTACACACACGGCCATATCTAGTTCAATTTTGCTTAGGAACCTGACAAGAACAGTAGATCCTCTTCTGTACAATACACTGTACTTGCTGGGAACAGACGCCAGTGCTATTTGTCCTGTGTATGGCAAAGGCAGCGCAATAGTGACTCTTCTTACCATAAAACAACTCTTGCTCGTAGGACTAGAAACTGCATGTGATTCAACTCCATTTAGGACTGGGAAACAAACGCTAGCTTGCCTTACAAGAAACACACTCTACTATAGGGAAAAGAGCACTCTTCTACTCTATTGTGTTTCCTATAGGGCCAGAACAGTGAGCTTGCTCAGAACAAAAGAACTGTGCTTCCTGCACACGGGCCATAACTAGTTCAACTCTGCTTAGGAAACTGACAAGAACAGTAGCTCCTCTTCAGTCCAATACACTGTACTTGCTGGGAACAGACGCGAGTGCTATTTGCACTGTATATGGCAATGGGAGCGCAATAGTGACTTTCCTTACCAGAAAACAACTCTTGCTCATAGGACCAGAAACTGCAAATTTTCAACTCCATTTAGTACTGGGAAACAAATGCTAGCTCGCCTTACAAGAAACACACTGTGCTTTTGAGAAAAGAGCACTCTTCTACTCTACTGTGTTTCCTATGGGGTCCCGAACAGTGAGCTTGCTCAGAACAAAAGAACTGTGCTTTCTACACACACGGCCATATCTAGTTCAACTCTGCTTAGGAATCAAAGAAGAACAGTAGCTCCTCTTCAGTCCGATACACTGTACTTGCGGGGAACAGATGCGAGTGCTATTTGCACTGTGTATGGCATTGGAGCACAATAGTGACTCGTCTTATCAGAAAACAACTCTTGCTCGTAGGACAAACAACTGCATGTGACTCAACTCCATTCATGACTGGGAAACAAACGCTAGCTCGACTTCCAAGAAACACACTCTGCTTTTGAGAAAAGAGCACTCTTCTACTCTACTGTGTTTCCTAAGGGGTCCGAACAGTGAGCTTGCTCAGAACAAAAGAACTGTGCTTCCTACACACACGGCCATATCTAGTTCAAGTCTGCTTAGGAACCTGACAAGAACAGTAGATCCTCTTCAGTCCAATACACTGTACTTGCTGGGAACAGACGCCAGTGCTATTTGTCCTGTGTATGGCAATGGCAGCGCAATAGTGACTCTTCTTACCAGAAAACAACTCTTGCTTGTAGGACCAGAAAATGCATGTGATTCAACTCCATTTAGGACTGGGAAACAAACGCTAGCTCACCTTACAAGAAACACACTCTGCTTTAGAGAAAAGAGCACTCTTCTACTCTACTGTGTTTCCTATAGGGCCAGAATAGTGAGCTTGCTCAGAACAAAAGAACTGTGCTTCCTACAAACACGGGCCATATCTAGTTCAACTCTGCTTAGGATACTGACAAGAACAGTAGCTCCTCTTCAGTCCGATACACTGTACTTGCTGGGAACAGACACGAGTGCTATTTGCACTGTGTATGTCAATGGGAGTACAATAGTGACTTTCCTTACCAGAAAACAACTCTTGCTCGTAAGACCAGAAACTGCATGTGATTCAACTCCATTTAGGACTGGGAAACAAACGCGAGCTCGCCTTACAAGAAACACACTCTGCTTTTGAGAAAAGAGCACTCTTCTACTCTACTGTGTTTCCTATGGTGTCCGAACAGTGAGCTTGCTCAGAACAAAAGAACTGTGCTTCCTACACACGGGCCATATCTAGTTCAACTCTGCTTAGGAAACTGACAAGAACAGTAGATCCTCTTCAGTCCAATACACTGTACTTGCTGGGAACAGACGCCAGTGCTATTTGTCCTGTGTATGGCAATGGCAGCGCAATAGTGACTCTTCTTACCAGAAAACAACTCTTGCTTGTAGGACCAGAAACTGCATGTGATTCAACTCCATTTAGGACTGACAAACAAAAGCTAGCTCACCTTACAAGAAACACACTCTGCTTTAGAGAAAAGAGCACACTTCTACTCTACTGTGTTTCCTATAGGGCCAGAACAGTGAGCTTGCTCAGAACAAAAGAACTGTGCTTCCTACACACGGGCCATATCTAGTTCAACTCTGCTTAGGAAACTGAGAAGAACAGTAGCTCCTCTTCAGTCCAGTACATTGTAATTGCAGGGAACAGACGTGAGTGCTATTTCAACTGTGTATGGCATTGGAGCACAATAGTGACTTCTCTTACCAGAAAACAACTCTTGCTCGTAGGACAAAAAACTGCATGTGACTCAACTCCATTTAACTGGGAAAAAAAACGCTAGCTCGACTTCCAAGAAACACACTCTGCTTTTGAGAAAAGAGCACTCTTCTACTCTACTGTGTTTCCTATGTGTTCCGAACAGTGAGCTTGCTCAGAACAAAAAAACTGTGCTTCCTACTCACACGGCCATATCTAGTTCAACCCTGCATAGGAAACTGACAAGAACAGTAGCTCCTCTTTAGTCCGATACACTGTACTTGCTGGAAAGAGACGCGAGTGCTATTTGCACTGTGTATGTCAATGGGAGCACAATAGTGACTCGTCTTACCAGAAAACAACTCTTGCTCGTAGGACCAGAAACTGCATGTGATTCAACTCCATTTAGGATTGGAAAACAAACGCTAGCTCGCCTTACAAGAAACACACTCGGCTTTAGAGAAAAGAGCACTCTTCCACTCTACTGTGTTTCCTATAGGGCCAGAACAGTGAGCTTGCTCAGAACATAAGAACTGTGCTTCCTACACACGGGCCGTATCTAGTTGAACTCTGCTTAGGAAACTGACAAGAACAGTAGCTCCTCTTCAGTCCAATACACTGTACTTGCTGGGAAAAGACGCGAGTGCTATTAGTACTGTGGATGGCAATAGGAGCACAATAGTGACTTTCTTTACCAGAAAACAACTCTTGCTCGTAGGACCAGAAACTGCATGTGATTCAACTCCATTTATGACTGGAAAACAAATGCTAGCCCGCCTTACATGAAACACACTCTGCTTTTGAGAAAAGAGCACTCTTCTACTCTACTGTGTTTCCTATGGTGTCCAAACAGTGAGCTTGCTCAGAACAAAAGAACTGTGCTTCCTACATACACGGGCCATATCTAGTTCAACTCTGCTTATGAAACTGACAAGAACAGTAGCTCCTCTTCAGTCCAATACACTTTACTTGCGGGGAACAGACGCGAGTGCTACTTGCACTGTGTATGGCAATTTTAGCACAATAGTGACTCATCTTACCAGAAAGCAACTCTTGCTCGTAGGACAAAAAACTGCAAGTGACTCAACTCCATTTAGGACTGGGAATCAAACGCTAGCTCGCCTTACAAGAAACACACTCTGCTTTAGAGAAAAGAGCACACTTCTACTCTACTGTGTTTCCTCTGGGGCCAGAACAGTGAGCTTGCTCAGAACATAAGAACTGTGCTTCCTACACACACGGGCCATATCTAGTTGAACTCTGCTTAGGAAACGGACAAGAACAGTAGCTCCTCTTCAGTCCAATACACTGTACTTGCGGGGAACAGACGCCAGTGCTATTTGCACTGTGTATGGCAATTGGAGCACAATAGTGACTTGTCTTACGAGAAAACAACTCTTGCTCGTAGGACAAAAAACTGCATGTGACTCAACACCATTTAGGACTGGGAAACAAATGCTAGCTCGACTTCCAAGAAACACACTCTGCTTTTGAGAATAGAGCACTCTTCTACTCTACTGTGTTTCCTAGGTGTTCCGAAAAGTGAGCTTGCTCAGAACAAAAAAACTGTGCTTCCTACACACACGGCCATATCTAGTTCAAGTCTGCTTAGGAACCTGACAAGAACAGTAGATCCTCTTCAGTCCAATACACTGTACTTGCTGGGAAGAGACGCCAGTGCTATTTGTCCTGTGTATGGCAATGGCAGCGCAATAGTGACTCTTCTTACCAGAAAACAACTCTTGCTCGTAGGACCAGAAACTGCATGGGATTCAACTCCATTTAGGACTGGGAAACAAACGCTAGCTCGCTTTACAAGAAACACACTCTGCTTTTGAGAAAAGAGCACTCTTCTACTCTACTGTGTTTCCTAAAGGGCCAGAACAGTGAGATTGCTCAGAAAAAAAGAACTGTACTTCCTACACACACGGGCCATATCTAGTTCAACTCTGCTTAGGAAACTGAGAAGAACAGTAGCTCCTCTTCGGTCCAATACAATGTACTTGCTGGGAACAGACGGGAGGGCTATTTGCACTGTGTATGGCAATGGGAGCGCAATTGTAATTTCCTTACCAGAAAACAACTCTTGCTCGTAGGACCAGAAACTGCATGTGATTCCACTCCATTTAGGACTGGGAAACAAACGCTAGCTCGCCTTACAAGTTCACACTCTGCTTTTGAGAAAAGAGCACTCTTCTACTCTACTGGGTTTCCTATAGGGTCCAAACAGTGAGCTTGCTCAGAACAAAAGAACTGTGCTTCCTACACACACGGCCATATCTAGTTCAAGTCTGCTTAGGAACCTGACAAGAACAGTAGATCCTCTTCAGTGCAATACACTGTACTTGCTGGGAAAAGACGCGAGTGCTCTTTGTCCTGTGTATGGCAATGGCAGCGCAATAGTGACTCTTCTTACCATAAAACAACTCTTGCTCTTAGGACTACAAACTGCATGTGATTCAACTCCATTTAGGACTGGGAAACAAATGCTAGCTGGCCTTACAGGAAACACACTTTGCTTTAGAGAAAAGAGCACTCTTCTACTCTACTGTGTTTCCTATAGGGCCAGAACAGTGAGCTTGCTCAAAACAAAAGTACTGTGCTTCCTACATACGGGCCATAACTAGTTCAACTCTGCTTAGGAAACTGACAAGAACAGTAGCTCCTCTTCAGTCCGATACACTGTACTTGCTGGGAACAGACGCGAGTGCTATTTGCACTGTGTATGGCAATGGGAGCGCAATAGTGACTTTCTTTACCAGAAAACAACTCTTGCTCATAGGACCAGAAACTGCATGTGATTCAACTCCATTTAGGACTGGGGAACAAGTGCTAGCTCGCCTTACATGAAACACACTCTGCTTTTGAGAAAAGAGCACTCTTCTACTCTACTGTGTTTCCTATGGGGTCCGAACTTTGAGCTTGCTCAGAACAAAAGAACTGTGCCTCCTACACACACGGGCCATATCTACTTCAACTCTGCTTAGGATACAAACAAGAACAGTAGCTCCTCTTCAGTCCAATACACTGTACTTGCGGGGAACAGATGCGAGTGCTATTTGCACTGTGTATGGCAATTGGAACACAATAGTGACTTGTCTTACGAGAAAACAACTCTTGCTCGTAGGACAAAAAACTGCATGTGACTCAACTCCATTTAGGACTGGGAAACAAACGCTAGCTCGCCTTACATGAAACACACTCTGCTTTTGAGAAAAGAGCACTCTTCTACTCTACTGTGTTTCCTATGTGTTTTGAAAAGTGAGCTTGCTCAGAACAAAAAAACTGTGCTTCCTACACACAAGGCCATATCTAGTTCAAGTCTGCTTAGGAACCTGACAAAAACAGTAGATCCTCTTCAGTCCAATACACTGTACTTGCTGGGAACAGACGCCAGTGCTATTTCTCCTGTGTATGGCAATGGCAGCACAATAGTGACTCTTCTTACCAGAAAACAACCCTTGCTCGTAGGACGAGAAACTGCATGTGATTCTACTCCATTTAGGACTGGGAAACAAATGCTAGCTCGCCTTACATGAAACACACTCTGCTTTTGAGAAAAGAGCACTCTTCTACTCTACTGTGTTTCCTATTGGCTCTGAACAGTGAGCTTGCTCAGAACAAAAGAACTGTGCTTCCTACACACGGGCCATAACTAGTTCAACTCTGCTTAGGAAACTGAAAAGAACAGTAGCTCCTCTTCAGTCCGATACACTGTACTTGCTGGGAACAGACGCGAGTGCTATTTGCACTGTGTATGGCAATGGGAGCGCAATAGTGACTTTCCTTACCAGAAAACAACACTTGCTCGTAGGACCAGAAACTGTTTGTGATTCAACTCCATTTAGGACTGGGAAAGAAATGCTATCTCGCCTTACAAGAAACACACTCTGCTTTTGAGAAAAGAGCACTCTTCTACTCTACTGTGTTTCCTATGGGGTCCGAACAGTGACCTTGCTCAGAACAAAAGAACTGTGCTTTCTACACACACGGCCATATCTAATTCAACTCTGCTTAGTATACAAACAAGAACAGTAGCTCCTCTTCAGTCCAATACACTGTATTTGCGGGGAACAGACGCGAGTGCTATTTGCACTGTGTATGGCATTGGAGCACAATAGTGACTTGTCTTACGAGAAAATAACTCTTGCTCGTTGGACAAAAAACTGCATGTGACTCAACTCCATTTAGGACTGGGAAACAAACGCTAGCTCGACTTCCAAGAAACACACTCTGCTTTTGAGAAAAGAGCACTCTTCTACTCTACTGTGTTTCCTATGTGTTTCGAAAAATGAGCTTGCTCAGAACAAAAAAACTGTGCTTCCTACACACACGGCCATATCTAGTTCAAGTCTGCTTAGGAACCTGACAAGAACAGTAGATCCTCTTCAGTCCAATACACTGTACTTGCTGGGAACAGACGCCAGTGCTATTTGTCCTGTGTATGGCAATGGCAGCGCAATAATGACTCTTCTTACCAGAAAACAACTCTTGCTTGTAGGACCAGAAACTGCATGTGATTCAACTCCCTTTAGGACTAGGAAACAAACGCTAGCTCGACTTACAAAAACACACTCTGCTTTTGAGAAAAGAGCACTCTTCTACTCTACTGTATTTCCAATAGGGCCAGAACAGTGAGCTTGTTCAGAACATAAGAACTGTGCTTCCTACACACACGGGCCATATCTAGTTCAACTCTGCTTAGGAAACTGACAAGAACAGTAGCTCCTCTTCAGTCTGATACACTGTACTTGCTGGGAATAGACGCGAGAGCTATTTGCACTATGTATGGCAAGGGGAGCACAATAGTGACTTTCCTTACCAGAAAACAACTCTTGCTCTTAGGACAAGAAACTTCATGAGATTTAACTCCATTTAGGACTGGGAAACAAACGCTAGCTCGCCTTATAAGAAACACACTCTGCTTTTGAGAAAAGAGCACTCTTCTACTCTACTTTGTTTCTTATGGTGTCCGAATAGTGAGCTTGCTCAGAACAAAACAACTGTGCTTCCTACACACACGGCCATATCTAGTTCAATTCTGCTTAGGAACCTGACAAGAGCAGTAGATCCTCTTCAGTCCAATACACTGTACATGCGGGGAACAGACGCGAGTGCTATTTGCACTGTGTATAGCTTTGGAGCACAATAGTGACTTGTCTTACCAGAAAACAACTCTTGCTCGTAGGACAAAAAACTGCATGTGTCTCAACTCCGTTTAGGACTGGGAAACAAACGCTAGCTCGACTTCCAAAAAACACACTCTGCTTTTTAGAAAAGAGCACTCTTCTACTCTACTGTGTTTCCTATGTGTTTCGAAAAATGAGCTTGCTCAGAACAAAAAAACTGTGCTTCCTACACACACGGCCATATCTAGTTCAAGTCTGCTTAGGAACCTGACAAGAACAGTAGATCCTCTTCAATCCAATACACTGTACTTGCTGGGAACAGACGCCAGTGCTATTTGTCCTGTGTATGGCAATGGCAGCGCAATAATGACTCTTCTTACCAGAAAACAACTCTTGCTTGTAGGACCAGAAACTGCATGTGATTCAACTCCCTTTAGGACTAGGAAACAAACGCTAGCTCGCCTTACAAAAACACACTCTGCTTTTGAGAAAAGAGCACTCTTCTACTCTACTGTATTTCCAATAGGGCCAGAACAGTGAGCTTGTTCAGAACATAAGAACTGTGCTTCCTACACACACGGGCCATATCTAGTTCAAGTCTGCTTAGGAAACTGACAAGAACAGTAGCTCCTCTTCAGTCTGATACACTGTACTTGCTGGGAATAGACGCGAGAGCTATTTGCACTATGTATGGCAAGGGGAGCACAATAGTGACTTTCCTTACCAGAAAACAACTCTTGCTCTTAGGACCAGAAAGTTCATGAGATTCAACTCCATTTAGGACTGGGAAACAAACGCTAGCTCGCCTTATAAGAAACACACTCTGCTTTTGAGAAAAGAGCACTCTTCTACTCTACTTTGTTTCTTATGGTGTCCGAATATTGAGCTTGCTCAGAATAAAACAACTGTGCTTCCTACACACACGGCCATATCTAGTTCAATTCTGCTTAGGAACCTGACAAGAACAGTAGATCCTCTTCAGTCCAATACACTGTACATGCGGGGAACAGACGCGTGTGCTATTTGCACTGTGTATGGCATTGGAGCAAAATAGTGACTTGTCTTACCAGAAAACAACTCTTGCTCGTAGGACAAAAAACTGCATGTGACTCAACTCCATTTAGAACTGGGAAACAAACGCTAGCTCGACTTCCAAGAAAAACACTCTGCTTTTGAGAAAAGAGCACTCTTCTACTCTACTGTGTTTCCTATGTGTTCCGAACAGTGAGCTTGCTCAGAACAAAAAAACTGTGCTTCCTTCACACACGGCCATATCTAGTTCAAGTCTGCTTAGGAACCTGACAAGAACAGTAGATCCTCTTCAGTCCAATACACTATACTTGCTGGGAACCGACACCAGTGCTATTTGTCCTGTGTATGGCAATGGCAGCGCAATAGTGACTCTTCTTACCAGAAAACAACTCTTGCTCGTAGGACCAGAAACTGCATGTGATTCCACTCCATTTAGGACTGGGAAACAAACTCTAGCTCGCTTTACAAGAAACACACTCTGCTTTTGAGAAAAGAGCACTCTTCTACTCTACTGTGTTTCCTATAGGGCCAGAACAGTGAGCTTGCTCAGAAAAAAAGAACTGTACTTCCTACACACACGGGCCATATCTAGTTCAACTCTGCTTAGGAAACTGACAAGAACAGTAGCTCCTATTCAGTCCAATACACTGTACTTGCTGGGAAAAGACGCCAGTGCTATTTGCCTTGTGTAGGGCAATGGGAGGGCAATAGTGACTTTCCTTACCAGAAAAAAACTCTTGTTCGTAGGACTAGAAACTGCATGTGATTCAACTCCATTTAGGACTAGGAAACAAATGCTAGCTCGCCTTACAAAAACACACTCTGCTTTTGAGAAAAGAGCACTCTTCTACTCTACTGTGTTTCCTATAGGGCCAGAACAGTGAGCTTGCTCAGAACATAAGAACGTGCTTCCTACACACACGGGCCATGTCTAGTTGAACTCTGCTTAGGAAACTGACAAGAACAGTAGCTCCTCTTCAGTCCGATACACTGTACTTGCTGGGAACAGACGCAAGAGCTATTTGCAATATGTATGGCAAGGGGAGCACAATAGTGAATTTCCTTACAAGAAAACATCTCTTGCTCTTAGGACCAGAAACTGCATGTGAATCCACTCCATTTAGGACTGGAAAACAAACGCTATCTCGCCTTACAAGAACACACTCTGCTTTTGAGAAAAGAGCACTCTTCTACTCTACTGGGTTTCCTATGGTGTCTGAACAGTGAGCTTGCTCAGAACAAAAGAACTGTGCTTCCTACACACACGGCCATATCTAGTTCAATTCTGCTTAGGAACCTGACAAGAACAGTAGATTATCTTCAGTCCAATACACTGTACTTGCTGGGACAGACGCCAGTGCTATTTGTCCTCTGTATGGCAATGGCAGCGCAATAATGACTCTTCTTACCATAAAACAACTCTTGCTCTTAGGACTAGAAACTGCATGTGATTCAACTCCCTTTAGGACTGGGAAACAAACGCTAGCTCTCCTTACAAGAAACACACTCTGCTTTAGAGAAAAGAGCACTCTTCTACTCTACTGTGTTTCCTATAGGGCCAGAACAGTGAGCTTGCTCAAAACAAAAGAACTGTGCTTCCTACATACGGCCCATAACTAGTTCAACTCTGCTTAGGAAACTGACAAGAACAGTAGCTCCTCTTCAGTCCGATACACTGTACTTGCTGGGAACAGATGCGAGTGCTATTTGCACTGTGTATGTCAATGGGAGCGCAATAGTGACTTTCTTTACCAGAAAACAACTCTTGCTCATAGGACCAGAAACTGCATGTGATTCAACTCCATTTAGGACTGGGGACCAAGTGGTAGCTCGCCTTCCATGAAACATACTCTGCTTTTGAGAAAAAAGCACTCTTCTACTCTACTGTGTTTCCTATGGGGTCCGAACAGTGAGCTTGCTCAGAACAAAAGAACTGTGCTTCCTACACACACGGGCCATATCTAGTTCAACTCTGCTTAGGAAACAAACAAGAACAGTAGCTCCTCTTCAGTCCGAAACACTGTACTTGCTGGGAACAGACGCCAGTGCTATTTGTCCTGTGTATGGCAATGGCAGCGCAATAGTGACTCCTCTTACCAGAAAACAACCCTTGCTCGTAGGACGAGAAACTGCATGTGATTCCACTCCATTTAGGACTGGGAAACAAATGCTAGCTCGCCTTACATGAAACACACTCTGCTTTGAGAAAAGAGCACTCTTCTACTCTACTGTGTTTCCTATTGGCTCCGAACAATGAGCTTACTTAGAAAAAAAGAACTGTGCTTCCTACACACACAGGCCATATATAGTTCAACTCTGCTTAGGAAACTGACAAGAACAGTAGCTCCTCTTCAGTCCGATACACTGTACTTGCTGGGAACAGAAGCGAGTGCTATTTTCACTGTGTATGGCAATTGGAGCACAATAGTGACTCGTCTAACCAGAAAAAAACTCTTGCTCGTAGGACAAAAAACTGCATGTGACTCAACTCCATTTAGGACTGGGAAACAAGCGCTAGCTCGCCTTACAAGAAACACACTCTGCTTTAGAGAAAAGAGCACTCTTCTACTCTACTGTGTTTCCTATGGGGCCAGAGCAGTGAGCTTGCTCAGAACATAAGAACTGTGCTTCCTACACACACGGGCCATATCTAGTTCAACTCCGCTTAGGAAACAAACAAGAACAGTAGCTCCTCTTCAGTCCAATACACTGTACTTGCTGGGAACAGACGCGAGTGCTATTTGCACTGTGTATGGCAATTGGAGCACAATAGTGACTTGTCTTACGAAAAAACAACTCTTGCTCGTAGGACAAAAAACTGCATGTGAGTCAACTCCATTTAGGACTGGGAAACAAACGCTAGCTCGACTTCCAAGAAACACACTCTGCTTTTGAGAAAAGAGCACTCTTCTACTCTACTGTGTTTCCTATGTGTTCTGAAAAGTGAGCTTGCTCAGAACAAAAAAAATTTGCTTCCTACACACAAGGCCATATCTAGTTCAAGTCTGCTTAGGAACCTGACAAGAACAGTAGATCCTCTTCCATCCAATACACTGTACTTGCTGGGAACAGACGGCAGTGCTATTTGTCCTGTGTATGGCAATGGCAGCGCAATAGTGACTCTTCTTACCAGAAAACAACCCTTGCTCGTAGGACCAGAAACTGCATGTGATTCAACTCCATTTAGGACTGGGAAACAAATGCTAGCTTGCCTTACATGAAACACACTCTGCTTTTGAGAAAAGAGAACTCTTCTACTCTACTGTGTTTCCTATGGGGTCCGAACAGTGAGCTTGCTCAGAACAAAAGAACTGTGCTTCCTACACACACGGGCCATATCTAGTTCAACTCTGCTTAGGAAACTGACAAGAACAGTAGATCCTCTTCAGTCCAATACACTGTAATTGCTGGGAACAGACGCTTGTGCTATTTGCACTGTGTATGGCAATGGGAGCGCAATAGTGACTTTCCTTAGCAGAAAACAACTCTTGCTCGTAGGACCAGAAACTGCATGTGATTCCACTCCATTTAGGACTGGGAAACAAATGCTAGCTCGCCTAACAATAAACACACTCTGCTTTTGAGAAAAGAGCACTCTTCTACTCTACTGTGTTTCCTATAGGGCCTGAACAGTGAGCTTGCTCAGAACAAAAGAACTGTGCTTCCTACACACGGGCCATAACTAGTTCAACTCTGCTTAGGAAACTGACAAGAACAGTAGCTCCTCTTCAGTCTGATACACTGTACTTGCTGGGAACAGACGCGAGTGCTATTTGCACTGTGTATGGCAATGGGAGCGCAATAGTGACTTTCCTTACCAGAAAACAACTCTTGCTCGTAGGACCAGAAACTGCATGTGATTCAACTCCATTTAGGACTGGGAAAGAAATGCTAGCTCGCCTTACAAGAAACACACTCTGCTTTTGAGAAAAGAGCACTCTTCTACTCTACTGTGTTTCCTATAGGGCCTGAACAGTGAGCTTGCTCAGAACAAAAGAACTGTGCTTCCTACACACGGGTCATAACTAGTTCAACTCTGCTTAGGAAACTGACAAGAACAGGAGCTCCTCTTCAGTCTAATACACTGTATTTGCGGGGAACAGACGCGAGTGCTATTTGCACTGTGTATGGCATTGGAGCACAATAGTGACTTGTCTTACCAGAGAATAAATCTTGCTCATTGGACAAAAAACTGCATGTGACTCAACTACATTTAGGACTGGGAAACAAATGCTAGCTCGACTTCCAAGAAACACACTCTGCTTTTGAAAAAAGAGCACTCTTCTACTCTACTGTGTTTCCTATGTGTTCCGAACAATGAGCTTGCTCAGAACAAAAAAACTGTGCTTCCTACACACACGGCCATATCTAGTTCAAGTCTGCTTAGGAACCTGACAAGAACAGTAGCTCCTCTTCAGTCCAATACACTGTACTTGGTGAGAACAGACGCCAGTGCTATTTGTCGTGTGTATGGCAATGGCAGCGCAATAGTGACTCTTCTAACCAGAAAACAACTCTTGCTTGTAGGACCAGAAACTGCATGTGATTCAACTCCATTTTACTAGGAAACAAACGCTAGCTCGCCTTACAAAAACACACTCTGCTTTTGAGAAAAGAGCACTCTTCTACTCTACTGTGTTTCCTATAGGGCCAGAACAGTGAGCTTGCTCAGAACAAAAGAACTGTGCTTCCTGCACACGGGCCATAACTAATTCAACTCTGCTTAGGAAACTGACAAGAACAGTAGCTCCTCTTCAGTCCGATACACTGTACTTGCTGGGAACAAACGCGAGTGCTATTTGCACTGTGTATGGCAATGGGAGCACAATAGTGACTTTCCTTACCAGAAAACAACTCTTGCTCGTAGGACCAGAAACTGCATGTGATTCAACTCCATTTAGGACTGGGAAACCAATGCTAGCTCGCCTTACAAGAACACACTCTGCTTTTGAGAAAAGAGCACTCTTCTACTCTACTGTGTTTCCTATGGTGTCCGAACAGTGAGCTTGCTCAGAACAAAAGAACTGTGCTTCCTACACACACGGCCATATCTAATTCAATTCTGCTTAGGAACCTGACAAGAACAGTAGATCCTCTTCAGTCCAATACACTGTACTTGCTGGGAACAACCGCCACTGCTTTTTGTCCTGTGTATGGCAAAGGCAGCGCAATAGTGACTCTTCTTACCATAAGACAACTCTTGCTCTAAGGACTAGAAACTGCATGTGATTCAACTCCCTTTAGGACTGGGAAACAAACGCTAGCTCGCCTTACAAGAAACACACTCTGCTTTAGAGAAAAGAGCACTCTTCTACTCAACTGTGTTTCCTATAGGGCCAGAACAGAGAGCTTGCTCAAAACAAAAGAACTGTGCTTCCTACATACGGCCCATAACTAGTTCAACTCTGCTTAGGAAACTGACAAGAACAGTAGCTCCTCTTCAGTCCGATACACTCTACTTGCTGGGAATAGACGCGAGTGCTATTTGCACTGTGTATGTCAATGGGAGCACAATAGAGAATTTCCTTACCACAAAACAACTCTTGCTTGTAGGACCAGAAACTGCATGTGATTCCACTCCGTTTTGGACTGGGGAACAAGTCCTAGCTCGCCTTACATGAAAAACACTCTGCTTTTGAGAAAAGAGCACTCTTCTACTCTACTGTGTTTCCTATGGGGTCCGAACAGTGAGCTTGCTCAGAACAAAAGAACTGTGCTTCCTACACACACGGGCCATATCTAGTTCAACTCTGCTTAGGAAACCAACAAGAACAGTAGCTCCTCTTCAGTCCAATACACTGTACTTGCGGGGAACAGACGCGAGTGCTATTTGCACTGTGTATGGCAATTGGAGCACAATAGTGACTTGTCTTACGAAAAAACAACTCTTGCTCGTAGGACAAAAAACTGCATGTGAGTCAACTCCATTTAGGACTGGGAAACAAACGCTAGCTCGACTTCCAAGAAACACACTCTGCTTTTGAGAAAAGAGCACTCTTCTACTCTACTGTGTTTCCTATGTGTTCCGAAAAGTGAGCTTGCTCAGAACAAAAAAAAATGTGCTTCCTACACACAAGGCCATATCTAGTTCAAGTCTGCTTAGGAACCTGACAAGAACAGTAGATCCTCTTCCATCCAATACACTGTACTTGCTGGGAACAGACGGCAGTGCTATTTGTCCTGTGTATGGCAATAGCAGCGCAATAGTGACTCTTCTTACCAGAAAACAACCCTTGCTCGTAGGACCAGAAACTGCATGTGATTCAACTCCATTTAGGACTGGGAAACAAATGCTAGCTTGCCTTACATGAAACACACTCTGCTTTTGAGAAAAGAGAACTCTTCTACTCTACTGTGTTTCCTATGGGGTCCGAACAGTGAGCTTGCTCAGAACAAAAGAACTGTGCTTCCTACACACACGGGCCATATCTAGTTCAACTCTGCTTAGGAAACTGACAAGAACAGTAGCTCCTCTTCAGTCCAATACACTGTAATTGCTGGGAACAGACGCTTGTGCTATTTGCACTGTGTATGGCAATGGGAGCGCAATAGTGACTTTCCTTACCAGAAAACAACTCTTGCTCGTAAGACCAGAAACTGCATGTGATTCAATTCCATTTAGGACTGGGAAACAAATGCTAGCTCGCCTTACATGAAACACACTCTGCTTTTGAGAAAAGAGCACTCTTCTACTCTACTGTGCTTCCTATGGGGTCCGAACAGTGAGCTTGCTCAGAACAAAAGAACTGTGCTTCCTACACACACGGGCCATATCTAGTTCAACTCTGCTTAGGAAACTGACAAGAACAGTAGCTCCTCTTCCGTCCAATACACTGTACTTGAGGGAACAGACGCGAGTGCTATTTGCACTGTGTATGTCAATGGGAGCGCAATAGTGACTTTCCTTACCAGAAAACAACTCTTGCTCGTAGGACCAGAAACTGCATGTGATTCCACTCCATTTAGGACTGGGAAACAAATGCTAGCTCGCCTAACAATAAACACACTCTGCTCTTGAGAAAAGAGCACTCTTCTACTCTACTGTGTTTCCTATAGGGCCTGAACATTGAGCTTGCTCAGAACAAAAGAACTGTGCTTCCTACACACGGTCCATAACTAGTTCAACTCTGCTTAGGAAACTGACAAGAACAGTAGCTCCTCTTCAGTCTGATACACTGTACTTGCTGGGAACAGACGCGAGTGATATTTGCACTGTGTATGGCAATGGGAGTGCAATAGTGACTTTCCTTACCAGAAAACAACTCTTGCTCGTAGGACCAGAAACTGCATGTGATTCCACTCCATTTAGGACTGGGAAACAAATGCTAGCTCGCCTTACAAGAAACACACTCTGCTTTTGAGAAAAGAGCACTCTTCTACTCTACTGTGTTTCCTATAGGGCCAGAACAGTGAGCTTGCTCAGAACAAAAGAACTGTGCTTCCTACACACGGGCCATATCTAGTTCAACTCTGCTTAGGAAACAAACAAGAACAGTAGCTCCTCTTCAGTCCAATACACTGTACTTGCGGAGAACAGACGCGAGTGCTATTTGCACTGTGTATGGCAATTGGAGCACAATAGTGACTTGTATTACGAAAAAACAACTCTTGCTCGTAGGACAAAAAACTGCATGTGAGTCAACTCCATTTAGGACTGGGAAACAAACGCTAGCTCGACTTCCAAGAAACACACTCTGCTTTTGAGAAAAGAGCACTCTTCTACTCTACTGTGTTTCCTTTGTGTTCCGAAAAGTGAGCTTGCTCAGAACAAAAGAAAATGTGCTTCCTACACACAAGGCCATATCTAGTTCAAGTCTGCTTAGGAACCTGACAAGAACAGTAGATCCTCTTCCATCCAATACACTGTACTTGCTGGGAACAGACAGCAGTGCTATTTGTCCTGTGTATGGCAATAGCAGCGCAATAGTGACTCTTCTTACCAGAAAACAACCCTTGCTCGTAGGACCAGAAACTGCATGTGATTCAACTCCATTTAGGACTGGGAAACAAATGCTAGCTTGCCTTACATGAAACACACTCTGCTTTTGAGAAAAGAGAACTCTTCTACTCTACTGTGTTTCCTATGGGGTCCGAACAGTGAGCTTGCTCAGAACAAAAGAACTGTGCTTCCTACACACACGGGCCATATCTAGTTCAACTCTGCTTAGGAAACTGACAAGAACAGTAGCTCCTCTTCAGTCCAATACACTGTAATTGCTGGGAACAGACGCTTGTGCTATTTGCACTGTGTATGGCAATGGGAGCGCAATAGTGACTTTCCTTACCAGAAAACAACTCTTGCTTGTAGGACCAGAAACTGCATGTGATTCCACTCCATTTAGGACTGGGAAACAAATGCTAGCTCGCCTAACGATAAACACACTCTGCTTTTGAGAAAAGAGCACTCTTCTACTCTACTGTGTTTCCTATAGGGCCTGAACAGTGAGCTTGCTCAGAACAAAAGAACTGTGCTTCCTACACACGGGCCATAACTAGTTCAACTCTGCTTAGGAAACTGACAAGAACAGTAGCTCCTCTTCAGTCTGATACACTGTACTTGCTGGGAACAGACGCGAGTGCTATTTGCACTGTGTATGGCAATGGGAGCGCAATAGTGACTTTCCTTACCAGAAAACAACTCTTGCTCGTAAGACCAGAAACTGCATGTGATTCAATTCCATTTAGGACTGGGAAACAAATGCTAGCTCGCCTTACATGAAACACACTCTGCTTTTGAGAAAAGAGCACTCTTCTACTCTACTGTGCTTCCTATGGGGTCCGAACAGTGAGCTTGCTCAGAACAAAAGAACTCTGCTTCCTACACACACGGGCCATATCTAGTTCAACTCTGCTTAGGAAACTGACAAGAACAGTAGCTCCTCTTCCGTCCAATACACTGTACTTGAGGGAACAGACGCGAGTGCTATTTGCACTGTGTATGGCAATTGGAGCACAATAGTGACTTGTCTTACCAGAAAACAACTCTTGCTCGTTGGACAAAAAACTGCATGTGACTCAACTCCTTTAGGACTGGAAAACAAACGCTAGCTCGACTTCCAAGAAACACACTCTGCTTTTGATAAAAGAGCACTCTTCTACTCTACTGTGTTTCCTATGTGTTCCGAACAGTGAGCTTGCTGGGACAAAAAAAATGTGCTTCCTACTCACACGGCCATTTCTAGTTCAAGTCTGCTTAGGAACCTGACAAGAACAGTAGATCCTCTTCAGTCCAATACACTGTACTTGCTGGGAAGAGACGCCAGTGCTATTTGCCCTGTGTATGGCAATGGCAGCGCAATAGTGACTCTTCTTACCAGCAAACAACTCTTGCTCGTAGGACCAGAAACTGCATGTGATTCCACTCCATTTAGGACTGGGAAACAAACTCTAGCTCGCTTTACAAGAAACACATCTGCTTTTGAGAAAAGAGCACTCTTCCACTCTACTGTGTTTTCTATAGGGCCAGAACAGTGAGCTTGCTCAGAACAAAAGAACTGTGCTTCCTACACACGGGCCATAACTAATTCAAATCTGCTTAGGAAACTGACAAGAACAGTAGCTCCTCTTCAGTCCGATACACTGTACTTGCTGGGAACAGACGCGAGTGCTATTTGCACTATGTATGGCAATGGGAGCTCAATAGTGACTTTCCTTACCAGAAAACAACTCTTGCTCGTAGGACCAGAAACTGCATGTGATTCAACTCCATTTAGGACTGGGAAACAAATGCTAGCTCGCCTTACATGAAACACACTCTGCTTTTGAGAAAAGAGCACTCTTCTACTCTACTGTGCTTCCTATGGGGTCCGAACAGTGAGCTTGCTCAGAACAAAAGAACTGTGCTTCCTACACACACGGGCCATATCTAGCTCAACTTTGCTTAGGAAACTGACAAGAACAGTAGATCCTCTTCAGTCCAATACACTGTACTTGCGGGGAACAGACGCGAGTGCTATTTGCACTGTGTATGGCATTTGGAGCCCAATAGTGACTCGTCTTACCAGAAAACAACTCTTGCATGTAGGACAAAAAACTGCATGTGACTCAACTCCATTTAGGACTGGGAAACAAACGCTAGCTCGCCTTACAAGAAACACACTCTGCTTTAGAGAAAAGAGCACTCTTCTACTCTACTGTGTTTCCTATGGGGTCCGAACAGTGAGCTTGCTCAGAACAAAAGAACTGTGCTTCCTACACACACGGGCCATATCTAGCTCAACTTTGCTTAGGAAACTGACAAGAACAGTAGATCCTCTTCAGTCCAATACACTGTACTTGCGGGGAACAGACGCGAGTGCTATTTGCACTGTGTATGGCATTTGGAGCACAATAGTGACTCTTCTTACCAGAAAACAACTCCTGCATGTAGGACAAAAAACTGCATGTGACTCAACTCCATTTAGGACTGGGAAACAAACGCTAGCTCGCCTTACAAAAACACACTCTGCTTTAGAGAAAAGAGCACTCTTCTACTCTACTGTGTTTCCTATAGGGCCAGAACAGTGAGCTTGCTCAGAACAAAAGAACTGTGCTTCCTACACTCGGGCCATAACTAGTTCAACTCTGCTTAGGAAACTTAAAAGAAGAGTAGCTCCTCTTCAGTCCGATACACTGTACTTGCTGGGAACAGACGCGAGTGATATTTGCACTGTGTATGGCATTGGGAGCACAATAGTGACTTGTCTTACCAGAAAACAACTCTTGCTCGTAGGACAAAAAACTGCATGTGACTCAACTCCATTTAGGACTGGGAAAGAAATGCTTGCTCGACTTCCAAGAAACACACTCTGCTTTTGAGAAAAGAGCACTCTTCTACTCTGCTGTGTTTCCTATGGGGTCCAAACAGTGAGCTTGCTCAGAACAAAAGAACTGTGCTTCCTACACGCACGGACCATATCTAGTTCAATTCTGCTTAGTAAACTGACAAGAACAGTAGCTCCAATTCAGTCCAATACACTGTATTGCTGGGAAAGACGTGAGTGCTATTTGCCTTGTAAAGGGCAATGGGAGCGCAATAGTGACTTTCCTTACTAGAAAACAACTCTTGTTCATAGGACCAGAAACTGCATGTGATTCAACTCCATTTAGAACTAGGAAACAAACGCTAGCACGCCTTACAAAAACACACACTGCTTTTGAGAAAAGAGCACTCTTCTACTCTACTGTGTTTCCTATGTGTTCCGAAAAGTGAGCTTGCTCAGAACAAAAAAACTGTGCTTCCTACACACACAGCCATATCTAGTTCAAGTCTGCTTAGGAACCTGACAAGAACAGTAGATCCTCTTCAGTTCAATACACTGTACTTGCTAGGAACAGACGCCAGTGCTATTTGTCCTGTGTATGGCAATGGCAGCGCAATAGTGACTCTTCTTACCAGAAAACAAATCTTGCTCATAGGACCAGAAACTGCATGTGATTCCACTCCATTTAGGACTGGGAAACAAACTCTAGCTCGCTTTACAAGAAACACACTCTGCTTTTGAGAAAAGAGCAGTCTTCTACTCTTCTGTGTTTCCTATAGGGCCATAACAGTGAGCTTGCTCAGAACAAAACAACTGTGCTTCCTACACACACGGGCCATATCTAGTTCAACTCTGCTTAGGAAATTGAGAAGAACAGTAGCTTCTTTTCAGTCCAATACACTGTACTTGCTGGGAACAGACGCGAGTGCTATTTGCACTGTGTATGGCAATGGGAGCGCAATAGTGAATTTCCTTACCAGAAAACAACTCTTGCTCTTAGGACCAGAAACTGCATGTGATTCAACTCCATTTAGTACTGGGAAACCAACGCTAGCTCGCCTTACAAGAACACACTCTGCTTTTGAGAAAAGAGCACTCTTCTACTCTACTGTGTTTCCTATGGTGTCCGAACAGTGAGCTTGCTCAGAACAAAAGAACTGTGCTTCCTACACACACGGCCATATCTAGTTCAATTCTGCTTAGGAACCTGACAAGAACAGTAGATCCTCTTCAGTCCAATACACTGTACTTGCTGGGAACAACCGCCACTGCTTTTTGTCCTGTATATGGCAAAGGCAGCGCTATAGTGACTCTTCTTACCATAAGAAAACTCTTGCTCTTAGGACTAGAAACTGCATGTGATTCAACTCCATTTAGGACTGGGAAACAAACGCTAGCTCGCCTTACAAGAAACACACTCTGCTTTAGAGAAAAGAGCACTCTTCTACTCAACTGTGTTTCCTATAGGGCCAGAACAGAGAGCTTGCTCAAAACAAAAGAACTGTGCTTCCTACATACGGCCCATAACTAGTTCAACTCTGCTTAGGAAACTGACAAGAACAGTAGCTCCTCTTCAGTCCGATACACTCTACTTGCTGGGAATAGACGCGAGTGCTATTTGTACTGTGTATGTCAATGGGAGCACAATAGTGAATTTCCTTACCAGAAAACAACTCTTGCTTGTAGGACCAGAAACTGCATGTGATTCAACTCCGTTTTGGACTGGGGAACAAGTCCTAGATCGCCCTACATGAAAAACACTCTGTTTTTGAGAAAAGAGCACTCTTCTACTCTACTGTGTTTCCTATGGTGTCTGAACAGTGAGCTTGCTCAGAACAAAAGAACTGTGCTTCCTACACACACGGCCATATCTAGTTCAATTCTGCTTAGGAACCTGACAAGAACAGTAGATCCTCTTCAGTCCAATACACTGTACTTGCTGGGAACAACCGCCACTGCTTTTTGTCCTGTATATGGCAAAGGCAGCGCTATAGTGACTCTTCTTACCATAAGAAAACTCTTGCTCTTAGGACTAGAAACTGCATGTGATTCAACTCCATTTAGGACTGGGAAACAAATGCTAGCTCGCCTTACAAGAAACACACTCTGCTTTAGAGAAAAGAGCACTCTTCTACTCAACTGTGTTTCCTATAGGGCCAGAACAGAGAGCTTGCTCAAAACAAAAGAACTGTGCTTCCTACATACGGCCCATAACTAGTTCAACTCTGCTTAGGAAACTGACAAGAACAGTAGCTCCTCTTCAGTCCGATACACTCTACTTGCTGGGAATAGACGCGAGTGCTATTTGTACTGTGTATGTCAATGGGAGCACAATAGTGAATTTCCTTACCAGAAAACAACTCTTGCTTGTAGGACCAGAAACTGCATGTGATTCAACTCCGTTTTGGACTGGGGAACAAGTCCTAGCTCGCCCTACATGAAAAACACTCTGCTTTTGAGAAAAGAGCACTCTTCTACTCTACTGTGTTTCCTATGGGGTCCGAACAGTGAGCTTGCTCAGAACAAAAGAACTGTGCTTCCTACACACACGGGCCATATCTAGTTCAACTCTGCTTAGGAAACAAACAAGAACAGTAGCTCCTCATCAGTCCAATACACTGTACTTGCGGGGAACAGACGCGAGTGCTATTTGCACTGTGTATGGCAATTGGAGCACAATAGTGACTTTTCTTACGAAAAAACAACTCTTGCTCGTAGGTCAAAAAACTGCATGTGAGTCAACTCCATTTAAGACTGGGAAACAAACGCTAGCTCGACTTCCAAAAAACACACTCTGCTTTTGAGAAAAGAGCACTCTTCTACTCTACTGTGTTTCCTATGTGTTCCGAAAAGTGAGCTTGCTCAGAACAAAAAAAAATGTGCTTCCTACACACAAGGCCATATCTAGTTCAAGTCTGCTTAGGAACCTGACAAGAACAGTAGATCCTCTTCCATCCAATACACTGTACTTGCTGGGAACAGACAGCAGTGCTATTTGTCCTGTGTATGTCAATAGCAGCGCAATAGTGACTCTTCTTACCAGAAAACAACCCTTGCTCGTAGGACCAGAAACTGCATGTGATTCAACTCCATTTAGGACTGGGAAACAAATGCTAGCTTGCCTTACATGAAACACACTCTGCTTTTGAGAAAAGAGAACTCTTCTACTCTACTGTGTTTCCTATGGGGTCCGAACAGTGAGCTTGCTCAGAACAAAAGAACTGTGCTTCCTACACACACGGGCCATATCTAGTTCAACTCTGCTTAGGAAACTGACAAGAACAGTAGCTCCTCTTCAGTCCAATACACTGTAATTGCTGGGAACAGACGCTTGTGCTATTTGCACTGTGTATGTCAATGGGAGCGCAATAGTGACTTTCCTTACCAGAAAACAACTCTTGCTCGTAGGACCAGAAACTGCATGTGATTCCACTCCATTTAGGACTGGGAAACAAATGCTAGCTCGCCTAACAATAAACACACTCTGCTCTTGAGAAAAGAGCACTCTTCTACTCTACTGTGTTTCCTATAGGGCCTGAACAGTGAGCTTGCTCAGAACAAAAGAACTGTGCTTCCTACACACGGTCCATAACTAGTTCAACTCTGCTTAGGAAACTGACAAGAACAGTAGCTCCTCTTCAGTCTGATACACTGTACTTGCTGGGAACAGACGCGAGTGATATTTGCACTGTGTATGGCAATGGGAGTGCAATAGTGACTTTCCTTACCAGAAAACAACTCTTGCTCGTAGGACCAGAAACTGCATGTGATTCCACTCCATTTAGGACTGGGAAACAAATGCTAGCTCGCCTTACAAGAAACACACTCTGCTTTTGAGAAAAGAGCACTCTTCTACTCTACTGTGTTTCCTATAGGGCCAGAACAGTGAGCTTGCTCAGAACAAAAGAACTGTGCTTCCTACACACGGGCCATATCTAGTTCAACTCTGCTTAGGAAACAAACAAGAACAGTAGCTCCTCTTCAGTCCAATACACTGTACTTGCGGAGAACAGACGCGAGTGCTATTTGCACTGTGTATGGCAATTGGAGCACAATAGTGACTTGTATTACGAAAAAACAACTCTTGCTCGTAGGACAAAAAACTGCATGTGAGTCAACTCCATTTAGGACTGGGAAACAAACGCTAGCTCGACTTCCAAGAAACACACTCTGCTTTTGAGAAAAGAGCACTCTTCTACTCTACTGTGTTTCCTATGTGTTCCGAAAAGTGAGCTTGCTCAGAACAAAAGAAAATGTGCTTCCTACACACAAGGCCATATCTAGTTCAAGTCTGCTTAGGAACCTGACAAGAACAGTAGATCCTCTTCCATCCAATACACTGTACTTGCTGGGAACAGACGGCAGTGCTATTTGTCCTGTGTATGGCAATAGCAGCGCAATAGTGACTCTTCTTACCAGAAAACAACCCTTGCTCGTAGGACCAGAAACTGCATGTGATTCAACTCCATTTAGGACTGGGAAACAAATGCTAGCTTGCCTTACATGAAACACACTCTGCTTTTGAGAAAAGAGAACTCTTCTACTCTACTGTGTTTCCTATGGGGTCCGAACAGTGAGCTTGCTCAGAACAAAAGAACTGTGCTTCCTACACACACGGGCCATATCTAGTTCAACTCTGCTTAGGAAACTGACAAGAACAGTAGCTCCTCTTCAGTCCAATACACTGTAATTGCTGGGAACAGACGCTTGTGCTATTTGCACTGTGTATGACAATGGGAGCGCAATAGTGACTTTCCTTACCAGAAAACAACTCTTCCTCGTAGGACCAGAAACTGCATGTGATTCCACTCCATTTAGGACTGGGAAACAAATGCTAGCTCGCCTAACAATAAACACACTCTGCTTTTGAGAAAAGAGCACTCTTCTACTCTACTGTGTTTCCTATAGGGCCTGAACAGTGAGCTTGCTCAGAACAAAAGAACTGTGCTTCCTACACACGGGCCATAACTAGTTCAACTCTGCTTAGGAAACTGACAAGAACAGTAGCTCCTCTTCAGTCTGATACACTGTACTTGCTGGGAACAGACGCGAGTGCTATTTGCACTGTGTATGGCAATGGGAGCGCAATAGTGACTTTCCTTACCAGAAAACAACTCTTGCTCGTAGGACCAGAAACTGCATGTGATTCCACTCCATTTAGGACTGGGAAACAAATGCTAGCTCGCCTAACAATAAACACACTCTGCTTTTGAGAAAAGAGCACTCTTCTACTCTACTGTGTTTCCTATAGGGCCTGAACAGTGAGCTTGCTCAGAACAAAAGAACTGTGCTTCCTACACACGGGCCATAACTAGTTCAACTCTGCTTAGGAAACTGACAAGAACAGTAGCTCCTCTTCAGTCTGATACACTGTACTTGCTGGGAACAGACGCGAGTGCTATTTGCACTGTGTATGGCAATGGGAGCGCAATAGTGACTTTCCTTACCAGAAAACAACTCTTGCTCGTAAGACCAGAAACTGCATGTGATTCAATTCCATTTAGGACTGGGAAACAAATGCTAGCTCGCCTTACATGAAACACACTCTGCTTTTGAGAAAAGAGCACTCTTCTACTCTACTGTGCTTCCTATGGGGTCCGAACAGTGAGCTTGCTCAGAACAAAAGAACTCTGCTTCCTACACACACGGGCCATATCTAGTTCAACTCTGCTTAGGAAACTGACAAGAACAGTAGCTCCTCTTCCGTCCAATACACTGTACTTGAGGGAACAGACGCGAGTGCTATTTGCACTGTGTATGGCAATTGGAGCACAATAGTGACTTGTCTTACCAGAAAACAACTCTTGCTCGTTGGACAAAAAACTGCATGTGACTGAACTCCTTTAGGACTGGAAAACAAACGCTAGCTCGACTTCCAAGAAACACACTCTGCTTTTGATAAAAGAGCACTCTTCTACTCTACTGTGTTTCCTATGTGTTCCGAACAGTGAGCTTGCTGGGACAAAAAAAATGTGCTTCCTACTCACACGGCCATTTCTAGTTCAAGTCTGCTTAGGAACCTGACAAGAACAGTAGATCCTCTTCAGTCCAATACACTGTACTTGCTGGGAAGAGACGCCAGTGCTATTTGCCCTGTGTATGGCAATGGCAGCGCAATAGTGACTCTTCTTACCAGCAAACAACTCTTGCTCGTAGGACCAGAAACTGCATGTGATTCCACTCCATTTAGGACTGGGAAACAAACTCTAGCTCGCTTTACAAGAAACACATCTGCTTTTGAGAAAAGAGCACTCTTCCACTCTACTGTGTTTTCTATAGGGCCAGAACAGTGAGCTTGCTCAGAACAAAAGAACTGTGCTTCCTACACACGGGCCATAACTAATTCAAATCTGCTTAGGAAACTGACAAGAACAGTAGCTCCTCTTCAGTCCGATACACTGTACTTGCTGGGAACAGACGCGAGTGCTATTTGCACTATGTATGGCAATGGGAGCGCAATAGTGACTTTCCTTACCAGAAAACAACTCTTGCTCGTAGGACCAGAAACTGCATGTGATTCAACTCCATTTAGGACTGGGAAACAAATGCTAGCTCGCCTTACATGAAACACACTCTGCTTTTGAGAAAAGAGCACTCTTCTACTCTACTGTGCTTCCTATGGTGTCCGAACAGTGAGCTTGCTCAGAACAAAAGAACTGTGCTTCCTACACACACGGGCCATATCTAGCTCAACTTTGCTTAGGAAACTGACAAGAACAGTAGATCCTCTTCAGTCCAATACACTGTACTTGCGTGGAACAGACGCGAGTGCTATTTGCACTGTGTATGGCATTTGGAGCCCAATAGTGACTCGTCTTACCAGAAAACAACTCTTGCATGTAGGACAAAAAACTGCATGTGACTCAACTCCATTTAGGACTAGGAAACAAACGCTAGCACGCCTTACAAAAACACACACTGCTTTTGAGAAAAGAGCACTCTTCTACTCTACTGTGTTTCCTATGTGTTCCGAAAAGTGAGCTTGCTCAGAACAAAAAAACTGTGCTTCCTACACACACAGCCATATCTAGTTCAAGTCTGCTTAGGAACCTGACAAGAACAGTAGATCCTCTTCAGTTCAATACACTGCACTTGCTAGGAACAGACGCCAGTGCTATTTGTCCTGTGTATGGCAATGGCAGCGCAATAGTGACTCTTCTTACCAGAAAACAAATCTTGCTCATAGGACCAGAAACTGCATGTGATTCCACTCCATTTAGGACTGGGAAACAAACTCTAGCTGGCTTTACAAGAAACACACTCTGCTTTTGAGAAAAGAGCACTCTTCTACTCTTCTGTGTTTCCTATAGGGCCATAACAGTGAGCTTGCTCAGAACAAAACAACTGTGCTTCCTACACACACGGGCCATATCTAGTTCAACTCTGCTTAGGAAATTGAGAAGAACAGTAGCTCCTTTTCAGTCCGATACACTGTACTTGCTGGGAACAAACGCGAGTGCTATTTGCACTGTGTATGGCAATGGGAGCGCAATAGTGAATTTCCTTACCAGAAAACAACTCTTGCTCTTAGGACCAGAAACTGCATGTGATTCAACTCCATTTAGTACTGGGAAACCAACGCTAGCTTGCCTTACAAGAACACACTCTGCTTTTGAGAAAAGAGCACTCTTCTACTCTACTGTGTTTCCTATGGGGTCCGAACAGTGAGCTTGCTCAGAACAAAAGAACTGTGCTTCCTACACACACGGCCATATCTAGTTCAATTCTGCTTAGGAAACTGACAAGAACAGTAGATCCTCTTCAGTCCAATACACTGTACTTGCTGGGAACAACTGCCACTGCTTTTTGTCCTGTATATGGCAAAGGCAGCGCAATAGTGACTCTTCTTACCATAAGACAACTCTTGCTCTTAGGACTAGAAACTGCATGTGATTCAACTCCATTTAGGACTGGGAAACAAACGCTAGCTCGCCTTACAAGAAACACACTCTGCTTTAGAGAAAAGAGCACTCTTCTACTCAACTGTGTTTCCTATAGGGCCAGAACAGAGAGCTAGCTCAAAACAAAAGAACTGTGCTTCCTACATACGGCCCATAACTAGTTCAACTCTGCTTAGGAAACTGACAAGAACAGTACCTCCTCTTCAGTCCAATACACTGTACTTGCGGGGAACAGAAGCGAGTGCTATTTGCACTGTGTATGGCAATTGGAGCACAATAGTGACTTGTCTTACGAAAAAACAACTCTTGCTCGTAGGACAAAAAACTGCATGTGAGTCAACTCCATTTAGGACTGGGAAACAAACGCTAGCTCGACTTCCAAGAAACACACTCTGCTTTTGAGAAAAGAGCACTCTTCTACTCTACTGTGTTTCCTATGTGTTCCGAAAAGTGAGCTTGCTCAGAACAAAAAAAAATGTGCTTCCTACACACAAGGCCATATCTAGTTCAAGTCTGCTTAGGAACCTGACAAGAACAGTAGATCCTCTTCCATCCAATACACTGTACTTGCTGGGAACAGACGGCAGTGCTATTTGTCCTGTGCATGGCAATAGCAGCGCAATAGTGACTTTCCTTACCAGAAAACAACTCTTGCTCGTAGGACCAGAAACTGCATGTGATTCAACTCCATTTAGGACTGGGAAACAAATGCTAGCTCGCCTTACATGAAACACACTCTGCTTTTGAGAAAAGAGCACTCTTCTACTCTACTGTGCTTCCTATGGGGTCCGAACAGTGAGCTTGCTCAGAACAAAAGAACTGTGCTTCCTACACACACGGGCCATATCTAGCTCAACTTTGCTTAGGAAACTGACAAGAACAGTAGCTCCTCTTCAGTCCGATACACTGTACTTGCTGGGAACAGACGTGAGTGCTATTTGCACTGTGTATGGCAATGAGAGCGCAATAGTGACTTTCCATACCAGAAAACAACTCTTGCTCATACGACCAGAAACTGCATGTGATTCAACTCCATTTAGGACTGGGAAACAAATGCTAGCTCGCCTTACATGAAACACACTCTGCTTTTGAGAAAAGAGCACTCTTCTACTCTACTGTGTTTCCTCTGGGGTCCGAACAGTGAGCTTGCTCAGAACAAAAGAACTGTGCTTCCTACACACACGGCCATATCTAGTTCAACTGTGCTTAGGAAACTGACAAGAACAGTAGCTTCTCTTCCGTCCAATACACTGTACTTGCCCAGAACAGACGCGAGTGATATTTGCACTGTGTATGGCAATTGGAGCACAATAGTGACTTGTCTTACCAGAAAACAACTTTTGCTCATAGGACAAAAAACTGCATGTGACTCAACTCCATTTAGGACTGAGAAACAAACGCTAGCTAGACTTACAAGAAACACACTCTGCTTTTGAGAAAAGAGCACTCTTCTACTCTACTGTGTTTCCTATGTGTTCCGAACAGTGAGCTTGCTCAGAACAAAAAAACTGTGCTTCCTACACACACGGGCATATCTAGTTAAAGTCTGCTTAGGAAACTGACAAGAACAGTAGATCCTCTTCAGTCCAATACACTGTACTTGTTGTGTTCAGACGCCAGTGCTATTTGTCCTGTGTATGGCAATGGCAGTGCAATAGTGTCTCTTCTTACCAGAAAACAACTCTTGCTCGTAGTACCAGAAACTGCATGTGATTCCACTCCATTTAGGACTGGGAAACAAATGCTAGCTCGCCTTAAAAGAAACACACTCTGCTTTTGAGAAAAGAGCACTCTTCTACTCTACTGTGTTTCCTATATGGCCAGAACAGTGAGCATGGTCAGAACAAAAGAACTGTGCTTCCTGCACACGGGTCATAACTAGTTCAACTCTGCTTAGGAAACTGACAAGAACAGTAGCTCCTCTTCAGTCCGAAACACTGTACTTGCTGGGAACAGACGCTAGTGATATTTGCACTGTGTATGGCAATGGGAGCGCAATAGTGACTTTCCTTACCAGAAAACATCTCTTGCTCATAGGACCAGAAACTGCATGTGATTCAACTCCATTTAGGACTGGGAAACAAACGCTAGCTCACCTTACAAGAAACACACTCTGATTTAGAGAAAAGAGCACTCTTCTACTCTACTGTGTTTCCTATGGGGTCCAAACAGTGAGCTTGCTCAGAACAAAAGAACTGTGCTTCCTACACACGCGGGCCATATCTAGTTCAACTCTGCTTAGGAAACTGACAAGAACAGTAGCTCCTCTTCAGTCCAATACACTGTACTTGCTGGGAACAGACGTGAGAGCTATTTGCACTATGTATGGCAAGGGGAGCACAATAGTGACTTTCCTTACCAGAAAACAACTCTTGCACATAGGACCAGAAACTGCATGTGATTCAACTCCATTTAGGACTGGGAAACAAACGCTAGCTCACCTTACAAGAAACACACTCTGATTTAGAGAAAAGAGCACTCTTCTACTCTACTGTGTTTCCTATGGGGTCCAAACAGTGAGCTTGCTCAGAACAAAAGAACTGTGCTTCCTACACACAGGGGCCATATCTAGTTCAACTCTGCTTAGGAAACTGACAAGAACAGTAGCTCCTCTTCAGTCCAATACACTGTACTTGCGGGGAACAGACGTGAGAGCTATTTGCACTATGTATGGCAAGGGGAGCACAATAGTGACTTTCCTTACCAGAAAACAACTCTTGCACTTAGGACCAGAAACTGCATGTGATTCAACTCCATTTAGGACTCGGAAACAAACGCTAGCTCGCCTTACAAGAAACACACTCTGCTTTAGAGAAAAGAGCACTCTTCTACTCTACTGTGTTTCCTATGGTGTCCGAACAGTGAGCTTGCTCAGAACAAAAGAACTGTGCTTCCTACACACACGGCCATATCTAGTTCAATTCTGCTTAGGAACCTGACAAGAACAGTAGATCCTCTTCAGTCCAATACAATGTACTTGCTGGGAACAGACGCCAGTGCTATTTGTCCGATGTATGGCAATGGCAGCGCAATAGTGACTCTTCTTACCAGAAAACAACTCTTGCTTGTAGCACTAGAAACTGCATGTGATTCAACTTCATTTAGGACTGGGAAACAAACGCTAGCTCGCCTTACAAGAAACACACTCTGCTTTAGAGAAAAGAGCACTCTTCCACTCTACTGTGTTACCTATAGGGCCAGAACAGTGAGCTTGCTCAGAACAAAAGAACTGTGCTTCCTACACACACGGACCATATCTAGTTCAATTCTGCTTAGGAAACTGACAAGAACAGTAGCTCCTATTCAGTCCAATACACTGTACTTGCTGGGAAAAGACGCCAGTGCTATTTGCCTTGTAAAGGGCAATGGGAGCGCAATAGTGACTTTCCTTACCAGAAAACAACTCTTGTTCATAGGACCAGAAACTTCATGAGATTCAACTCCATTTAGGACTCGGAAACAAACGCTATCTCGCCTTACAAAAACACACTCTGCTTTTGAGAAAAGAGCACTCTTCCACTCTAATGTGTTTCTTATAGGTCCGAACAGTTAGCTTGCTCAGAACAAAAGATCTGTGCTTCCTACACACACCGGCCATATCTAGTTCAACTCTGCTTAGGAAACTGAGAAGAATAGTAGCTCTTCTTCAGTCCGATACACTGTACTTGCTGGGAACACATGCGAGTGCTATTTGCACTGTGTATGGCAAAGGGAGCGCAATAGTGACTTTCCTTACCAGAAAACAACTCTTGCTCGTAGGACCAGAAACTGCATGTGATTCCACTCCATTTAGGACTGGGAAACAAACGGTAGCTTGCCTTACAAGAAACACACTCTGCTTTAGGGAAAAGAGCACTCTTCTACTCTACTGTGTTTCCTATGGGGTCCAAACAGTGAGCTTGCTCAGAACAAAAGAACTGTGCTTCCTACACACACGGACCATATCTAGTTCAACTCTGCTTAGTAAACTGACAAGAAGAGTAACCTCCTATTCAATCCAATACACTGTACTTGGTGGGAAAAGACGCGAGTGCTATTTGCCTTGTGAAGGGTAATGGGAGCGCAATAGTGACTTTCCTTACCAGAAAACAACTCTTGCTCATAGGACCAGAAACTGCATGTGATTCAACTCCATTTAGGACTAGGAAATAAACGCTAGCTCGCCTTACAAAAACACACTCTGCTTTTGAGAAAAGAGCACTCTTCTACTCTACTGTGTTTCCTATAGGGCCAGAAGAGTGAACTTGCTCAGAACATAAGAACTGTGCTTCCTAAACACACGGGCCATATCTAGTTCAACTCTGCTTAGGAAACTGACAAGAACAGTAGCTCCTCTTCAGTCTGATACACTGTACTTGCTGGGAACAGACGCGAGAGCTATTTGCAATGTGTATGGCAAGGGGAGCGCAATAGTGACTTTCCTTTCCAGTGAACAACTCTTGCTCGTAGGACCAGAAACTGCATGTGATTCAACTCCATTTAGAACTGGGAAACAAATGCTAGCTCGCCTTACAAGAAACACACTCTGCTTTTGAAAAAAGAGCACTCTTCTACTCTACTGTGTTTCCTATGGTGTCCGAACAGTGAGCTTGCTCAGAACAAAAGAACTGTGATTCCTACACACACGGCCATATCTAGTTCAATTCTGCTTAGAAACCTGACAAGAACAGTAGATCCTCTTCAGTCCAATACACTGTACTTGCTGGGAACAGACGCCACTGCTATTTGTCCTGTATATGTCAATGGCAGCACAATAGTGACTCTTCTTACCATAAAGCAACTCTTGCTCGTAGGACCAGAAACTGCATGTGATTCAACTCCATTTAGGACTGGGAAACAAACGCTAGCTCGCCTTACAAGAAACACACTCTGCTTTTGAGAAAAGAGCACTCTTCTGCTCTACTGTGTTTCCTACGTGTTCCGAACAGTGAGCTTGCTCAGAACAAAAAAACTGTACTTCCTACTCACAGGGCCATATCTAGTTCAACTCTGCTTAGTAAACTGACAAGAACAGTTGCTCCTATTCAGTCCAATACACTGCACTTGCTGGGAAAAATGGGAGGGCTATTTGCACTGTGTATGGCAATGGGAGCACAATAGTGACTTTCCTTACCAGAAAACAACTCTTGCTCGTAGGACCAGAAACTGCATGTGATTCCACTCCATTTAGGACTGGGAAACAAACGGTAGCTCGCCTTACAAGAAACACACTCTGCTTTAGAGAAAAGGGCACTCTTCTACTCTACTGTGTTTCCTATGTGTTCCGAAAAGTGAGCTTGCTCAGAACAAAAGAACTGTGCTTCCTACACACACGGCCATATCTAGTTCAACTCTGCTTAGGAACCTGACAAGAACAGTAGATCCTCTACAGTCCAATACACTGTACGTGCTGGGAACAGACGCCAGTGCTATTAGTCCTGTGTATGGCAATGGCAGCGCAATAGTGACTTTCCTTACCAGAAAACAACTCTTGCGCGTAGGACTAGAAACTGCATGTGATTCCACTCCATTTAGGACTGGGAAACAAACGGTAGCTTGCCTTACAAGAAACACACTCTGCTTTAGAGAAAAGAGCACTCTTCTACTCTACTGTGTTTCCTATGGGGTCCAAACAGTGAGCTTGCTCAGGACAAAAGAATTGTGCTTCCTACACACACGGACCATATCTAGTTCAACTCTGCTTAGTAAACTGACAAGAAGAGTAACTCCTATTCAATCCAACACAATGTACTTGCTGGGAAAAGACGCGAGTGCTATTTGCCTTGTGAAGGGTAATGGGAGCGCAATAGTGACTTTCCTTAACAGAAAACAACTCTTGCTCATAGGACCAGAAACTGCATGTGATTCAACTCCATTTAGGACTAGGAAATAAACGCTAGCTCGCCTTACAAAAACACACTCTGCTTTTGAGAAAAGAGCACTCTTCTACTCTACTGTGTTTCCTATAGGGCCAGAAGAGTGAACTTGCTCAGAACATAAGAACTGTGCTTCCTAAACACACGGGCCATATCTAGTTCAACTCTGCTTAGGAAACTGACAAGAACAGTAGCTCCTCTTCAGTCTGATACACTGTACTTGTTGGGAACAGACGCGAGAGCTATTTGCAATGTGTATGGCAAGGGGAGCACAATAGTGACTTTCCTTTCCAGTGAACAACTCTTGCTCGTAGGACCAGAAACTGCATGTGATTCAACTCCATTTAGAACTGGGAAACAAATGCTAGCTCGCCTTACAAGAAACACACTCTGCTTTTGAGAAAAGAGCACTCTTCTACTCTACTGTGTTTCCTTTGGTGTCCAAACAGTGAGCTTGCTCAGAACAAAAGAACTGTGATTCCTACACACACGGCCATATCTAGTTCAATTCTGTTTAGGAACCTGACAAGAACAGTAGATCCTCTTCAGTCCAATACACTGTACTTGCTGGGAACAGACGCCAGTGCTATTTGTCCTGTATATGTCAATGGCAGCACAATAGTGACTCTTCTTACCATAAAACAACTCTTGCTCGTAGGACCAGAAACTGCATGTGATTCAACTCCATTTAGGACTGGGAAACAAACGCTAGCTCGCCTTACAAGAAACACACTCAGCTTTTGAGAAAAGAGCACTCTTCTACTCTACTGTGTTTCCTATGTGTTCCGAACAGTGAGCTTGCTCAGAACAAAAAAACTGTACTTCCTACTCACACGGCCATATCTAGTTCAACTCTGCTTAGTAAACTGACAAGAACAGTTGCTCCTCTTCAGTCCAATACACTGCACTTGCTGGGAAAAGATGGGAGGGCTATTTGCACTGTGTATGGCAATGGGAGCACAATAGTGACTTTCCTTAACAGAAAACAACTCTTGCTCGTAGGACCAGAAACTGCATGTGATTCAACTCCATTTAGGACTGGGAAACAAATGGTAGCTCACCTTAAAAGAAACACATTCTGCTTTAGAGAAAAGGGCACTCTTCTACTGTACTGTGTTTCCTATGTGTCCCGAAAAGTGAGCTTGCTCAGAACAAAAGAACTGTGCTTCCTACACACACGGCCATATCTAGTTCAATTCTGTTTAGGAACCTGACAAGAACAGTAGATCCTCTACAGTCCAATACACTGTACTTGCTGGGAACAGACGCCAGTGCTATTAGTCCTGTGTATGGCAATGGCAGCGCAATAGTGACTCTTCTTACCAGAAAACAACTCTTGCTCGTAGGACCAGAAACTGCATGTGATTCAACTCCATTTAGGACTGGGAAACAAATGCTAGCTCGCCTTACATGAAACACACTCTGCTTTTGAGAAAAGAGCACTCTTCTACTCTATTGTGTTTCCTATCGGGTCCGAACAGTGAGCTTGCTCAGAACAAAAGAACTGTGCTTCCTACACACATGGGCCATATCTAGTTCAACTCTGCTTAGGAAACCAACAAGAACAATAGCTCCTCTACAGTCCAATACCCTGTACGGGCGGGGAACAGACGCGAGTGCTATTTGCACTGTGTATGGCATTGGAGCACAATAGTGACTTGTCTTACCAGAAAACAACTCTTGCTCGTAGGACAAAAAACTGCATGTGACTCAACTCCATTTAGGACTGGGAAACAAACGCTAGCTCGCCTTACATGAAACACACTCTGCTTTTGAGAAAAGAGCACTCTTCTACTCTACTGTGTTTCCTAAGTGTTCCGAACAGTGAGCTTGCTCAGAACAAAAAAACTATACTTCCTACTCACACGGCCATATCTAGTTCAAGTCTGCTTAGGAACCTGACAAGAACAGTAGATCCTCTTCAGTCCAATACACTGTACTTGCTGGGAACAGACGCCAGTGCTATTTGTCCTGTGTATGGCAATGGCAGCGCAATAGTGACTCTTCTTACCAGAAAACAACTCTTGCTCGTAGGACCAGAAACTTCATGTGATTCAACTCCATTTAGGACTGGGAAACAAACTCTAGCTCGCTTTACAAGAAACACACTCTGCTTTTGAGAAAAGAGCAGTCTTCTACTCTACTGTGTTTCCTGTAGGGCCAGAACAGTGAGCTTGCTCGGAACAAAAGAACTGTGCTTCCTACACACACGGACCATATCTAGTTCAACTCTGCTTAGGAAACTGACAAGAACAGTAGCTCCTCTTCAGTCCAATACACTGTACTTGCTGGGAACAGACGGGAGGGCTATTTGCACTGTGTATGGCAAAGGGAGCACAATAGTGACTTTCCTTACCAGAAAACAACTCTTGCTCGTAGGACCAGAAACTGCATGTGATTCCACTCCATTTAGGACTGGGAAACAAACGGTAGCTTGCCTTACAAAAACACACTCTGCTTTTGAGAAAAGAGCACTCTTCTTCTCTACTGTGTTTCCTATAGGGCCAGAAGAGTGAACTTGATCAGAACATAAGAACTGTGCTTCCTACACACACGGGCCATATCTAGTTCAACTCTGCTTAGGAAACTGACAAGAACAGTAGCTCCTCTTCAGTCTGATACACTGTACTTGCTGGGAACAGACGCGAGAGCTATTTGCAATGTGTATGGCAAGGGGAGCGCAATAGTGACTTTCCTTTCCAGTGAACAACTCTTGCTCGTAGGACCAGAAACTGCATGTGATTCAACTCCATTTAGAACTGGGAAACAAATGCTAGCTCGCCTTAAATGAAACACACTCTGCTTTTGAGAAAAGAGCACTCTTCTACTCTACTGTGTTTCCTATAAGGCCAGAACAGTGAGCTTGGTCAGAACAAAAGAACTGTGCTTCCTACACATGGGCCATAACTAGTTCAACCCTGCTTAGGAAACTGTGAAGAACAGTAGCTCCTCTTCAGTCCGAAACACTGTACTTGCTGGGAATAGACGCGAGTGCTATTTGAACTGTGTATGGCAATTGGAGCACAATAGTGACTCGTCTTACCAGAAAACAACTCTTGCTCGTAGGACAAAAAACTGCATGTGACTCAACTCCATTTAGGACTGGGAAACAAACGCTAGCTCGCCTTACAAGAAACACACTCTGCTTTTGAGAAAAGAGCACTCTTCTACTCTGCTGTGTTTCCTATTGGGTCTGAACAGTGAGCTTGCTCAGAACAAAAGAACTGTGCTTCCTACACACACGGCCATAACTAGTTCAATTCTGCTTAGGAACCTGACAAGAACAGTAGATCCTCTTCAGTCCAATACACTGTATTTCCTGGGAACAGACGCCAGTGCTATTTGTCCTGTGTATGGCAATGGCAGCGCAATAGTGACTCTTCTTACCAGAAAACAACTCTTGCTCGTAGGACCAGAAACTGCCTGTGATTCAACTCCATTTAGGACTGGGAAACAAACGCTAGCTCACCTTACAAGAAACACACTCTGCTTTAGAGAAAAGAGCACTCTTCTACTCTACTGTGTTTCCTATGGGGTCCAAACAGTGAGCTTGCTCAGAACAAAAGAACTGTGCTTCCTACACACTCGGGCCATATCTAGTTCAACTCTCCTTAGGAAACTGACAAGAACAGTAGCTCCTCTTCAGTCCAATACACTGTACTTGCTGGGAACAGACGTGAGAGCTATTTGCACTATGTATGGCAAGGGGAGCACAATAGTGACTTTCCTTACCAGAAAACAACTCTTGCTCTTAGGACCAGAAACTGCATGTGATTCCACTCCATTTAGGACTCGGAAACAAACGCTAGCTCGCCTTACAAGAAACACACTCTGCTTTAGAGAAAAGAGCACTCTTCTACTCTACTGTGTTTCCTATGGTGTCCGAACAGTGAGCTTGCTCAGAACAAAAGAACTGTGCTTCCTACACACACGGCCATATCTAGTTCAATTCTGCTTAGGAACCTGACAAGAACAGTAGATCCTCCTCAGTCCAATACACTGTACTTGCTGGGAACAGACGCCAGTGCTATTTGTCCTATGCATGGCAATGGCAGCGCAATAGTGACTCTTCTTACCAGAAAAAAACTCTTGCTCGTAGGACTAGAAACTGCATGTGATTCAACTTCATTTAGGACTGGAAAACAAACGCTTGCTCGCCTTACAGGAAACACACTCTGCTTTAGAGAAAAGAGCACTCTTCCACTCTACTGTGTTTCCTATAGGGCCAGAACAGTGAGCTTGCTCAGAACCAAAGAACTGTGCTTCCTACACACGGGCCATAACTAGTTCAACTCTGCTTAGGAAACTGACAAGAACAGTAGCTCCTCTTCAGTCCAATACACTGTACTTGCTGGGAACAGACGCCAGTGCTATTTGTCCTGTGTATGGCAATGGCAGCGCAATAGTGACTCTTCTTACTATAAAACAACTCTTGCTCGTAGGACCAGAAACTGCATGTGATTCAACTCCATTTAGGACTGGGAAACAAAAGCTAGCTCACCTTACAAGAAACACACTCTGCTTTTGTGGAAAGAGCACTCTTCTACTCTACTGTGTTTTCTATAGGGCCAGAACAGTGAGCTTGCTCAGAACAAAAGAACTGTGCTTCCTACACACGGGCCATATCTAGTTCAACTCTGCTTAGGAAACTTACAAGAACAGTAGCTCCTCTTCAGTCCGATACACCGTACTTGCTGGGAAAAGACGCGAGTGCTATTTGCCTTGTGTAGGGCAATGGGAGCGCAATAGAGACTTTCCTTACCTGAGAACAACTCTTGTTCGTAAGACCAGAAACTGCATGTGATTCAACTCCATTTAGGACTAGGAAACAAACGCTAGCTTGCCTTACAAAAACACACTCTGCTTTTGAGAAAAGAGCACGCACGCTTCTACTCTACTGTGTTTCCTATGGGGCCAGAACAGTGAGCTTGCTCAGAACATAAGAACTGTGCTTCCTACACACACGGACCATATCTAGTTCAACTCTGCTTAGGAAACTGACAAGAACAGTAGCCCCTCTTCAGTCCAATACACTGTACTTGCTGGGAACATACGCATGTGCTATTTGCACTGTGTTTGCCAATGGGAGCGCAATAGTGACTTTCCTTACCACAAAACAACTCTTGCTCGTAGGACTAGAAACTGCATGTGATTCAACTCCATTTAGGACTGGGAAACAAACGCTAGCTCACCTTACAAGAAACACACTCTGCTTTAGAGAAAATAGCACTCTTCTACTCTACTGTGTTTCCTATGGGGTCCAAACAGTGAGCTTGCTCAGAACAAAAGAACTGTGCTTAATACACACACGGAACACATCTAGTTCAACTCTGCTTAGGAAACTGACAAGAACAGTAGCTCCTATTCAGTCCAATACACTGTACTTGCTGGGAAAAGACGCGAGTGCTATTTGCCTTGTGTAGGGCAATGGGAGCGCAATAGTGACTTTCCTTACCAGAAAACAACTCTTGTTCGTAGGACCAGAAACTGCATGTGATTCAACTCCATTTAGGACTGGGAAACAAACTCTAGCTCGCTTTACAAGAAACACACTCTGCTTTTGAGAAAAGAGCACTCTTCTACTCTACTGTGTTTCCTATAGGGCCAGAACAGTGAGCTTGCTCAGAACATAAGACCTGTGCTTCCTACACACACGGGCCATATCTAGTTCAACTCTGCTTAGGAAACTGACAAGAACAGTAGCTCCTCTTCAGTCCGATACACTGTACTTGTGGGGAACAGAAGCGAGTGATATTTGCACTGTGTATGGCAATTGGAGCACAATAGTGACTTGTCTTACCAGAAAACAACTCTTGCTCGTTGGACAGAAAACTGCATGTGACTCAACTCCATTTAGGACTGGGAAACAAACACTAGCTCGACTTCCAAGAAACACACTCTGCTTTTGAGAAAAGAGCACTCTTCTACTCTACTGTGTTTCCTATGTGTTCTGAACAGTGAGCTTGCTCAGAACAAAAAAACTGTGCTTCCTACACACACGGCCATATCTAGTTCAAGTCTGCTTAGGAACCTGACAAGAACAGTAGATCCTCTTCAGTCCAATACACTGTACTTGCTGGGAACAGACGCCAGTGCTATTTGTCCTGTGTATGTCAATAACAGCGCAATAGTGACTCTTCTTACCATAAAACAACTCTTGCTCGTAAGACTACAAACACCATGTGATTCAACTCCATTTATGACTGGGAAACAAACGCTAGCTCGCCTTACAAGAAACACACTCTGCTTTAGAGAAAAGACCACTCTTCTACTCTACTGTGTTTCCTATAGGGCCAGAACAGTGAGCTGGCTCAGAACAAAAGAACTGTGCTTCCAACACAGGGCCATAACTAGTTCAACTCTGCTTAGGAAACTGACAAGAACAGTAGCTCCTCTTCCGTCCAATACACTGTACTTGCTGGGAACAGACGGGAGGGCTATTTGCACTGTGGATGGCAATGGGAGCAAAATAGTGACTTTCCTTACCAGTAAACAGCTCTTGCTCGTAGGACCAGAAACTGCATGTGATTCAACTCCATTTAGGACTGGGAAACAAATGCTAGCTCGCCTTACATGAAATACACTCTGCTTTTGATTAAAGAGCACTCTTCTACTCTACTGTGTTTCGTATGAGGTCCGAACAGTGAGCTTGCTCAGAACAAAAGAACTGTGCTTCCTACACACACGGGCCATATCTAGTTCAACTCTGCTTAGGAAACTGACAAGAACACTAGCTCCTCTTCAGTCCAATACACTGTACTTGCTGGGAACAGACGCCAGTGCTGTTTGTCCTGTTTATGTCAATGACAGCGCAATAGTGACTCTTCTTACCAGAAAACAACTCTTGCTCGTAGGACCAGAAACTGCATGGGATTCAACTCCATTTAGGACTGGGAAACAAACTCTAGATCGCTTTACAAGAAACACACTCTGTTATGGGAAAAGAGCACTCTTCTACTCTACTGTGTTTCCTATAGGGCCAGAACATTGAGCTTGCTCAGAAAAAAAGAACTGTGCTTCCTACACACACGGACCATATCTAGTTCAACTCTGCTTAGGAAACTGAGAAGAACAGTAGCTCCTCTTCAGTCCGATATACTGTACTTGCTGGGAACAGACGGGAGGGCTATTTGCACTGTGTATGGCAATGGGAGCAAAATAGTGACTTTCCTTACCAGAAAACAACTCTTGCTCGTAGGACCAGAAACTGCATGTGATTCCACTCCATTTAGGACTTGGAAACAAATGCTAGCTCGCCTTACAATAACAAACTCTGCTTTAGAGAAAAGAGCACTCTTCTACTCTACTGTGTTTCCTATGGGGTCCAAACTGTGAGCTTGCTCAGAACAAAATAACTGTGCTTCCTACACACACGGACCATATATAGTTCAACTCTGCTTAGGAAACTGACAAGAACAGTAGCTCCTTTTCAGTCCAATACACTGTACTTGCTGGGAAATGACGCGAGTGCTATTTGCCTTGTGTAGGGCAATGGGAGCGCAATAGTGACTTTCATTACCAGAAAACAACTCTTGCTCGCAGGACCAGAAACTGCATGTGATTCAACTCCATTTAGGAGTAGGAAACAAACGCTAGCTCGCCTTACAAAAACACACTATGCTTTTGAGAAAAGAGCACTCTTCTACTCTACTGTGTTTCCTATGGTGTCCGAACATTGAGCTTGCTCAGAACAAAAGAACTGTGCTTCCTACACACATGGCCATATCTAGTTCAATTCTGCTTAGGAACCTGACAAGAACAGTAGATCCTCTTCAGTCCAATACACTGTAAGTGCTGGGAACAGACGGCAGTGCTATTTGTCCTGTGTATGGCAATGGCAGTACAATAGTGACTCTTCTTACCAGAAAACAACTCTTGCTCGTAGGACCAGAAACTGCATGTGATTCAACTCCATTTAGGACTGGGAAACAAAAGCTAGCTCACCTTACAGAAACACACTCTGCTTTAGAGAAAAGAGCACTCTTCTACTCTACTGTGTTTCCTACAGGTCCAGAACAGTGAGCTTGCTCAGAACAAAGAAATGTGCTTCCTACACAGGGGCCATATCTAGTTCAACTCTGCTTAGGAAACTGACAAGAACAGTAGCTCATCTTCAGTCCGATACACTGTACTTGCAGGGAACTGACGCGAGTGCTATTTGCACTGTATATGGCAATTGGAGCACTATAGTGACTTGTCTTACCAGAAAACAACTCTTGCTCGTAGGACAAAAAACTGCGTGTGACTCAATTCCATTTAGGACTGGGAAACAAACGCTAGCTCGACTTCCAAGAAACACACTCTGCTTTTGAGGAAAGAGCACTCTTCTACTCTACTGTGTTTCCTATGTGTTGCGAAAAGTGAGCTTGCTCAGAACATAAGAACTGTGCTTCCTACACACACGGGCCATATCTAGTTCAACTCTGCTTAGGAAACTGAGAAGAACAGTAGCTCCTCTTCAGTCCAATACACTGTACTTGCTGGGAACAGACGGGAGGGCTATTTGCACTGTGTATGGCAATGGAAGCACAATAGTGACTTTCCTTACCAGAAAACAACTCTTGCTCGTAGGACCAGAAACTGCATGTGATTCCACTCCATTTAGGACTGGGAAACAAACGCTAGCTCGCCTTACAAGAAACACATTCTGCTTTAGAGAAAAGAGTACTCTTCTACTCTACTGTGTTTCCTATGGGGTCCAAACAGTGAGCTTGCTCAGAACAAAAGAACTGTGCTTCCTACACACACGGACCATATCTAGTTCAACTCTGCTTAGGAAACTGACAAGAACAGAAGCTCCTATTCAGTCCAATACACTGTACTTGCTGGGAAAAGACGCGAATGCTATTTGCCTTGTGTAGGGCAATGGGAGCCCAATAGTGACTTTCCTTACCAGAAAACAACTCTTGCTTGTAGGACCAGAAACTGCATGTGACTCAACTCCATTTAGGACTGAGACACAAACGCTAGCTTGCCTTAAAAGAAACACACTCTGCTTTTGAGAGAAGAGCACTCTTCTACTCTACTGTTTGTCCTATGGAGTCCAAACAATGAGCTTGCTCAGAACCAAAGAACTGTGCTTCCTACACACACGGGCCATATCTATTTCAACTCTGCTTAGGAAACTGACAAGAACAGTATGTCCTCTTCAGTCTGATACACTGTACTTGCTGGAAACAGACGCGAGTGCTATTTGCACTGTGTATGGCAAAGGGAGCACAATAGTGATTTTCCTTACCAGAAAACAACTCTTGCTCGTAGGACCAAAAACTGCATGTGATTCAACTACATTTATGACTGAGAAAAAATTGCTAGCTGACCTTCCAAGAAACACACTCTGCTTTTGAGAAAAGAGCACTCTTCTACTCTACTGTGTTTCCTATGGGTTCCGAACAGTGAGCTTGCTCATAACAAAAGAACTGTGCTTCCTACACACACGGGCCATATCTAGTTCAACTCTGCTTAGGAAACGGACAAGAACAGTAGCTCCTCTTCAGTCCAATACACTGTACTTGCTGGGAACAGAAGCAAGTGCTATTTACACTGTGTATGGCAATGGGAGCGCAATAGTGACTCTTCTATCAGAAAACAACTCTTGCTCGTAGGACCAGAAACTGCATGGGATTCAACTCCATTTAGGACTGGGAAAGAAACGCTAGCTCGCCTTACAAAAAACACACTCTGCTTTTGAGAAAAGAGCACTCTTCTACTCTACTGTGTTTCCTATGGTGTCCGAACAGTGAGATTGCTCAGAACAAAAGAACTGTGCTTCCTACACACACGGGCCATATCTAGTTCAGCTTTGCTTAGGAAACTGACAAGAACAGTAGATCCTCTTAGTCCAATACACAGTACATGCTGGGAACAGACACCAGTGCTATTTGCCCTGTGTATGGCAATGGGAGTGCAACAGTGACTCTTCCTACCAGAAAGCAACTCTTGCTTGTAGGACCAAAAACTTCATGTGATTCAACTCCATTTACAACTGGGAAACAAATGCTAGCTCGCCTTACAAGAAACACACTCTGCTTTTGAGAAAAGAGCACTCATCTACTCTACTGTGTTTCCTATGGGGTCCGAACTGTGAGCTTGCTCACAACAAAAGAACTGTGCTTCCTAAACACAGGGGCCATGTCTAGTTCAACTCTGCTTAGGAAACTGACAAGAACAGTAGCTCCTCTTCAGTCCAATACACTGTACTTGCTGGGAACAGACGCCAGTGCTATTTGTCCTATGCATGGCAATGGCTGCGCAATAGTGACTCTTCTTACCAGAAAACAACTCTTGCTCTTAGGACTAGAAACTGCATGTGATTCAACTTCATTTAGGACTGGGAAACAAACGCTAGCTCGCCTTACAAGAAACACACTCTGCTTTAGAGAAAAGAGCACTCTTCCACTCTACTGTGTTTCCTATAGGGCCAGAACAGTGAGCTTGCTCAGAACAAAAGAACTGTGCTTCCTACACACGGGCCATAACTAGTTCAACTCTGCTTAGGAAACTGACAAGAACAGTAGCTCCTCTTCAGTCCAATACACTGTACTTGCTGGGAACAGACGCCAGTGCTATTTGTCCTGTGTATGGCAATGGCAGCGCAATAGTGACTCTTCTTACTATAAAACAACTCTTGCTCGTAGGACCAGAAACTGCATGTGATTCAACTCCATTTAGGACTGGGAAACAAAAGCTAGCTCACCTTACAAGAAACACACTCTGCTTTTGTGGAAAGAGCACTCTTCTACTCTACTGTGTTTTCTATAGGGCCAGAACAGTGAGCTTGCTCAGAACAAAAGAACTGTGCTTCCTACACACGGGCCATATCTAGTTCAACTCTGCTTAGGAAACTGACAAGAACAGTAGCTCCTCTTCAGTCCCATACACCGTACTTGCTGGGAAAAGACGCGAGTGCTATTTGCCTTGTGTAGGGCAATGGGGGCGCAATAGGGACTTTCCTTACCTGAGAACAACTCTTGTTCGTAAGACCAGAAACTGCATGTGATTCAAGTCCATTTAGGACTAGGAAACAAACGCTAGCTTGCCTTACAAAAATACACTCTGCTTTTGAGAAAAGAGCACGCTCGCTTCTACTCTACTGTGTTTCCTATGGGGCCAGAACAGTGAGCTTGCTCAGAACATAAGAACTGTGCTTCCTACACACACGGACCATATCTAGTTCAACTCTGCTTAGGAAACTGACAAGAACAGTAGCCCCTCTTCAGTCCAATACACTGTACTTGCTGGGAACATACGCATGTGCTATTTGCACTGTGTTTGCCAATGGGAGCGCAATAGTGACTTTCCTTACCACAAACAACTCTTGCTGGTAGGACTAGAAACTGCATGTGATTCAACTCCATTTAGGACTGGGAAACAAACGCTGGCTCACCTTACAAGAAACACACTCTGCTTTAGAGAAAATAGCACTCTTCTACTCTACTGTGTTTCCTATGGGGTCCAAACAGTGAGCTTGCTCAGAACAAAAGAACTGTGCTTAATACACACACGGAACACATCTAGTTCAACTCTGCTTAGGAAACTGACAAGAACAGTAGCTCCTATTCAGTCCAATACACTGTACTTGCTGGGAAAAGACGCGAGTGCTATTTGCCTTGTTTAGGGCAATGGGAGCGCAATAGTGACTTTCCTTACCAGAAAACAACTCTTGTTCGTAGGACCAGAAACTGCATGTGACTCAACTCCATTTAGGACTGGGAAACAAACGCTAGCTCGACTTCCAAGAAACACACTCTGCTTTTGAGAAAAGAGCACTCTTCTACTCTACTGTGTTTCCTATGTGTTCCGAACAGTGAGCTTGCTCAGAACAAAAAAACTGTGCTTCCTACACACACGGCCATATCTAGTTCAAGTCTGCTTAGGAACCTGACAAGAACAGTAGATCCTCTTCAGTCCAATACACTGTACTTGCTGGGAACAGACGCCAGTGCTATTTGTCCTGTGTATGTCAATAACTGCGCAATAGTGACTCTTCTTACCAGAAAACAACTCTTGCTCGTAGGACCAGAAACTGCATGTGATTCAACTCCATTTAGGACTGGGAAACAAATTCTAGATCGCTTTACAAGAAACACACTCTGCTTTTGAGAAAAGAGCACTCTTCTACTCTACTGTGTTTCCTATGGGGTCCGAACAGAGAGCTTGCTCAGAACAAAAGAACTGTTCTTCCTACACACTCGGGCCATATCTAGTTCAACTCTGCTTAGGAAACTGACAAGAACACTAGCTCCTCCTCAGTCCAATACACTGTACTTTCGGGGAACAGACGCGAGTGCTATTTGCACTGTGTATGGCAATAGGGGCACAATAGTGACTTGTCTTACCAGAAAACAACTCTTGCTCGTAGGACAAAAAACTGCAGGTGACTCAACTACATTTAGGACTGGGAAACAAACGCTAGCTCGACTTCCAAGAAACACACTCTGCTTTAGAGAAAAGAGCACCCTTCTACTCTACTGTGTTTCCTATGTGTTCCGAACAGTGAGCTTCCTCAGAACAAAAAAACTGTGCTTCCTACACACATGGCCATATCTAGTTCAATTCTGCTTAGGAACCTGACAAGAACAGTAGATCCTCTTCAGTCCATTACACTGTACTTGCTGGGAACAGACGCCAGTGCTATTTGCCCTGTGTATGGCAATGGCAGAGCAATAGTGACTCTTCTTACCAGAAACAACTCTTGCTCGTAGGACCAGAAACTGCTTGTGATTCAACTCCATTTAGGACTGGGAAACAACTCTGCTTAGGAAACTGACAAGAACACTAGCTCCTCTTCAGTCCAATACACTGTACTTGCTGGGAACAGACGTCAGTGCTGTTTGTCCTGTGTATGTCAATGACAGCGCAATAGTGACTCTTCTTACCAGAAACAACTCTTGCTCGTAGGACCAGAAACTGCTTGTGATTCAACTCCATTTAGGACTGGGAAACAAACTCTAGATCGCTTTACAAGAAACACACTCTGTTTTTGAGAAAAGAGCACTCTTCTACTCTACTGTGTTTCCTATAGGGCCAGAACATTGAGCTTGCTCAGAAAAAAAGAACTGTGCTTCCTACACACATGGCCATATCTAGTTCAACTCTGCTTAGGAAACTGAGAAGAACAGTAGCTCCTCTTCAGTCCAATACACTGTACTTGCTGGGAACAGACGGGAGGGCTATTTGCACTGTGTATGGCAATGGGAGCGCAATAGTGACTTTCCTTACCAGAAAACAACTCTTGCTCGTAGGACCAGAAACTGCATGTGATTCCACTCCATTTAGGACTGGGAAACAAATGCTAGCTCGCCTTACAAGAAACACACTCTGCTTTAGAGAAAAGAGCACTCTTCTACTCTACTGTGTTTCCTATGGTGTCCGAACATTGAGCTTGCTCAGAACAAAAGAACTGTGCTTCCTACACACATGGCCATATCTAGTTCAATTCTGCTTAGGAACCTGACAAGAACAGTAGATCCTCTTCAGTCCAATACACTGTACGTGCTGGGAACAGACGCCAGTGCTCAGAACAAAAGAACTGTGCTTCCTACACACATGGCCATATCTAGTTCAATTCTGCTTAGGAACCTGACAAGAACAGTAGATCCTCTTCAGTCCAATACACTGTACGTGCTGGGAAAAGACACCAGTGCTATTTGTCCTCTGTATGGCAATGGCAGCACAATAGTGACTCTTCTTACCATAAAACAACTCTTGCTCGTAGGACCAGAAACTGCATGTGATTCAACTCCATTTAGGACTGGGAAACAACTCTGCTTAGGAAACTGACAAGAACACTAGCTCCTCTTCAGTCCGATACACTGTACTTGCTGGGAACAGACGCAAGTGATATTTGCACTGTGTATGGCAATGGGAGCACAATAGTGACTTTCCTTTCCAGAAAACAACTCTTGCTCGTAGGACCAGAAACTGCATGTGATTCAACTCCATTTAGGACTGGGAAACAAATGCTAGCTCGCCTTACATGAAACCACTCTGCTTTTGAGAAAAGAGCACTCTTCTACTCTACTGTGTTTCCTATGGGGTCCGAACAGTGAGCTTGCTCAGAACAAAAGAACTGTGCTTCCTACACACATGACCATATCTAGTTCAATTCTGCTTAGGAACCTGACAATAACAGTAGATCCTCTTCAGTCCAATACACTGTACGTGCTGGGAACAGACGCCAGTGCTATTTGTCCTGTGTATGGCAATGGCAGCACAATAGTGACTCTTCTTACCATAAAACAACTCTTGCTCGTAGGACCAGAAACTGCATGTGATTCAACTTCATTTAGGACTGGGAAACAAAAGCTTGCTCACCTTACAGAAACACACTCTGCTTTAGAGAAAAGAGCACTCTTCTACTCTACTGTGTTTCCTACAGGTCCAGAACAGTGAGCTTGCTCAGAACAAAGAAATGTGCTTCCTACACAGGGGACATATCTAGTTCAACTCTGCTTAGGAAACTGACAAGAACAGTAGCTCATCTTCAGTCCGATACACTGTACTTGCAGGGAACTGACGGGAGTGCTATTTGCACTGTGTATGGCAATTGGAGCACTATAGTGACTTGTCTTACCAGAAAAAAACTCTTGCTCGTAGGACAAAAAACTGCATGTGACTCAATTCCATTTAGGACTGGGAAACAAACGCTAGCTCGACTTCCAAGAAACACACTCTGCTTTTGAGAAAAGAGCACTCTTCTACTCTACTGTGTTTCCTATGTGTTGCGAAAAGTGAGCTTGCTCAGAACATAAGAACTGTGCTTCCTACACACACGGGCCATATCTAGTTCAACTCTGCTTAGGAAACTGAGAAGAACAGTAGCTCCTCTTCAGTCCAATACACTGTACTTGCTGGGAACAGACGGGAGGGCTATTTGCACTGTATATGGCAATGGAAGCACAATAGTGACTTTCCTTACCAGAAAACAACTCTTGCTCGTAGGACCAGAAACTGCATGTGATTCCACTCCATTTAGGACTGGGAAACAAACGCTAGCTCGCCTTACAAGAAACACACTCTGCTTTAGAGAAAAGAGCACTCTTCTACTCTACTGTGTTTCCTATGGGGTCCAAACAGTGAGCTTGCTCAGAACAAAAGAACTGTGCTTCCTACACACACGGACCATATCTAGTTCAACTCTGCTTAGGAAACTGACAAGAACAGAAGCTCCTATTCACTCCAATACACTGTACTTGCTGGGAAAAGACGCGAATGCTATTTGCCTTGTGTAGGGCAATGGGAGCCCAATAGTGACTTTCCTTACCAGAAAACAACTCTTGCTAGTAGGACCAGAAACTGCATGTGACTCAACTCCATTTAGGACTGAGACACAAACGCTAGCTCGCCTTACAAGAAACACACTCTGCTTTTGAGAGAAGAGCACTCTTCTACTCTACTGTTTGTCCTATGGTGTCCAAACAATGAGCTTGCTCAGAACCAAAGAACTGTGCTTCCTACACACACGGGCCATATCTATTTCAACTCTGCTTAGGAAACTGACAAGAACAGTAGCTCCTCTTCAGTCCAATACACTGTACTTGCTGGGAACAGACGCGAGTGCTATTTACACTGTGTATGGCAATGGGAGCACAATAGTGACTCTTCTACCAGAAAGCAATTCTTGCTCGTAGGACCAGAAACTGCATGTGATTCTACTCCATTTAGGACTGGGAAAGAAACGCTAGCTCGCCTTACAAGAAACACACTCTGCTTTTGAGAAAAGAGCACTCTTCTACTCTACTGTGTTTCCTACGGTGTCCGAACAGTGAGATTGCTCAGAACAAAAGAACTGTGCTTCCTACACACACGGGCCATATCTAGTTCAACTTTGCTTAGGAAACTGACAAGAACAGTAGATCCTCTTAGTCCAATACACAGTACATGCTGGGAACAGACGCCAGTGCTATTTGCCCTGTGTATGGCAATGGGAGTGCAACAGTGACTCTTCTTACCAGAAAACAACTCTTGCTTGTAGGACCAGAAACTTCATGTGATTCAACTCCATTTACAACTGGGAAACAAATGCTAGCTCGCGTTACAAGAAACACACTCTGCTTTTGAGAAAAGAGCACTCATCTACTCTACTGTGTTTCCTGTGGGGTCCGAACTGTGAGCTTGCTCAGAACAAAAGAACTGTGCTTCCTACACACAGGGGCCATGTCTAGTTCAACTCTGCTTAGGAAACTGACAAGAACAGTAGCTCCTCTTCAGTCCAATACACTGTACTTGATGGGAACAGACGCGAGGGCTATTTGCACTGTATTTGGCAATGGGAACGCAATAGTGACTTTCCTTACCAGAAAACAACTCTTGCTCGTAGGACCAAAAACTGCATGTGATTCAACTCCATTTAGGACTGGGAAACAAACGCTAGATCGCCTTACAAGAAACACACTCTGCTTTTGAGAAAAGAACACTCTTCTACTCTACTGTGTTTCCTATAGCGCCAGAAGAGTGAGCTTGCTCAGAACTAAAGAACTGGGCTTCCTACACACATGGCATATCTAGTTCACTTCTGCATAGGAAACTGACAAGAACAGTAGATCCTCTTCAGTCCAATACACTGTACATGCTGGGAAGAGACGCCAGTGCTATTTGCCCTGTGTATGAAAATGGGAGCACAATAGCGACTCTTCTTACCAGAAAAGAACTCTTGCTCGTAGGACCAGAAACTGCATGTGATTCATCTCCATTTAGGACTGGGAAACAAATGCTAGCTTACCTTACAAGAAACACACTCTGCTTTTGAAAAAAGAGCACTCTTCTACTCTACTGTGTTTCCTATAGGGCCAGAACAGTGAGCTTGCTCAGAACAAAAGAACTGTGCTTCCGACACACAGGGGCCATATCTAGTTCAATCTGCTTAGGAAACTGACAAGAACAGTAAGTAGATCCTCTTCAGTCCAATACACTGTACATGTTGGGAACAGTTGCCAAGGCTATTTGCCCTGTGTATGACAATGGGAGCGCAATAGTGACTCTTCTTACCAGAAAACAACTCTTGCTTGTAGGACCAGAATCTGCATGTGACTCAACTCCATTTAGGACTGAGACACAAACGCTCGCTCGCCTTACAAGAAACAAACTCTGCTTTTGAGAGAAGAGCACTATTCTACTCTACTGTTTGTCCTATGAGGTCCAAACAGTGAGCTTGCTCAGAACAAAAGAACTGTGCTTAATACACACACGGACCACATCTAGTTCAACTCTGCTTAGGAACCTGACAAGAACAGTAGCTCCTGTTCAGTCCAATACACTGTACTTGCTGGGAAAAGACGCGAGTGCTATTTGCCTTGTGTAGGTCAATGGGAGCGCAATAGTGACTTTCCTTACCAGAAAACAACTCTTGTTCGTAGGGCCAGAAACTGCATGTGATTCATCTCCATTTAGGACTGGGAAACAAACTCAAGCTCGCTTTACAAGAAACACACTCTGCTTTTGAGAAAAGAGCACTCTTCTACTCTACTGTGTTTCCTATAGGGCTAGAACAGTGAGCTTGCTCAGAAAAAAAGAACTGTGCTTCCTACACACACGGACCATATCTAGTACAACTCTGCTTAGAAAACTGAGAAGAACAGTAGCTCCTCTTCAGTCCAATACACTGTACTTGCTGGGAACAGACGGGAGGGCTATTTGCACTGTGTATGGCAATGGGAGCGCAATAGTGACTTTCCTTACCAGAAAACAACTCTTGCTCGTAGGACCAGAAACTGCATGTGAGTCCACTCCATTTAGGACTAGGAAACAAATGTTAGCTTGCCTTACAAAAACACACTTTGCTTTAGGGAAAAGAGCCCTCTTTTACTCTACTGTGTTTCCTATGGTATCCAAACAGTGAGCTTGCTGAGAACAAAAGAACTGTGCTTCATACACATACGGACCATATCTAGTTCAACTCAGCTTAGGAAACTGACAAGAACAGTAGCTCCTATTCACTCCAATACACTGCACTTGCTGGGAAAAGACGCGAGTGCTATTTGCCTTGTGTAGGGTAATGGGAGCGCAATAGTGACTTTCCTTACCCGAAAACAACTCTTGCTCGTAGGACCAGAAACTTCATGTGATTCAACTCCATTTAGGACTGGGAAACAAAAGCTAGCTCAACTTACAGAAACACACTCTGCTTTAGAGTAAAGAGCACTCTTCTACTCTACTGTGTTTCCTATGGTGTCCGAACAGTGCGCTTGCTCAGAACAAAAGAACTGTGCTTCCTACACACATGGCCATATCTAGTTCAATTCTGCTTAGGAACCTGACAATAACAGTAGATCCTCTTAAGTCCAAGACACTGTACGTGCTGGGAACAGACGCCAGTGCTATTTGTCCTGTGTATGGCAATGGCAGCACAATAGTGACTCTTCTTACCATAAAACAACTCTTGCTCATACGACCAGAAACTGCATGTGATTCAACTCCATTTAGGACTGGGAAACAAAAGCTAGCTCACCTTGCAGAAACACACTCTGCTTTAGAGAAAAGAGCACTCTTCTACTCTACTGTGATTCCTATAGGGCCAGAACAGTGAGCTTGCTCAGAACAAACAACTGTGCTTCCTACACAGGGGCCATATCTAGTTAACTCTGCTTAGGAAACTGACAACAACAGTAGCTCATCTTCAGTCCGATACACTGTACTTGCAGGGAACTGACGCGAGTGCTATTTGTACTGTGTATGGCAATTGGAGCCCAATAGTGACTCGCCCTACCAGACAACAACTCTTGCTCCTAGGACAAAAACCTGCATGTGACTCAACTCCATTTAGGACTGGGAAACAAACGCTAGCTCGCCTTACAAGAAACACACTCTGCTTTAGAGAAAAGAGCACTCTTCTACTCTGCTGTGTTTCCTATAGGGCCAGAACAGTGAGCTTGCTCAGAACAAAAGAACTGTGCTTCCTACACACACGAGCCATATCTAGTTCAACTCTACTTAGGAAACTGACAAGAACAGTAACTCCTCTTCAGTCCAATACACTGTACTTGCTGGGAAAAGACGCGAGTGCTATTTGCCTTGTGTAAGGCAATGGGCGCGCAATAGTGACTTTCCTTACCAGAAAAAAACTCTTGTTCTTAGGACCAGAAACTGCATGTGACTCAAATCCATTTAGGACTGGGAAACAAACGCTAGCTCGTCTTACAAGAAACACACTCTGCTTTTGAGAAAAGAGCACTCTTCTCCTCTACTGTGTTTCCTATTGGGTCTGAACAGTGAGCTTGCTCAGAACAAAAGAACTGTGCTTCCTACACACACGGGCCATATCTAGTTCAACTCTGCTTAGGAAACTGAAAAGAACAGTAGCTCCTCTTCAGTCCAATACACTGTACTTGCGGGGAACAGACGTGAGTGCTATTTGAACTGTGTATGGCAATTGGAACACAATAGTGACTTGTCTTACCAGAAAACAACTCTTGCTCGTAGGACAAAAGTCTGCATGAGACTCAACTCCATTTAGGACTGGGAAACAAATGCTAGCTCGACTTCCAAGAAACACACTCTGCTTTTGAGAAAAGAGCACTCTTCTACTCTACTGTGTTTCCTATGAGTTCCGAACAGTGAGCTTGCTCAGAACAAAAAAAATGTGCTTCCTACACACACGGCCATATCTAGTTCAAGTCTGCTTAGGAACCTGACAAGAACAGTAGATCCTCTTTAGTCCATTACACTGTACTTGCTGGGAACAGACGCCAGTACTATTTGTCCTGTGTATGGCAATGGCAGAGCAATAATGACTCTTCTTACCATAAAACAACTCTTGCTCATAGTACTAGAAACTGCATGTGATTCAACTCCATTTAGGACTGGCAAACAAACGCTAGCTCGCCTTACAAGAAACACACTCTGCTTTAGAGAAAAGAGCACTCTTCTACTCAACTGTATTTCCTATAGGGCCAGAACAGTGACCTTGCTCAGAACAAAAGAATTGTGCTTCCTACATAGGGCCATAACAAGTTCAACACTGCTTAGTACACTGACAAGAACAGTAGCTCCTCTTCCGTCCAATACTCTGTACTTGCTGGGAACAGACGCGAAGCTATTTGCACTGTGTATGGCAATGGGAGCGCAATAGTGACTTTCCTTACCAGAAAACAACTCTTGCTCGTAGGACCAGTAACTGCATGTGATTCAAATCCATTTAGGATTGGGAAACAAATGCTAGCTCGCCTTACATGAAACACACTCTGCTTTTGAGAAAAGAGCACTCTTCTACTCTACTGTGCTAACTATGGGTTCCGAACAGTGAGCTTGCTAAGAACAAAAGAACTGTGCTTCCTACACACACGGGCCATATCTAGTTCAACTCTGCTTAGGAAACTGACAAGAACAGTAGCTCCTCTTCAGTCCAATACACTGTACTTGCGGGGAACAGACGCGAGTGCTATTTGCACTGTGTATGGCAATTGGAGCACTATAGTGACTTGTCTTACCAGAAAAAAACTCTTGCTCGTAGGACAAAAAACTGCATGTGACTCAATTCCATTTAGGACTGGGAAACAAACGCTAGCTCGACTTCCAAGAAACACACTCTGCTTTTGAGAAAAGAGCACTCTTCTACTCTACTGTTTTTTCTATGTGTTGCGAAAAGTGAGCTTGCTCAGAACATAAGATCTGTGCTTCCTACACACAAGGGCCATATGTAGTTCAACTCTGCTTTGGAAACTGAGAAGAACAGTAGCTCCTCTTCAGTCCAATACACTGTACTTGCTGGGAACAGACGGGAGGGCTATTTGCACTGTGTATGGCAATGGGAGCGCAATAGTGACTTTCCTTACCAGAAAACAACTCTTGCTCGTAGGACCAGAAACTGCATGTGATTCCACTCCATTTAGGACTGGGAAACAAATGCTAGCTCGCCTTACAAGAAACACACTCTGCTTTAGAGAAAAGAGCACTCTTCTACTCTACTGTGTTTCCTATGGGGTCCAAACAGTGAGCTTGCTCAGAACAAAAGAACTGTGATTCCTACACACACGGACCATATCTAGTTCAACTCTGCTTAGGAAACTGACAAGAACAGTAGCTCCTATTAAGTCCAATACACTGTACTTGCTTTGAAAAGACGCGAATGCTATTTGCCTTGTGTAGGGCAATGGGAGCGCAATAGTGACTTTCCTTACCAGAAAACAACTCTTGCTTGTAGGACCAGAAACTGCATGTGACTCAACTCCATTTAGGACTGAGACACAAACGCTAGCTCGCCTTACAAGAAACACACTCTGCTTTTGACAAAGAGCACTCTTCTACTCTACTGTCTTTCCTATAGAGCCAGAACAGTGAGTTTCCTCAGAACAAAAGAACTGTGCTTCCGACATACAAGAGTCATATCTAGTTCAACTCTGGTTAGGAAACTGACAAGAACAGTAGATCGTCTTCAGTCCAATTCACTGTACTTGCTGGGAACAGACGCCAGTGCTATTTGCACTGTGTATGGCAATGGGAGCGCAAAAGTGACTCTTCTACCAGAAAACAACTCTTCCTCGAAGGACCAGAAACTGCATGTGATTCAACTCCATTTAGCACTGGGAAACAAACACTAGCTCGCCTTACAAGAAACACACTCTGCTTTTGAGAAATGAGCATTTTTCTACTCTACTGTGTTTACATTGCGGCCAGAACAGTGAGCTTGCTCAGAACTAAAGAACTGTGCTTCCTACAAACACGGGCCATAACTAGTTCAACTCTGCTTAGGAAACTGACAAGAACAGTAGCTCCTCTTCAGTCCAATTCACTGTTCTTTCTGGGAACAGAGGCGAGTGCTATTTGCACAGTGTATGGCAATGGAAGCACAATAGTGACTCTTCTTACCAGAAAACTACTCTTATTCGTAGGACCAGAAATGCATGGGATTCAACTCTATTTAAGACTGGAAAACAATCGCTAGCTCGTCTTACAAGAAACACACTCTGCTTTTGAGAAAAGAGCACTCTTCTGCTCTACTGTGTTTCCTATAGGGCGAGAACAGTGAGCTTGCTCAGAACAAAAGAATCGTGCTTCCTACACACACGGGTCATATCTAGTTCAACTCTGCTTAGGAAACTGACAAGAACAGTAGCCCCTCTTCAGTCCAATACACTGTACTTGCTGGGAACAGACGCGAGTGCTATTTGCACTGTGTATGGCAATGGGAGCGCAATAGTGACTCTTCTACCAGAAAACAACTCTTCCTCGAAGGACCAGAAACTGCATGTGATTCAACTCCATTTAGGACTGGGAAACAAACACTAGTTCGCCTTACAAGAAACACACTCTGCTTTTGAGAAATGAGCATTCTTCTACTCTACTGTGTTTCTTATAGGGCCAGAAAAGTGAGCTTGCTCAGAACAAATGAACTGTGCTTCCTACACACACGGGCCATATCTAGTTCAACTCTGCTTAGGAAACTGACAAGAACAGTAGCTCCTCTTCAGTCCAATACACTGTACTTGCTAGGAACAGACAACAGTGCTATTTGTCCATTGTATGAAAATGGGAGCGCAATAGTGACTCTTCTTACCAGAAAACAACTCTTGCTCGTAGGACCAGAAACTGCATGTGATTCAACTCCATTTAGGACTGGGAAACAAACGCTAGCTTGCCTTACAAGAAACACACTCTGCTTTTGAGAAAAGAGCACTCTTCTACTCTACTGTGTTTCCTATAAGGCCAGAACAGTGAGCTTGCTCAGAACAAAAGAACTGTGCTTCCTACACACAGGGGCCATGTCTAGTTCAACTCTGCTTAGGAAACTGACAAGAACAGTAGCTCCTCTTCAGTCCAATTCACTGTTCTTGCTGGGAACAGACGCGAGTGCTATTTGCACAGTGTATGGCAATGGAAGCACAATAGTGACTCTGCTTACCAGAAAACAACTCTTGCTCGTAGGACCAGAAACTGCATGGGATTCAGCTCCATGTAGGACTGAGAAACAAACACTAGCTCACCTTACAAGAAACACACTCTGCTTTTGAGAAAAGAGCACTCCTCTGCTCTACTGTGTTTCCTATAGGGCGAGAACAGTGAGCTTGCTCAGAACAAAAGTACCGTGCTTCCTACACACACGGGCCTTATCTAGTTCAACTCTGCTTAAGAAACTGACAAGAACAGTAGCTCCTCTTCAGTCCAATTCACTGTACTTGCTGGGAACAGACACGAGTGCTATTTGCACTGTGTATGGCAATGGGAGCGCAATAGTGACTCTTCTACCAGAAAACAAGTCTTCCTCGAAGGACCAGAAACTGCATGTGATTCAACTCCATTTAATACTGGGAAACAATTATTAGTTCACCTTACAAGAAACACACTCTGCTTTTGACAAATGAGCATTCTTCTACTCTACTTTGTTTCTTATAGGGCCAGTAAAGTGAGCTTGCTCAGAACAAAAAACTGTGCTTCCTACACCCACGGGCCATATCTAGTTCAACTCTGCTTAGGAAACTGACAATAACAGTAGCTCCTCTTCAGTCCAATACACTGTACTTGCTAGGAACAGACACCAGTGCTATTTGTCCAGTGTATGAAAATGGGAGCACAATAGTGACTCTTTTTACCCGAAAACAACTCTTGCTCGTAGGAACATAAACTGCATAAAATTCAACTCCATGTAGGACTGTGAAACAAACACTAGCTCGCCTTACAAGAAACACACTCTGCTTTTGAAAAAAGAGCACTCTTCTACTCCACTGTGTTTCCTATGGGGTCCGAACAGTGAGCTTGCTCAGAGCAAAAAAGCTGTGCTTCCTACATACACGGGCCATATCTAGTTCAACTCTGCTTAGGAAACTGACAAGAACAGTAGCTCCTCTTCAGTCCAATTCACTGTACTTGCTGGGAACAGAGGCGAGTGCTATTTGCACTGTGTATGGCAAAGGGAGCGCAAAAGTGACTGTTCTACCAGAAAACAACTCTTCCTCGAAGGACCAGAAACTGCATGTGATTCAACTCCATTTAGGACTGGGAAACAAACACTAGCTAGCCTTACAAGAAACACACTCTGCTTTTGAGAAATGAGCATTCTTCTACTCTACTGTGTTTCCATTGCGGCCAGAACAGTGAGCTTGCTCAGAACAAAAGAACTGTGCTTCGTACACACAGGGGCCATATCTAGTTCAGCTCTGCTTAGGAAACTGACAAGAACAGTAGCTCCTCTTCAGTCCAATTCACTGTTCTTGCTGGGACCAGACGCGAGTACTGTTTGCACTGTGTATGGCAATGAGAGCGCAATAGTGACACTTCTTACCAGAAAACAACTCTTGCTCGTAGGACCAGAAATGCATGGGATTCAACTCTATTTAGGACTTGGAAACAATCGCTAGCTCGCCTTACAAGAAACACACTCTGCTTCTGACAAAAGAGCACTCTTCTACTCTAGTGTGTTTCCTATAGGGCCAAAACAGTGAGTTTGCTCAGAACAAAAGAACTGTGCTTCCTACACTCACGGGCCATATCTACCTCAACTCTGCTTAGGAACCTGACAAGAACAGTAGCTTCTCCTCAGTCCAATAAACTGTACTTGCTGAGAAAAAACGCTAGTGCTCTTTGCACTATGTATGGCAATGGGAGCGCAATAGTGACTCTTCTTACCAGAAAACAACTCTTTTTCCTAGGACCAGAAACTGCATGTGAATCAACTCCATTTAGGACAGGGAAACAAACGCTACCTTGCCTTACAAGAAACACACTCTTCTTTTGAGAAAGAGCATTCTTCTACTCTACTGTGTTTCCTATAGGGCCAGATTAGTGAGCTTGCTCAGAACAAAAGAACTGTGCTTCCTACATACACGGGCCATATCTAGTTCAACTCTGGTTAGGAAACTGACAAGAACAGTAGCTCCTCTTCAGTCCAATTCACTGTTCTTTCTGTGAACAGACGCGAGTGCTATTTGCACTGTGTATGGCAATGGGAGCACAATAGTGACTTTCCTTACCAGAAAACAACTCTTGCTCATAGTACCAAATACTGCATAAGATTCAACTCCATGTAGGACTGAGAAACAAACACTAGCTCACCTTACACGAAACACACTCTGCTTTTGAGAAAAGAGCACTCTTCTGCTCTAGTGTGTTTCCTATAGGGCAAGAACAGTGAGCTTGCTCAGAACAAAAGAACCGTGCTTCCTACACACACGGGCCATATCTAGTTCAACTCTGCTTAGGAAACTGACAAGAACAGTAGCTCCTCTTCAGTCCAATTCACTGTACTTGCTGGGAACAGATGCGAGTGCTATTTGCACTGTGTATGGCAATGGGAGCGCAATAGTGACTCTTCTACCAGAAAACAACTCTTCCTCGAAAGACCAGAAACTGCATGTGATTCAACTCTATTTAGGACTGGGAAACAAATAGTAGTTCTCCTTACAAGAAACACACTCTGCTTTTGAGAAATGAGCATTCTTTTACTCTACTGTGTTTCCTATAGGGCCAGAAAAGTGAGCTTGCTCAGAACAAAAGAAATGTGCTTCCTACACAAACGTGCCATATCTAGATCAACTCTGCTTAGGAAACTGACAAGAACAGTAGCTCCTCTTCAGTCCAATACACTGTACTTGCTGGGAACAGACGCGAGAGTTATTTGCACTGTATATGGCAATGGGAGCGCAATAGAGACTCTTCTTACCAGAAAACAACTCTTGCTCGTAGGACCAGAAACTGCATGTGATTCAACTCCATTTAGGACTGGGAAACAAAAGCTAGCTCACCTTACAAGAAAAACACTCTACTTTTGAGAAATGAGCATTCTTCTATTCTACTGTGTTTCCTATAGGGCCAGACAGTGAGCTTGCTCAGAACAAAAGAACTGTGCTTCCTACACACATGGGCCATATCTAGTTCAACTCTGCTTAGGATACTGACAAGAACAGTAGCTCCACTTCAGTCCAATTCACTGTTCTTGCTGGGAACAGACGCGAGTGCTCTTTGCACTGTGTATGGCAATGGAAGCACAATAGTGACTCTTATTACCATCAAACAACTCTTGCTCATAGGACCAGAAACTGCATGTGATTCAACTCCATTTAGGACTGGGAAATAATCGCTAGCTCGCCTTACAGGAAACACACTCTGCTTTTGAGAAAAGAGCACTCTTCTACTCTACTGTGTTTCCTATGGTGTCCGAAGAGTGAGCTTGCTCATAACAAAAAACTGTGCTTCCTGCACACACAGGCCATATCTTGTTCAACTCTGCTTAGGAAACTGACAAGAACAGTAGCTCCTCTTCAGGCCAATACAATGTACTTGCTGGGAACAGACGCGAGAGCAATTTGCTCTGTGTATGGCAATGGTAGCGCAATAGTGACTTTCCTTACCAGAAAACAACTCTTGCTCATAGGAACAGAAACTGCTTGGGATTAAACTGCATTTAGGAATCGGAAACAAACGCTAGCTCGCCTTACAAGAAACACACTCTGCTTTTGAGAAAAGAGCACTCTTCTACTCTAGTGTGTTTCCTATGGTGTCCGAAAACTGAGCTTGCTCAGAACAAAAGAACTGTGCTTCCTACACCCACGGGCCATATCTAGTTCAACTCTGCTTAGGAAACTGACAAGAACAGTAGCTCTTCTTCAGTCCAATACACGGTACTTGCTGGGAAAAGACGCGAGTGCTATTTGCACTGTGTATGGCAATGGGAGGGCAATACTAACTCTTCTTACTAGAAAACAGCTCTTGATCGTAGGACTAGAAACTGCATGTGATTCAACTCCATTTAGGACTGTGAAACACACGCTAGCTCGCCTTACAAGAAACACACTCTGCTTTTGAGAAAAGAGCACTCTTCTACTCTAGTGTGTTTCCTATGGTGTCCGAACACTGAGCTTGCTCAGAACAAAAGAACTGTGCTTCCTACACACACGGCCATATCTAGTTCAATTCTGCTTAGGAACCTGACAAGAGCAGTAGGTCCTCTTCAGTCCAATACACTGTACTTGCTGGGAACAGACGCCAATGCTATTTGTCCTGTGTATGGCAATGGCAGCGCAATAGTGACTATTCTTAACATAAAACAACTCTTGCTCGTAGGACCAGAAAGTGCATGTGATTCCACTCCATTAGGACTGGGAAACAAACGCTCACTCGCCTTACAAGAAACACCCTCTGCTTTTGAGAAAAGAGCACTCTTCTACTCTACAGTGTTTCCTATGGGGTCCAAACAGTGAGCTTGCTCAGAACAAAAGAACTGTGCTTCCTAAACACACGAACCATATGTAGTTCAACTCTGCTTAGGAAACTGACAAGAACAGTAGCTCCTACTCAGTCCAATACACTGTACTTGCTGGGAAAAGCCTCGAGTGCTATTTGCCCTGTGTATGGCAATTGGAGCTCAATAGTGACTTTACTTACCAGAAAACAACTCTTGCTCGTAGGACCAGAGACTGCATGTGATTCAACTCCATTTAGGACTGGGAAACAAACACTAGCTCGCCTTACAAGAAACACACTCTACTTTTGAGAAATGAGCATTCTTCTACTCTACTGTGTTTCCTATGGTGTGCAAACTGTGAGGTTTCTCAGAACAAAAGAATTGTGCTTCCTACAAACACGGGCCATACCTGTTCAACTCTGCCTAGGAAACTGACAAGAAAAGTAGCTCCTCTTCAGTCCAATTCACTGTAGTTGCTGGGAACAGACGCGAGTGCTATTTGCACTGTGTATGTCAATGAGAGCGCTATAGTGACTATCCTTACCAGAAAACAACTCTTGCTTGTAGAAACAAAAACTGCATGTGATTCAACTCCATTTAGGACTGGGAAACAAACGCTAGCTCGCCTTACAAGAAACACACTCTGCTTTTGAGAAAAGAGCACTCTTTTACTCTACTGTTTTTCCTATAGGGCCTGAACAGTGAGCCAGCTCAGAACAAAAGAACTGTGCTTCCTACACACACGGCCATATCTAGTTCAATTCTGCTTAGGAAACTGACAAGAACAGTAGCTCCTCTTCAGTCCAATACACTGTACTTGCTGGGAACAGACGCGAGAGGTATTTGTACTGTGTATGGCAATGGGAGCACAATAGAGACTCTTCTTACCAGAAAACAACTCTTGCTCATAGGACCAGAAACTGCATGTGATTCATCTCCATTTAGGCCTGGGAACAAATGCTAGCTCGCCTTACAAGAAAAACACTCTACTTTTGAGAAATGAGCATTCATCTACTCTACTGTGTTTCCTATGGGGTCCGAACAGTGAGCTTGCTCAGAACAAATAATTGTGCTTCCTACAAACACGGGCCATACCTGTTCAACTCTGCCTAGGAAACTGAGAAGAACAGTAGCTCCTCTTCAGTCCAATATACTGTACTTGCTGGGATCATACGCGAGTGCTATTTGTCCTGTGTATGGCAATGGCAGCGCAATAGTGACTATTCTTAACATAAAACAACTCTTGCTCGTAGGACCAGGAAGTGCATGTGACTCAACTCCATTTAGGACTGGGAAACAAACTCTAGCTCGCTTTACAAGAAACACACTCTGCTTTAGAGAAAAGAGCACTCTTCTACTCTACTGTGTTTCCTATAGGGCCAAAACAGTGAGCTTGCTCAGAAAAAAAGAACTGTGCTTCCTACACACACGGGCCATATCTAGTTCAACTCTGCTTAGGAAACTGAGAAGAACAGTAGCTCCTATTCAGTCCAATACACTGTACTTGCTGGGAACAGACGGGAGGGCTATTTGCACTGTGTATGGCAATGAGAGCGCAATAGTGACTTTCCTTACCAGAAAACAACTCTTGCTCGTAGGACCAGAAACTGCATGTGATTCAACTCCATTTAGGAATGGAAAACAAACGCTAGCTCGCCTTACAAGAAACACACTCTGCTTTTGAGAAAAAAGCACTCTTCTACTCTACTGTGTTCCCTATGGGGTCCGAACAGTGAGCTTGCTCAGAACAAAAAAACTGTGCTTCCTACACACACGGCCATATCTAGTTCAAGTCTGCTTAGGAACCTGACAAGAACAGTAGATCTTCTTCATTCCAATACACTGTACTTGCTGCGAACAGACGCCAGTGCTATTTGTCCTGTGTATGGCAATGGCAGCGCAATAGTGAGTCTTCTTACCAGAAAACAACTCTTGCTCGTAGTACCAAAAACTGCATGGGATTCAACTCCATTTAGGACTGCGAAACAAACGCTAGCTCGCCTTACAAGAAACACACTCTGCTTTAGAGAAAAGAGCACTCTTCTACTCTACTGTGTTTCCTATGGGTTCCAAACAGTGAGCTTGCTCAGAACAAAAGAATTGTGCTTCCTACAAACACGGGCCATACCTGTTCAACTCTGCCTAGGAAACTGAGAAGAACAGTAGCTCCTCTTCAGTCCAATATACTGTACTTGCTTGGAACATACGCGAGTGCTGTTTGTCCTGTGTATGGCAATGGCAGCGCAATAGTGACTATTCTTAACATAAAACAACTCTTGCTCGTAGGACCAGAAAGTGCATGTGACTCAACTCCATTTAGGACTGGGAAACAAACTCTAGCTCGCTTTACAAGAAACACACTCTGCTTTTGAGAAAAGAGCACTCTTCTACTCTACTGTGTTTCCTATAGGGCCAAAACAGTGAGCTTGCTCAGAAAAAAAGAACTGTGCTTCCTACACACACGGGCCATATCTAGTTCAACTCTGCTTAGGAAACTGAGAAGAACAGTAGCTCCTATTCAGTCCAATACACTGTACTTGCTGGGAAAAGACGGGAGGGCTATTTGCACTGTGTATGGCAATGAGAGCGCAATAGTGACTTTCCTTACCAGAAAACAACTCTTGCTCGTAGGACCAGAAACTGCATGTGATTCAACTCCATTTAGGAATGGAAAACAAACGCTAGCTCTCCTTACAAGAAACACACTCTGCTTTTGAGAAAAAAGCACTCTTCTACTCTACTGTGTTCCCTATGGGGTCCGAACAGTGAGCTTGCTCAGAACAAAAAAACTGTGCTTCCTACACACACGGCCATATCTAGTTCAAGTCTGCTTAGGAACCTGACAAGAACAGTAGATCTTCTTCATTCCAATACACTGTACTTGCTGCGAACAGACGCCAGTGCTATTTGTCCTGTGTATGGCAATGGCAGCGCAATAGTGAGTCTTCTTACCAGAAAACAACTCTTGCTCGTAGTACCAAAAACTGCATGGGATTCAACTCCATTTAGGACTGCGAAACAAACGCTAGCTCGCCTTACAAGAAACACACTCTGCTTTAGAGAAAAGAGCACTCTTCTACTCTACTGTGTTTCCTATGGGTTCCAAACAGTGAGCTTGCTCAGAACAAAAGAATTGTGCTTCCTACAAACACGGGCCATACCTGTTCAACTCTGCCTAGGAAACTGAGAAGAACAGTAGCTCCTCTTCAGTCCAATATACTGTACTTGCTTGGAACATACGCGAGTGCTGTTTGTCCTGTGTATGGCAATGGCAGCGCAATAGTGACTATTCTTAACATAAAACAACTCTTGCTCGTAGGACCAGAAAGTGCATGTGACTCAACTCCATTTAGGACTGGGAAACAAACTCTAGCTCGCTTTACAAGAAACACACTCTGCTTTTGAGAAAAGAGCACTCTTCTACTCTACTGTGTTTCCTATAGGGCCAAAACAGTGAGCTTGCTCAGAAAAAAAGAACTGTGCTTCCTACACACACGGGCCATATCTAGTTCAACTCTGCTTAGGAAACTGAGAAGAACAGTAGCTCCTATTCAGTCCAATACACTGTACTTGCTGGGAAAAGACGGGAGGGCTATTTGCACTGTGTATGGCAATGAGAGCGCAATAGTGACTTTCCTTACCAGAAAACAACTCTTGCTCGTAGGACCAGAAACTGCATGTGATTCAACTCCATTTAGGAATGGAAAACAAACGCTAGCTCTCCTTACAAGAAACACACTCTGCTTTTGAGAAAAAAGCACTCTTCTACTCTACTGTGTTCCCTATGGGGTCCGAACAGTGAGCTTGCTCAGAACAAAAAAACTGTGCTTCCTACACACAGGGCCATATCTAGTTCAAGTCTGCTTAGGAACCTGACAAGAACAGTAGATCTTCTTCATTCCAATACACTGTACTTGCTGCGAACAGACGCCAGTGCTATTTGTCCTGTGTATGGCAATGGCAGCGCAATAGTGAGTCTTCTTACCAGAAAACAACTCTTGCTCGTAGTACCAAAAACTGCATGGGATTCAACTCCATTTAGGACTGCGAAACAAACGCTAGCTCGCCTTACAAGAAACACACTCTGCTTTAGAGAAAAGAGCACTCTTCTACTCTACTGTGTTTCCTATGGGTTCCAAACAGTGAGCTTGCTCAGAACAAAAGAATTGTGCTTCCTACAAACACGGGCCATACCTGTTCAACTCTGCCTAGGAAACTGAGAAGAACAGTAGCTCCTCTTCAGTCCAATATACTGTACTTGCTTGGAACATACGCGAGTGCTGTTTGTCCTGTGTATGGCAATGGCAGCGCAATAGTGACTATTCTTAACATAAAACAACTCTTGCTCGTAGGACCAGAAAGTGCAAGTGACTCAACTCCATTTAGGACTGGGAAACAAACTCTAGCTCGCTTTACAAGAAACACACTCTGCTTTTGAGAAAAGAGCACTCTTCTACTCTACTGTGTTTCCTATAGGGCCAAAACAGTGAGCTTGCTCAGAAAAAAAGAACTGTGCTTCCTACACACACGGGCCATATCTAGTTCAACTCTGCTTAGGAAACTGAGAAGAACAGTAGCTCCTATTCAGTCCAATACACTGTACTTGCTGGGAACAGACGGGAGGGCTATTTGCACTGTGTATGGCAAAGAGAGCGCAATAGTGACTTTCCTTACCAGAAAACAACTCTTGCTCGTAGGACCAGAAACTGCATGTGATTCAACTCCATTTAGGAATGGAAAACAAACGCTAGCTCTCCTTACAAGAAACACACTCTGCTTTTGAGAAAAAAGCACTCTTCTACTCTACTGTGTTCCCTATGGGGTCCGAACAGTGAGCTTGCTCAGAACAAAAAAACTGTGCTTCCTACACACACGGCCATATCTAGTTCAAGTCTGCTTAGGAACCTGACAAGAACAGTAGATCTTCTTCATTCCAATACACTGTACTTGCTGCGAACAGACGCCAGTGCTATTTGTCCTGTGTATGGCAATGGCAGCGCAATAGTGAGTCTTCTTACCAGAAAACAACTCTTGCTCGTAGTACCAAAAACTGCATGGGATTCAACTCCATTTAGGACTGCGAAACAAACGCTAGCTCGCCTTACAAGAAACACACTCTGCTTTAGGAAAAGAGCTCTCTTCTACTCTACTGTGTTTCCTATGGGTTCCAAACAGTGAGCTTGCTCAGAACAAAAGAACTGTGCTTCCTACACACACGGATCATATCTAGTTCAACTCTGCTTAGGAAACTGACAAGAGCAGTAGCACCTATTCAGTCCAATACACTGTACTTGCTGGGAACCGACGCGAGTGCTATTTGCACTGTGTATGGCAATGGGAGCGCAATGTGACTTTCCTTACCAGAAATCAACTCTTGCTCGTAGGACCAGAAAGTGCATGTGATTCCACTCCATTTAGGACTGGGAAGCAAACTCTAGCTCACCCTACAAGAAACACACTCTGCTTTTGAGAAAAGAGCACTCTTCTACTCTACTGTGTTTCCTATAGGGCCAGAACAGTGAGCTTGCTCAGAACAAAAGAACTGTGCTTCCTACACACACGGGCCATATCTAGTTCAACTCTGCTTAGGAAACTGACAAGAACAGTAGTTCCTCTTCAGTCCAATACACTGTACTTGCTGGCAACAGACGCGAGTGCTATTTGCACTGTGTATGGCAAGGGAAAGCAATAGTGACTCTTCTTACCAGAAAACAACTCTTGGATGCAGGACCAGAAACTGCGTGGGATTCAACTCCGTTTCTGACTGGGAAACAAACACTAGCTAGCCTTACAAGAAACACACTCTGCTTTTGAGAAAAGAGCACTCTTCTACTCTACTGTGTTTACAATGGAGTCCGAACAGTGAGCTTGCTCAGAACAAAAGAACTGTGCTTATTACACACACGGGTCATATCTAGTTCAACTCTGCTTAGGAAACTGACAAGAACAGAAGCTCCTCTTCTTTCCAATACACTGTACTTGCTGGGAGAAGACGCGAGCGCTATTTGAACTGTGTGTGTCTAAGGGAGCACAATAGTGACTTTCCTTACCAGAAAACAACTCTTGCTCGTAGGACCAAAAACTGCATGTGATTCAACTCCATTTAGGACTGGGAAACAAACCCTAGCTCGCCTTACTAGAAACACACTCTGCTTTTGAGAAAAGAGCACGCCTCTACTCTACTGTGTTTCCTATAGGGCCAGAACAGTGAGCTTGCTCAGAAAAAAAGAACTGTGCTTCCTAAACACACGGGCCATATCTAGTTCAACTCTCCTTAGGAAACTGACAAGAACAGTAGATCCTACTCAGTCCAATACACTGTACATGCTGGGAACAGAAACCCGTGCTATTTGCCCTGTGTGACAATGGGAGCGTAATTGTTACTCTTCTTACCAGAAAACAACTCTTGCTCGTAGGACCAGAAACTGCATGAGATTCAACTCCATTTATGACTGGGAAACGAATGCTAGCTCGCCTTACAAGAAACACACTCTGCTTTTGAGAAAAGAGCACTCTTCTACTCTACTGTGTTTCCTATGGGGTCCAAACAGTGAGCTTGCTCAGAACAAAAGAACTGTGCTTCCTACACACACGAACCATATGTAGTTCAACTCTGCTTAGGAAACTGACAAGAACAGTAGCTCCTACTCAGTCCCATACACTGTACTTGCTGGGAAAAGCCTCGAGTGCTATTTGCCCTGTGTATGGCAATTGGAGCTCAATAGTGACTTTCCTTACCAGAAAACAACTCTTGTTCGTAGGACCAGAAACTGCATTTGATTCAACTCTATTTAGGACTAGGAAACAAACGCTAGCTCGCCTTACAAGAAACACACTCTGCTTTTGAGAAAAGAGCACTCTTCTACTCTACTGTGTTTCCTATGGAGTCTGAACAGTGAGCTTGCTCAGAACAAAAGAAATGTCCTTCCTACACACACGGCCATATCTAGTTCAATTCTGCTTAGGAACCTGACAAGAGCAGTAGATCCTCTTCATTCCAATACACTGTACTTGCTGGGAACAGATGCCAGTGCTATTTGTCCTGTGTATGGCAATGGGAGCGCAGTAGTGACTCTTCTTACAAGAAAACAACTCTTGCTCGTAGGACCAGAAACTGCATGTGATTCAACTCTGTTTCTGACTGGGAAACAAACACTAGCTAGCCTTACAAGAAACACACTCTGCTTATGAGAAAAGAGCTCTCGACTACTCTACTGTGTTTCCTATGTGGTCCGAACAGCGAGCTTGCTCAGAACAAAAGAACTGTGCTTCCTACACACACGGGCCATATCTAATTCAACTCTGCTTAGGAAACTGACAAGAACAGTAGATCCTCTTCAGTCCAATACACTGTACATGGTGGGAACAGACGCCATTGCTATTTGCCCTGTGTATGAAAATGGGAGCGTAGTAGTGACTCTTCTTAAAAGAAAACAACTCTTGCTCATAGGACCAGAAACTGCATGGGGTTCAACTCCATTTATGAATTTGAAACGAACGCTAGCTCACCTTAAAAGAAACACACTCTGATTTTGAGAAAAGAGCACTCTTCTACTCTACTGTGTTTCCTATGGGGTCCGAACAGTGAGCTTGCTTAGAAAAAAAGAACTGTGCTTACTACACACACGTGTCATATCTAGTTCAACTCTGCTTAGGAAACTGACAAGAACAGTAGCTCCTCTTCTTTCCAATACACTGTACTTGCTGGGAGCATATGCGAGTGCTATTTGCACTGTGTGTGGCTAAAGGAGCACAATAGTTACTTCCTTATCAGAAAACAACTCTTGCTCGTAGGACCAAAAACTGCATGTGATTCAACTCCATTTTGGACTGGGAAACAAACGCTAGCTCGCCTTAAAAGAAATACACTCTGCTTTTGAGAAAATAGTACTCTTCTACTCTACTGTGTTTCCTATGGGGTCTGAACAGTGAGCTTGCTCAGAACAAAAGAACTGTGCTTCCTACACACACGGGCCATATGTAGTTCAACTCTGCTTAGGAAACTGACAGGAACAGTAGCTCCTCTTCATTCCAATACACTGTACTTGCTGGGAGCAGAAGCGAGTGCTATTTGCACTGTATATGACATTGAGAGCTCAATAGTGACTCTTCTTACCAGAAAACAACTCTTGCTTGAAGGACCAAAAACTGCATGTGATTCAACTCCATTTAGGACTCGGAAACAAATGCTAGCTTGCCTTACAAGAAACACACTCTGCTTTTGAGAAAAGAGCACTCTTCTACTCTACTGTGTTCCCTATGGGGTCCGAACAGTGAGCTTGCTCAGAACAAAAAAACTGTGCTTCCTACACACACGGGCCATATCTAGTTCAACTCTGCTTAGGAAATTGAGAAGAACAGTAGATCTTCTTCATTCCAATACACTGTACTTGCTGCGAACAGACGCCAGTGCTATTTGTCCTGTGTATGGCAATGGCAGCGCAATATTGAGTCTTCTTACCAGAAAACAACTCTTGCTCGTAGTACCAAAAACTGCATGGGATTCAACTCCATTTAGGACTGCGAAACAAACGCTAGCTCGCCTTACAAGAAACACGCTATGCTTTAGAGAAAAGAGCACTCTTCTACTCTACTGTGTTTCCTATGGTATCCAAACAGTGAGCTTGCTCAGAACAAAAGAATTGTGCTTCCTACAAACACGGGCCATACCTGTTCAACTCTGCCTAGGAAACTGAGAAGAACAGTAGCTCCTCTTCAGTCCAATATACTGTACTTGCTTGGAACATACGCGAGGTCTGTTTGTCCTGTGTATGGCAATGGCAGCGCAATAGTGACTATTCTTAACATAAAACAACTCTTGCTCGTAGGACCAGAAGCTGCATGGGATTCAACGCCATTTAGGACTGGGAAACAAACGCTAGCTCGCCTTACAAGAAACACACTCTGCTTTTGAGAGAAGAGCACTCTTCTACTCAACTGTGTTTCCTATAGAGCCAGAAGTGTGAGCTTGCTCAGAACAAAAGAATTGTGCTTCCTACACACACGGGCCATATCTAGTTCAACTCTGCTTTGGAAACTGACAAGAACAGTAGATCCTCTTCAGTCCAATACATTGTACATGCCGGGAACAAACGACAGTGCTATTTGCGCTGTGTGTGACAATGGGAGCGTAATAGTGAATCTTATTACCAGAAAACAACTCTTGCTTGTAGGACCAGAATCTGCATGTGATTCAACTCCATTTTGGACTGGTAAACAAACCCTAGCTCGCCTTAGAAGAAACGCACTCTGCTTTTGAGAAAAGAGCACTCTTCTACTCTACTGTGTTTCCTTTAGGGCCAGAACAGTGAGCTTGCTCAGAACAAAAAACTGTGCTTCCTACACACAGGGGCCATATTTAGTTCAACTCTGCTTAGGACACTGACAAGAACAGTAGCTCCTCTTCAGTCCAATACACTGTACTTGCTGTGAGCAGACGTGAGTGCTATTTGCACTGTGTATGACAAAGGGAGCACCATAGTGACTTTCCTTACCAGAAAACAACTGTTGCTCATAGTACCAGAAACTGCATGTGATTCAATTCCATTTAGGACTGGGAAACAAACGCTAGCTCCCCTTACAAGAAACACACACTGCTTTTGAGAAAAGAGCATTCTTCTACGCTACTGAGTTTCCTAAAGGGCCAGAACAGTGAGCTTGCTCAGAACAAAAGAACTGTGCTTCCTACACACACGGGCCATATCTAGTTCAACTCTGTTTAGGAAACTGACAAGAACAGTAGCTCCTCTTCAGTCAAATACACTGTACTTGCTAAGAGCAGACGTGAGTGCTATTTGCACTGTGTATGGCAATGGGAGCGCAATAGTGACTCTTCTACCAGAAAACAACTCTTGCTCGTAGGACCAGAAACTGCATGGGATTCAACTTCATTTCTCACTGGGAAACAAACACTAGCTAGCCTTACAAGAAACATACTCTGCTTTTGAGAAAAGAGCACTCTTCTACTCTACTGTGTTTCCTATAGGTTCAGAACAGTGAGCTTGCTCAGAACAAAAGAACTGTGCTTCCTACACACACGGGCCATATCTAGTTCAACTCTGCTTAGGAAACTGACAAGAACAGTAGCTTCTCTTCTGTCTAATACAATGTACTTGCTGGGAGCAGACGCGAGAGCTATTTGCACTGTGTATGACAATGGGAGCTCAATAGTGACTCTTCCCACCAGAAAACAACTCTTGCCTGTAGGACCAGAAACTGCATGTGATTCAACTCCATTTAGGACTGGGAAACAAACCATAGCTCGCCTTAGAAGAAACACACTCTGCTTTTGAGAAAAGAGCACTCTTCTACTCTACTGTGTTTCTTATACGGCCAGAACAGTGAGCTTGCTCAGAACAAAAGAACTGTGCTTTTTACACACACGGGTCATATCTAGTTCAACTCTGCTTAGGAAAATGACAAGAAGAGTAGATCCTCTTCAGTCCAATACACTTTTCATGCTGGCAATAGACGCCCGTGCTATTTGCCCTGTGTATGAAAATGGGAGCACAATAGTGACTCTTCTTACCAGAAAACAACTCTTGCTCGTAGGACCAGAAACTGCATGGGATTCAACTCCATTTAAGACTGGGAAACAAACGCTAGCTTGCCTTACAGGAAACACACTCTGCTTTTGAGAAAAGAGCACTCTTCTACTGTACTGTGTTTCCTACGGGGTCCGAACAGTGAGCTTGCTCAGAACAAAAGAACTGTGCTTCCTACACACATGGGCCATATCTAGTTCAACTCTGCTTCGGAAACTGACAAGAACAGTAGCTCCTCTTCAGTCCAATACACTGGACTTGCTGGGAGCAGACGCGAGTGCTATTTGCACTGTGTATGGCAAAGGGAGCACCATAGTGACTTTCCTTACCAGAAAACAACTGTTGCTCGTAGTATCAGAAACTGCATGTGATTCAATTCCATTTAGGACTGGGAAACAAACGCTAGCTCCCCTTACAAGAAACACACTCTGCTTTTGAGAAAAGAGCATTCTTCTACTCTACTGTGTTTCCTAAAGTGCCAAAACAGTGAGCTTGCTCAGAACAAAAGAACTGAGCTTCCTACACTTGGGCCATATCGGTTCAACTCTGCTTAGGAAACTGACAAGAACAGTAGCTCCTATTCAGTCCAATACACTGTACTTGCTAGGAGCAGACGCGAGTGCTATTTGCACTGTGTATGGCAATGGGAGCGCAATAGTGACTCTTCTTACCAGAAAACAACTCGTGCTCATAGGACCAGAAACTGCATGGGATTCAACTTCATTTCTCACTGGGAAACAAACACTAGCTAGCCTTACAAGAAACACACTCTGCTTTTGAGAAAAGAGCACTCTTCTACTCTACTGTGTTTCCTATAGGTTCAGAACTTTGAGCTTGCTCAGAACAAAAGAACTGTGCTTCCTACACACACAGGCCATATCTAGTTCAACTCTGCATAGGAAACTGACAAGAACAGTAGCTCCTCTTCTGTCTAATACAATGTACTTGCTGGGAGCAGACGCGAGAGCTATTTGCACTGTGTATGACAATGGGAGCTCAATAGTGACTCTTCCCACCAGAAAACAACTCTTGCCTGTAGGACCAGAAACTGCATGTGATTCAACTCCATTTAGGACTGGGAAACAAACCATAGCTCGCCTTAGAAGAAACACACTCTGCTTTTGAGAAAAGCGCACTCTTCTACTCTACTGTGTTTCTTATACGGCCAGAACAGTGAGCTTGCTCAGAACAAAAGAACTGTGCTTCCTACACACACGGGCCATATCTAGTTCAACTCTGCTTAGGAAACTGACAAGAAGAGTAGATCCTCTTCAGTCCAATACACTTTTCATGCTGGCAACAGACGCCCGTGCTATTTGCCCTGTATATGAAATTGGGAGCACAATAGTGACTCTTCTTACCAGAAAACAACTCTTGCTCGTAGGACAAGAAACTGCATGGAATTCAACTCCATTTAGGACTGGGAAACAAACGCTAGCTTGCCTTACAAGAAACACACTCTGCTTTTGAGAAAAGAGCACTCTTCTACTCTACTGTGTTTCCTATGGGGTCCGAACACTGAGCTTGCTCAGAACAAAAGAACTGTGCTTCCTACACACATGGGCCATATCTAGTTCAACTCTGCTTCGGAAACTGACAAGAACAGTAGCTCCTCTTCAGTCCAATACACTGGACTTGCTGGGAGCAGACGCGAGTGCTATTTGCACTGTGTATGGCAAAGGGAGCACCATAGTGACTTTCCTTACCAGAAAACAACTGTTGCTCGTAGTATCAGAAACTGCATGTGATTCAATTCCATTTAGGACTGGGAAACAAACGCTAGCTCCCCTTACAAGAAACACACTCTGCTTTTGAGAAAAGAGCATTCTTCTACTCTACTGTGTTTCCTAATGTGCCAAAACAGTGAGCTTGCTCAGAACAAAAGAACTGTGCTTCCTACACTCGGGCCATATCGGTTCAACTCTGCTTAGGAAACTGACAAGAACAGTAGCTCCTATTCAGTCCAATACACTGTACTTGCTAGGAGCAGACGCGAGTGCTATTTGCACTGTGTATGGCAATGGGAGCGCAATAGTGACTCTTCTTACCAGAAAACAACTCGTGCTCATAGGACCAAAAACTGCATGGGATTCAACTTCATTTCTCACTGGGAAACAAACGCTAGCTCGCCTTACAAGAAACACACTCTGCTTTTGAGAAAAGAGCACTCTTCTACTCTACTGTGTTTCCTATAGGGCCAGAACAGTGAGCTTGCCTAGAACAAAAGAACTGTGCTTCCTATACACACGGGCCATATCTAGTTCAACTCTGCTTAGGAAACTGACAAGAACAGTAGATCCTCTTCAGTCTAACACACTGTACATGCTGGGAACAGATGCCAGTGCTATTTGCCCTGTGTATGACAATGGGAGCGCAATAGTGACTCTTCTTACGAGAAAACAACTCTTGCTCGTAGGACCGCAAACTGCATATGATTCAACTCCACTTAGGACAGGAAAACAAACGCTAGCTTGCCTTACAAGAAACACACTCTGCTTTTGAGAAAAGAGCACTCTTCTACTCTACTGTGTTTTCTAAGGGGTCCGAAAAGTGAGCTTGCTCAGAACAAAAGAACTATGCTTCCTACACACACGGCCATATCTACTTCAATTCTGCTTAGGAAACTGACAAGAACAGTAGCTCTTCTTCAGTCCAATACACTGTACATGCTGGGAACAGACGCCAGTGCTATTTGCCCTGTGTATAACAATGGGAGCGCAATAGTGACTCTTCTTAACAGAAAACAACTCTTGCTCGTAGGACTGCAAACTGCATGTGATTCAACTCCATTTAGGAGAGGGAAACAATCGCTAGCTCGCCTTACAAGAAACACACTATGCTTTTGAGAAAAGAGCCCTCTTCTACTATACTGTGTTTCCTTTAGGGCCAGAATAGTGAGCATGCTCAGAACAAAAGAACTGTGCTTCCTACACACACGACCATATCTAGTTCAACTGTGCTTATGAAACTGACAAGAACAGTAGATCCTCCTCAGTCCAATATAGTGTACTTGCTGGGAACAGACGCCAGTGCTATTTGCCCTGTGTATGACAATGGGAGCACATTAGTGACTCTTCTTACCAGAAAACAACTCTTGCTCGTAGGACCAGAATCTGCATGGAATTCAACTCCATTTAGGACTGGGAAACAAACCCTAGCTCACCTTACAAGAAACAAACTCTGCTTCTGAGAAAAGGGCACTCTTCTACTCTACAGTGTTTCCTATGGGGTCCGAACAGTGAGCTTGCTCAGAACAAAAGAACTGTGCTTCCTACACACATGGGCCATATCTAGTTCAACTCTGCTTAGGAAACTGACAAAAACAGTAGCTCCTCTTCAGTCCAATACAATGTACCTGCTGGGAACAGACGCGAGTGCTATTTGCACTGTGTATTGCAATGGGAGCGCAATAGTGATTTCCCTTACCAGAAAGCAACTCTTGCTCGTAGGACCAAAAACTGCATGTGATTCAACTCCATTTAGGACTGGGAAACAAACACTAGCTCGCCTTACAAGAAACACTCTCTGCTTTTGAGAAAAGAGCACTCTTCTACTCTACTGTGTTTCCTATGGGATCCGAACAGTGAGCTTGCTCAGAACAAAACAACTGTGCTTCCTACACACACGAGCCATATCAAGTTCAACTCTGCTTAGGAAACTGACAAGAACAGTAGCTCCTCTTCAGTCCAATACACTGTACTTGCTGGGAACAGATGCGAGTGCTATTTGCACTGTGTATGACAATGGAAGCGCAATAGTGACTCTTCTTACCAGAAAACAACTCTTGCTCGTAGGACCAGAAACTGCATGGGATTCAACTCCATTTCTGACTGGGAAACAAACACTAGCTCGCCTTATAAGACACATACTCTGCTTTTGAGAAAAGAGCACTCTTCTACTCTACTGTGTTTTCTATGGGGTCCGAACAGTGAGCTTGCTCAGAACAAAAGAACTGTGCATCCTACACATGGGCCATATTTAGTTCAACTCTGCTTAGGAACCTGACAAGAACAGTAGCTCCTCTTCAGTCCAATACACTATACTTGCTGGGAATAGACGCGAGGGCTATTTGTACTGTGTATGGCAAAAGGAGCGCAATAGTGACTATTCTAACCAGAAAACAACTCTTGCTCTTAGGACCAGAAACTCCATGTGTATTTCAACTCCATTTAGGATTGGGAAACAAATGCTAGCTCGCCTTACAAGAAACACACTCTGCTTTTGAGAAAGGAGCTCTCTTCTACTCTACTGTGTTTCCTATGGGGTTTGAACAGTGAGCTTGCTCAGAACAAATGAACTGTGCTTCCTACACACACGGGCCATATCTAGTTCAACTCTGATTAGGAAACTTACGAGAACAGTAGCTCCTCTTCAGTCAATACACTGTACATGCTGGGAACAGACGCGAGTGCTATTTGCATTGTGTACAGCAATGGATGCACAATAGTGACTTCTTACCAGAAAACAACTCTTGCTCTTAGGACCTGAAACTGCATTTGATTCAATCCACTTAGGACTGGGAAACAAACGCTAGCTCGCCTTACAAGAAACACGCTCTGCTTTTGAGAATAGGGCACACAACTACTCTACTGTGTTTCCTATGGGGTCCGAACAGTGAGCTTGCTCAGAACAAAACAACTGTGCTTCCTTCACACGGGTCATATCTAGTTCAACTCTGCTTAGGAAACTGACAAGAACAGTAGCTCTACTTCAGCCCAATACACTGTTATTGCTGGGAACAGATGTGATTGCTATTTGCACTGTGTATGGCAATGCGAGCACAATAGAGACTTTCCATACCAGAAAAAACTCTTGCTTGTATGACCCGAAACTGCATGTGTATTTCAACTCCATTTAGGACTGGGAAACAAATGCTAGTTCGCCTTACAAGAAACACACTCTGCTTTTGAGGAAAGAGCACTCTTCTACTCTACTGTGTTTCCTATAGGGCCAGAACAGTGAGCTTGCTGAGAACAAAAAAACTGTGCTTCCTACACACACGGGCCATATCTAGTTCAACTCTGCTTAGGAACATGACAAGAACAGTATATCCTCTTCAGTCCAATACACTGTACATGCTGGGAACAGACGCCAGTGCTATTTGCCCTGTGTATGGCAAAGGGAGCGCAATAGTGACTCTTCTAACCAGAAAACAACTCTTGCTCGTAGGACCAGAAACTGCATGTTTATTTCAACTCCATTTCTGACTGGGAAACAAAAGTTAGCTCTCCTTACAAGAAACGTACTCTGCTTTTGAGAAAAGAGCACTCTTCTACTCTACTGTGTTTCCTTTATGGCCAGAACAGTGAGCTTGCTCAGAACAAAAGAACTGTGCTTCCTACACACATGGGCCATATCTGGTTCAACTCTGCTTAGGAAACTGACAAGAACAGTAGCTCCTCTTCAGTCCAATACACTGTACTTGCTGGGAACAGACACGAGGGCTATTTGTACTGTGTATGGCAAAAGGAGCACAATAGTGACTATTCTAACCAGAAAACAACTCCTGCTCGTAGGACCAGAAACTGCATGTGTATTTCAACTCCATTTAGGACTGGGAAACAAATGCTAGCTCACCTTACAAGAAACACACTCTGCTTTTGAGAAAAAAGCTCTCTTCTACTCTACTGTGTTTCCTATGGGGTTCGAACAGTGAGATTGCTCAGAACAAAAGAACTGTGCTTCCTACACACACGGGCCATATCTAGTTCAACTCTGATTAGGAAACTTACGAGAACAGTAGCTCCTCTTCAGTCCAATACACTGTACTTGCTGGGAACAGATGCGCGTGCTATTTGCAATGTGTATGGCAATGGGAGCTCAATAGTGACTTTCCTTCCCAGAAAGCAACTATTGCTCATAGGACCAAAAACTGCATGTGATTCAACTCCATTTAGGACTGGGAAACAAACGCTAGCTCGCCTTACAAGAAACACACTCTGCTTTTGAGAAAAGAGCACTCTTCTCCTCTACTGTGTTTCCTATGGGGTCCGAACAATGAGCTTGCTCAGAACAAAAGATCTGTGCTTCCTACACACACGGGCCATATCTAGTTCAAGTCCGCTTAGGAAACTGACAAGAACAGTAGCGACTCTTCAGTTCAATATTCTGTACTTGCTGGGAACACACGCGAGTGCTATTTGCACTGTGTTTGGCAATGGGAGCACAATAGTGACTTTCCTTACCAGAAAACAATTCTTGCTCGTAGGACCAGAAACTGCATGGGATTCAACTCCATTTCGGACTGGGAAACAAATGCTAGATCGCCTTACAAGAAACACAGTCTGCTTTTGAGAAAAGAGCACTCTTCTACTCTACTGTGTTTCCTATGGGGTCCGAACAGTGAGCTTGCTCAGAACAAAACAACTGTGCTTCCTTCACACGGGTCATATCTAGTTCAACTCTGCTTAGGAAACTGACAAGAACAGTAGCTCTACTTCAGCCCAATACACTGTTATTGATGGGAACAGATGTGATTGCTATTTGCACTGTGTATGGCAATGGGAGCACAATAGTGACTTTCCATACCAGAAAAAACTCTTGCTTGTATGACCCGAAACTGCATGTGTATTTCAACTCCATTTAGGACTGGGAAACAAATGCTAGTTCGCCTTACAAGAAACACACTCTGCTTTTGAGGAAAGAGCACTCTTCTACTCTACTGTGTTTCCTATAGGGCCAGAACAGTGAGCTTGCTGAGAACAAAAAAACTGTGCTTCCTACACACACGGGCCATATCTAGTTCAACTCTGCTTAGGAACATGACAAGAACAGTATATCCTCTTCAGTCCAATACACTGTACATGCTGGGAACAGACGCCAGTGCTATTTGCCCTGTGTATGGCAAAGGGAGCGCAATAGTGACTCTTCTAACCAGAAAACAACTCTTGCTCGTAGGACCAGAAACTGCATGTTTATTTCAACTCCATTTGGGACTGGGAAACAAAAGCTAGCTCTCCTTACAAGAAACGTACTCTGCTTTTGAGAAAAGAGCACTCTTCTACTCTACTGTGTTTCCTTTATGGCCAGATCAGTGAGCTTGCTCAGAACAAAAGAACTGTGCTTCCTACACACACGGGCCGTATTTAGTTCAACTCTGCTTAGGAAACTGAAAAGAACAGTAGCTCCTCTTCAGTCCAATACACTGTACTTGCTGGGAACAGACGCCAGTGCTATTTGCAGTGTGTATGGCAATGGGAACACAATAGTGACTCTTCTTACCAGAAAAAGCTCTTGCTCATAGGACCAGAAACTGCATGGGATTCAACTCCATTTAGGACTGGGAAACAAATGCTAGTTCGCCTTACAAGAAACACACTCTGCTTTTGAGAAAAGAGCACTCTTCTACTCTACTGTGTTTCCTATAGGGCCAGAATAGTGAGCTTGCTCAGAACAAAAGAACTGTGCTTCCTACACACACGGTTCATATCTAGTTTAACTGTGCTTAGGAAACTGACAAGAACAGTAGCTCCTCTTCAATCCAATACACTGTACTTGCTGGGAACAGACGCGAGTGCTATTTGCACTGTGTATGGCAATTGGAGCACAATAGTTACTCTTCTTACCAGAAAACTCTCTTGCTCGTAGGACCAGAAGCTGCATGGGATTCAACTCCATTTAGGACTTGGAAACAAAAGTTAGCTCTTCTTACAAGAAACATACTCTGCTTTTGATAAAAGAGCACTCTTCATCTCTACTGTGTTTCCTTTATGGCCAGTACAGTGAGCTTGCTCAGAACAAAAGAACTGTGCTTCCTACACACACGGCCATATCTAGTTCAACTCTGCTTAGGAAACTGAGAAGAACAGTAGATCCTCTTCAGTCCAATACAGTGTACTTGCTGGGAACAGACACCAGTGCTGTTAGCCCTTTGTATGACATTGGGAGTGCAATAGTGACTCTTCTTACCAGAAAACAACTCTTGCTCGTAGGACCAGAAACTGCATGGGATTCAACTCCTTTTTGGATTAGGAAACAAACGCTAACTTGCCTCACATGAAACCCACTCTGCTTCTGAGAAAAGGGCACTCTTCTACTCTACTCTGTTTCCTATGGGGTCCGAACAGTGAGCTTGCTCAGAACAAAAGAACAGTGCATCCTACACACACGGACCATATCTAGTTCAACTCTGCTTAGGAACCTGACAAGAACAGTAGCTCCTCTTCAGTCCAATACAATGTACTTGCTGGGAACGGACGAAGGGCTATTTGTACTGTGTATGGCAAAAGGAGAGCAATAGTGACTATTCTAACCAGAAAACAACTCTTGCTCGTAGGACCAGAAACAGCATGTGTATTTCAACTCCATTTAGGACTGGGAAACAAACGCTAGCTCTCCTTACAAGAAACACACTCTGCTTTTGAGAAAAAAGCACTCTTCTACACTACTGTGTTTCCTATAGGGCCAGAATAGTGAGTTTACTCAGTAAAAAAGAACTGTGCTTCCAACACACACGGCCATATCTAGTTCAATTCTGCTTGCAAAACTGACAACAACAGTAGATCCTCTTCAGTCCAATACACTGTACATGCTGGGAACAGACGCCAGTGCTATTTGCCCTGTGTATGACAATGGGAGCGCAATAGTGACTCTTCTTACGAGAAAACAACTCTTGCTCGTAGGACCGCAAACTGCATATGATTCAACTCCACTTAGGACAGGAAAACAAAGGCTAGCTTGCCTTACAAGAAACACACTATGCTTTTGAGAAAAGGGCACTCTTCTACTCTACAGTGTTTTCTATGGGGTCCGAAAAGTGAGCTTGCTCAGAACAAAAGAACTATGCTTCCTACACACACGGCCATATCTACTTCAATTCTGCTTAGGAAACTGACAAGAACAGTACATCCTCTTCAGTCCAATACACTGTACATGCTGGGAACAGACGCCAGTGCTATTTGCCCTGTGTATGACAATGGGAGCGCAATAGTGACTCTTCTTAACAGAAAACAACTCTTGCTCGTAGGACTGCAAACTGCATGTGATTCAACTCCATTTAGGAGAGGGAAACAAACGCTAGCTCGCCTTACAAGAAACACACTATGCTTTTGAGAAAAGAGCACTCTTCTACTATACTGTGTTTCCTTTAGGGCCAGAATAGTGAGCTTGCTCAGAACAAAAGAACTGTGCTTCCTACACACACGGCCATATCTAGTTCAACTGTGCTTATGAAACTGACAAGAACAGTAGATCCTCCTCAGTCCAATACAGTGTATTTGCTGGGAACAGACGCCAGTGCTATTTGCCCTGTGTATGACAATGGGAGCACAATAGTGACTCTTCTAACCAGAAAACAACTCTTGCTCGTAGGACCAGAATCTGCATGGAATTCAACTCCATTTAGGACTGGGAAACAAACCCTAGCTCACCTTACAAGAAACAAACTCTGCTTCTGAGAAAAGGGCACTCTTCCACTCTACAGTGTTTCCTATGGGGTCCGAACAGTGAGCTTGCTCAGAACAAAAGAACTGTGCTTCCTACACACATGGGCCATATCTAGTTCAACTCTGCTTAGGAAACTGACAAGAACAGTAGCTCCTCTTCAGTCCAATACAATGTACTTGCTGGGAACAGACGCGAGTGCTATTTGCACTGTGTATGGCAATGGGAGCGCAATAGTGATTTCCCTTACCAGAAAACAACTCTTGATAGTAGGACCAAAAACTGCATGTGATTCAACTCCATTTAGGACTGGGAAACAAACGCTAGCTCGCCTTACAAGAAACACTCTCTGCTTTTGAGAAAAGAGCACACTTCTACTCTACTGTGTTTCCTATAGGGCCAAAACAGTGAGCTTGCTCAGAACAAAAGAACTGTGCTTCCAAAACACAGGGCCATATCTAGTTCAGTTCTGCTTAGGAAACTGACAAGAACAGTAGATCCTCTTCAGTCCAATACACTGTACTTGCTATAAGAGACGTGAGTGCTATTTGAACTGTGTATGACAATGGGAGCACAATAGTGACTCTTCTTACCAGAAAACAACTCTTGCTCATAGGAACAAAAACTGCATGTGATTCAACTCCATTTAGGACTGGGAAACAAACGCTAGCTCGCCTTACAAGAAACACACTCTGCTTTTGAGAAAAGAGCACTCTTCTACTCTACTGTGTTTCCTATAGGGCCAAAACAGTGAGCTTGCTCAGAACAAAAGAACTGTGCTTCCAAAACACACGGCCATATCTAGTTCAGTTCTGCTTAGGAAACTGACAAGAACAGTAGGTCCTATTCAGTCCAATACACTGTACTTGCTATAAGAGACGTGAGTGCTATTTGAACTGTGTATTACAATGGGAGCACAATAGTGACTCTTCTTACCAGAAAACAACTCTTGCTCGTAGGACCAGAAACTGCATGTGATTCAACTCCATTTAGGACTGGGAAGCAAACGCTAGTGTGCCTTACAAGAAACACACTCTGCTTTTGAGAAAAGAGCACTCTTCTACTCTACTGTGTTTCCTATAGGGCCAGAATAGTGAGCTTGCTCAGAACAAAAGAACTGTGCTTCCTACACACACGGTTCATATCTAGTTTAACTGTGCTTAGGAAACTGACAAGAACAGTAGCTCCTCTTCAATCCAATACACTGTACTTGCTGGGAACAGACGCGAGTGCTATTTGCACTGTCTATGGCAATTGGAGCACAATAGTTACTCTTCTTACCAGAAAACACTCTTGCTCGTAGGACCAGAAGCTGCATGGGATTCAACTCCATTTAGGACTTGGAAACAAAAGTTAGCTCTTCTTACAAGAAACATACTCTGCTTTTGATAAAAGAGCACTCTTCAACTCTACTGTGTTTCCTTTATGGCCAGTACAGTGAGCTTGCTCAGAACAAAAGAACTGTCCTTCCTACACACATGGCCATATCTAGTTCAACTCTGCTTAGGAAACTGAGAAGAACAGTAGATCCTCTTCAGTCCAATACAGTGTACTTGATGGGAACAAACACCCGTGCTGTTTGCCCTGTGTATGACAATGGGAGTGCAATAGTGACTCTTCTTACCAGAAAACAACTCTTGCTCGTAGGACCAGAAACTGCATGGGATTCAACTCCTTTTTGGATTAGGAAACAAACGCTAACTTGCCTCACATGAAACCCACTCTGCTTCTGAGAATAGGGCACTCTTCTACTCTACTGTGTTTCCTATGGGGTCCGAACAGTGAGCTTGCTCAGAACAAAAGAACAGTGCATCCTACACACACGGACCATATCTAGTTCAACTCTGCTTAGGAACCTGACAAGAACAGTAGCTCCTCTTCAGTCCAATACACTGTACTTGCTGGGAACGGACGAAGGGCTATTTGTACTGTGTATGGCAAAAGGAGAGCAATAGTGACTATTCTAACCAGAAAACAACTCTTGCTCGTAGGACCAGAAACAGCATGTGTATTTCAACTCCATTTAGGACTGGGAAACAAACACTAGCTCTCCTTACAAGAAACACACTCTGCTTTTGAGAAAAAAGCACTCTTCTACACTACTGTGTTTCCTATAGGGCCAAAATAGTGAGCTTGCTCAGTAAAAAAGAACTGTGCTTCCAACACACACGGCCATATCTAGTTCAATTCTGCTTGCAAAACTGACAACAACAGTAGATCCTCTTCAGTCCAATACACTGTACATGCTGGGAACAGACGCCAGTGCTATTTGCCCTGTGTATGACAATGGGAGCGCAATAGTGACTCTTCTTACGAGAAAACAACTCTTGCTCGTAGGACCGCAAACTGCATATGATTCAACTCCACTTAGGACAGGAAAACAAAGGCTAGCTTGCCTTACAAGAAACACACTATGCTTTTGAGAAAAGGGAACTCTTCTACTCTACAGTGTTTTCTATGGGGTCCGAAAAGTGAGCTTGCTCAGAACAAAAGAACTATGCTTCCTACACACACGGCCATATCTACTTCAATTCTGCTTAGGAAACTGACAAGAACAGTAGATCCTCTTCAGTCCAATACACTGTACATGCTGGGAACAGACGCCAGTGCTATTTGCCCTGTGTATGACAATGGGAGCGCAATAGTGACTCTTCTTAACAGAAAACAACTCTTGCTCGTAGGACTGCAAACTGCATGTGATTCAACTCCATTTAGGAGAGGGAAACAAACGCTAGCTCGCCTTACAAGAAACACACTATGCTTTTGAGAAAAGAGCACTCTTCTACTATACTGTGTTTCCTTTAGGGCCAGAATAGTGAGCTTGCTCAGAACAAAAGAACTGTGCTTCCTACACACACGGCCATATCTAGTTCAACTGTGCTTATGAAACTGACAAGAACAGTAGATCCTCCTCAGTCCAATACAGTGTACTTGCTGGGAACAGACGCCAGTGCTATTTGCCCTGTGTATGACAATGGGAGCATAATAGTGACTCTTACCAGAAAACAACTCTTGCTCGTAGGACCAGAATCTGCATGGAATTCAACTCCATTTAGGACTGGGAAACAAACCCTAGCTCACCTTACAAGAAACAAACTCTGCTTCTGAGAAAAGGGCACTCTTCTACTCTACAGTGTTTCCTATGGGGTCCGAACAGTGAGCTTGCTCAGAACAAAAGAACTGTGCTTCCTACACACATGGGCCATTCTAGTTCAACTCTGCTTAGGAAACTGACAAGAACAGTAGCTCCTCTTCAGTCCAATACAATGTACTTGCTGGGAACAGACGCGAGTGATATTTGCACTGTGTATGGCAATGGGAGCGCAATAGTGATTTCCCTTACCAGAAAACAACTCTTGCTAGTAGGACCAAAAACTGCATGTGATTCAACTCCATTTAGGACTCTGAAACAAACACTAGCTCGCCTTACAAGAAACACTCTCTGCTTTTGAGAAAAGAGCACACTTCTACTCTACTGTGTTTCCTATAGGGCCAAAACAGTGAGCTTGCTCAGAACAAAGGAACTGTGCTTCCAAAACACAGGGCCATATCTAGTTCAGTTCTGCTTAGGAAACTGACAAGAACAGTAGATCCTCTTCAGTCCAATACACTGTACTTGCTGGGAACAGATGCGCGTGCTATTTGCAATGTGTATGGCAATGGGAGCTCAATAGTGACTTTCCTTCCCAGAAAGCAACTATTGCTCATAGGACCAAAAACTGCATGTGATTCAACTCCATTTAGGACTGTGAAACAAACGCTAGCTCGCCTTACAAGAAACACACTCTGCTTTTGAGAAAAGAGCACTCTTCTCCTCTACTGTGTTTCCTATGGGGTCCGAACAATGAGCTTGCTCAGAACAAAAGATCTGTGCTTCCTACACACACGGGCCATATCTAGTTCAAGTCCGCTTAGGAAACTGACAAGAACAGTAGCGACTCTTCAGTTCAATATTCTGTACTTGCTGGGAACACACGGGAGTGCTATTTGCACTGTGTTTGGCAATGGGAGCGCAAAAGTGACTTTCCTTACCAGAAAACAACTCTTGCTCATAGGACCAGAAACTGCATGTGACTCAACTCCATTTAGGACTGGGAAACAAATGCTAGCTCGCCTTACAAGAAACACACTCTGCTTTTGAGAAAAGAGCACTTTTCTACTCTACTGTGTTTCCTTTACGGCCAGAATAGTCAGGTTGCTCAGAACAAAAGAACTGTGCTTCCTACACACAAGGGCCATATCTAGTTCAACTCAGCTTAGGAAACTGACAAGAACAGTAGCTCTTCTTCAGTCCAATACACTGTACATGCTGGGAACAGATGCCAGTGCTATTTGCCCTGTGTATGACAATGGGAGCGCAATAGTGACTCTTCTTACCAGAAAACAACCCTTGCTCGTAGGACCAGAAACTGCATGTGACTCAACTCCATTTACGACTGGGAAACAAACGCTAGCTCGCCTTACAAGAAATACACTCTGCTTTTGAGAAAAGAGCACTCTTCTACTCTAGTGTGTTGACTTTAGGGCCAGATCAGTCAGGTTGCTCAGAACAAAAGAACTGTGCCTCCTACACACAGGGCCATATCTAGTTCAACTCTGCTTAGGAAACTGACAAGAACAGTAGCTCCTCTTCAGTCCAATAAACTGTACATTCTGGGAACAGATGCCAGTGATATTTGCCCTGTGCATGTCAATGGGAGCACAATAGTGACTCTTCTTACCAGAAAACAACTCTTGCTCGTAGGACCAGAAACTGCATGTGATTCAACTCCATTTAGGCCTGGGAAACAAACACTATCTCGCCTTACAAGAAACACACTGTGCTTTTGAGAAACGAACAGTCTTCTACTCTACTGTGTTTCCTATGGGGTCCAAACAGTGAGCTTGCTCAGAACAAAAGAACTGTGCTTCCTACACACACGGGCCATATCTAGTTCAACACTGCTTAGGAAACTGACAAGAACAGTAGCTCCTCTTCTGTTCAATACACTGTACTTGCTGGGAACTTTCGCGAGTGCTACTTGATCAGTGTATGTCATTGGGAGCACAATAGTGACTTTCATTACCAGAAAACAACTCTTGCTCCTAGGACCAGAAACTGCATGTGAATCAACTCCATTTAGGACTGGGAAACATACGCTATCTCGCCTTACATGAAAGACACTCTGCTTTTGAGAAAAGAGCACTCTTCTACTCTACTGTGTTTCCTATGGGGTCCGAACAGTGAGCTTGCTCAGAACAAAAGAAGTGTGCTTCCTACACACACGGGCCATATCTAGTTCAACTCTGCTTAGGAAACTGACAAGAACAGTAGCTCCTCTTCAGTCCAATACACTGTACATGCTGGGAACACATGCCAGTGCTATTTGCCCTCTGCATGTCAATGGGAGCACAATAGTGACTCTTCTTACCAGAAAACAACTCTTGCTCCTAGGACCAGAAAGTGCATGTGAGTCAACTCCATTTAGGTCTGGGAAACAAACGCTATCTCGCCTTACAAGAAACACACTCTGCTTTTGAGAAACAAACAATCTTCTACTCTACTGTGTTTCCTATGGGGTCCAAACAGTGAGCTTGCTCAGAACAAAAGAACTGTGCTTCCTACACACACGGGCCATATCTAGTTCAACACTGCTTAGGAAACTGACAAGAACAGTAGCTCCTCTTCTGTTCAATACAGTGTACTTGCTGGGAACAGTTGCGAGTGCTACTTAAACAGTGTATGTCATTGGGAGCGCAATAGTGACTTTCATTACCAGAAAACAACTCTTGCTTCTAGGACCAGAAACTGCATGTGATTCAACTCCATTTAGGACTGGGAAACATACGCTATCTCGCCTTACAAGAAACACACTCTGCTTTTGAGAAAAGAGCACTCTTCTACTCTACTGTGTTTCCTACGGGGTCCGAACAGTGAGCTTGCTCAGAACAAAAGAACTGTGCTTCCTACACACACAGGCCATATCTAGTTCAACTCTGCTTAGGAAACTGACAAGAACAGTAGCTCCTCTTCAGTTCAATACACTGTACTTGCTGGGAACAGTCGCGAGTGCTACTTGAGCAGTGTATGGCATTGTGAGCGCAATAGTGACTTTCCTTACCAGAAAACAACTCTTGCACGTAGGACCAGAAACTGCATGGGATTCAACTCCATTTAGGACTGGAAAACAAAAGCTATCTCGCCTTACAAGAAACACACTCTTCTTTTGAGAAAAGAGCACTCTTCTACTCTAATATGTTTCCTATGGGGTCCGAACAGTGAGCTTGCTCAGAACAAAAGATCTGTGCTTCCTACACACACCGGCCATATCTAGTTCAACTCTGCTTAGGAAACTGACAAGAACAGTAGCTCCTCTTCAGTTCAATATACTGTCCTTGCTGGGAACAGATGCGAGTGCTATTTGCACTGTGTATGGCAATGGGAGCGCAATAGTGACTTTCCTTACCAGAAAACAATTCTTGCTCGTAGGACAAGAAACTGCATGGGATTCAACTCCATTTAGGACTGGGAAACAAACGCTAGATCGCCTTACAAGAAACACAGTCTGCTTTAGAGAAAATAGCACTCTTCTACTCTACTGTGTTTCCTATGGGGTCCGATGGGGTCCGAAGAATGAGATTGCTGAGAACAAATGATCTGTGCTTCCTACACACACGGCCATATCTAGTTCAATTCTGCTTAGGAACCTGACAAAAATAGTAGATCCTCTTCAGTCCAATACAATGTACATGCTGGGAACAGACGCCAGTGCTATTTGCCCTGTGTATGACAATGGGAGCGCAATAGTGACTCTTCTTACCAGAAAACAACTCTTGCTCGTAGGACCAGAATCTGCATGTGATTCAACTCCATTTAGGACTGGGAAACAAACGCGAGCTCACCTTACAAGAAACACACTCTGCTTTTGAGAAAAGAGCACTCTTCTACTCTTCTGTGTTTCCTATGGGGTCCGAACAGTGAGGTTGCTCAGAACAAAAGAACTCTGCTTCCTACACACACTGGCCATATCTAGTTCAACTCTGCTTAGGAAACTGAGAAGAACAGTAGATCCTCTTCAGTCCAGTACACTGTACTTTCTGGGAACTGACGCGAGTGCTATTTGCACTGTGTATGGCAATGGGAGCTCAATAGTGACTTTCCTTACCAGAAAACAACTCTTGCATATAGGACCGGAAACTGCATGTGACTCAACTCCATTTAGGACTGGGAAACAAATGCTAGATCGCCTTACAAGAAACACACTCTGCTTTTGAGAAAAGAGCACTCTTCTACTCTACCATGTTTCCTTTAGGGCCAGAACAGTCAGGTTGCTCAAAAACAATGGAATTGAGATTCCTACACACACGGGCCATATCTAGTTCAACTCTGCTTAGGAAACTGACAAGAACAGTAGCTCCTCTTCAGTCCAATACACTGTACATGCTGGGAACAGATGCCAGTGCTATTTGCCCTCTGCATGTCAATGGGAGCACAATAGTGACTCTTCTTACCAGAAAACAACTCTTGCTCCTAGGACCAGAAAATGCATGTGAGTCAACTCCATTTAGGACTGGGAAACAAACGCTATCTCGCCTTACAAGAAACACACTGTGCTTTTGAGAAACGAACAGTCTTCTACTCTACTGTGTTTCCTATGGGGTCCAAACAGTGAGCTTGCTCAGAACAAAAGAACTGTGCTTCCTACACACACGGGCCATATCTAGTTCAACACTGCTTAGGAAACTGACAAGAACAGTAGCTCCTCTTCTGTTCAATACACTGTACTTGCTGGGAACAGTCGCGAGTGCTACTTGATCAGTGTATGTCATTGGGAGCACAATAGTGACTTTCATTACCAGAAAACAACTCTTGCTCCTAGGACCAGAAAGTGCATGTGATTCAACTCCATTTAGGACTGGGAAACATACGCTATCTCGCCTTACAAGAAAGACACTCTGCTTTTGAGAAAAGAGCACTCTTCTACTCTACTGTGTTTCCTATGGGGTCCGAACAGTGAGCTTGCTCAGAACAAAAGAAGTGTGCTTCCTACACACACAGGCCATATCTAGTTCAACTCTGCTTAGGAAACTGACAAGAACAGTAGCTCCTCTTCAGTCCAATACACTGTACATGCTGGGAACAGATGCCAGTGCTATTTGCCCTCTGCATGTCAATGGGAGCACAATAGTGACTCTTCTTACCAGAAAACAACTCTTGCTCCTAGGACCAGAAAATGCATGTGAGTCAACTCCATTTAGGACTGGGAAACAAACGCTATCTCGCCTTACAAGAAACACACTCTGCTTTTGAGAAACGAACAATCTTCTACTCTACTGTGTTTCCTATGTGGTCCAAACAGTGAGCTTGCTCAGAACAAAAGAACTGTGCTTCCTACACACACGGGCCATATCTAGTTCAACTCTGGTTAGGAAACTGACAAGAACAGTAGCTCCTCTTCTGTTCAATACACTGTACTTGCTGGGAACAGTTGCGAGTGCTACTTAAACAGTGTATGTCATTGGGAGCACAATAGTGACTTTCATTACCAGAAAACAACTCTTGCTTCTAGGACCAGAAACTGCATGTGATTCAACTCCATTTAGGACTGGGAAACATACGCTATCTCGCCTTACAAGAAACACACTCTGCTTTTGAGAAAAGAGCACTCTTCTACTCTACTGTGTTTCCTATGGGGTCCGAACAGTGAGCTTGCTCAGAACAAAAGAACTGTGCTTCCTACACACACCGGCCATATCTAGTTCAACTCTGCTTAGGAAACTGACAAGAACAGTATCTCCTCTTCAGTTCAATATACTGTCCTTGCTGGGAACAGATGCGAGTGCTATTTGCACTGTGTATGGCAATGGGAGCGCAATAGTGACTTTCCTTACCAGAAAACAATTCTTGCTCGTAGGACAAGAAACTGCATGGGATTCAACTCCATTTAGGACTGGGAAACAAACGCTAGATCGCCTTACAAGAAACACAGTCTGCTTTAGAGAAAATAGCACTCTTCTACTCTACTGTGTTTCCTATGGGGTCCGATGGGGTCCGAAGAATGAGATTGCTGAGAACAAATGATCTGTGCTTCTAACACACACGGCCATATCTAGTTCAATTCTGCTTAGGAACCTGACAAAAACAGTAGATCCTCTTCAGTCCAATACACTGTACATGCTGGGAACAGACGCCAGTGCTATTTGCCCTGTGTATGACAATGGGAGCGCAATAGTGACTCTTCTTACCAGAAAACAACTCTTGCTCGTAGGACCAGAATCTGCATGTGATTCAACTCCATTTAGGACTGGGAAACAAACGCGAGCTCACCTTACAAGAAACACACTCTGCTTTTGAGAAAAGAGCACTCTTCTACTCTTCTGTGTTTCCTATGGGTCCGAACAGTGAGGTTGCTCAGAACAAAAGAACTGTGCTTCCTACACACACTGGCCATATCTAGTTCAACTGTGCTTAGGAAACTGAGAAGAACAGTAGATCCTCTTCAGTCCAGTACACTGTACTTTCTGGGAACTGACGCGAGTGCTATTTGCACTGTGTATGGCAATGGGAGCTCAATAGTGACTTTCCTTACCAGAATACAACTCTTGCTCATAGGACCGGAAACTGCATGTGACTCAACTCCATTTAGGACTGGGAAACAAATGCTAGCTCGCCTTACAAGAAACACACTCTGCTTTTGAGAAAAGAGCACTCTTCTACTCTACCATGTTTCCTTTAGGGCCAGAACAGTCAGGTTGCTCATAAACAAAGGAACTGTGATTCCTACACACACGGGCCATATCTAGTTCAACTCTGCTTAGGAAACTGACAAGAACAGTAGCTCCTCTTCAGTCCAATACACTGTACATCCTGGGAACAGATGCCAGTGCTATTTGCCCTGTGCATGTCAATGGGAGCACAATAGTGACTATTCTTACCAGAAAACAACTCTTGCTCCTAGGACCAGAAAATGCATGTGAGTCAACTCCATTTAGGACTGGGAAACAAACGCTATCTCGCCTTACAAGAAACACACTGTGCTTTTGAGAAACGAACAGTCATCTACTCTACTGTGTTTCCTATGTGCTCCAAACAGTGAGCTTGCTCAGAACAAAAGAATTGTGCTTCCTACACACACGGGCCATATCTAGTTCAACACTGCTTAGGAAACTGACAAGAACAGTAGCTCCTCTTCTGTTCAATACACTGTACTTGCTGGGAACAGTTGCGAGTGCTACTTAAACAGTGTATGTCATTGGGAGCGCAATAGTGACTTTCATTACCAGAAAACAACTCTTGCTTCTAGGACCAGAAACTGCATGTGATTCAACTCCATTTAGGACTGGGAAACATAGGCAATCTCGCCTTACAAGAAACACACTCTGCTTTTGAGAAAAGAGCACTCTTCTACTCTACTGTGTTTCCTATGGGGTCCGAACAGTGAGCTTGCTCAGAACAAAAGAACTGTGCTTCCTACACACACGGGCCATATCTAGTTCAACTCTGCTTAGGAAACTGACAAGAACAGTAGCTCCTCTTCAGTTCAATACACTGTCCTTGCTGGGAACAGACGCGAGTGCTATCTGCACTGTGTATGGCACTGGGAGCGCAATAGTGACTTTCCTTACCAGAAAACAATTCTTGCTCGTAGGACCAGAAACTGCATGGGATTCAACTCCATTTAGGACTGGGAAACAAACGCTAGATCGTCTTACAAGAAACACAGTCTGCTTTAGAGAAAATAGCACTCTTCTACTCTACTGTGTTTCCTATGGAGTCTGATGGGGTCCGAAGAGTGAGCTTCCTGAGAACAAAAGATCTGTGCTTCCTACACACACGGCCATATCTAGTTCAATTCTGCTTAGGAACCTGACAAAAACAGTAGATCCTCTTCAGTCCAATACACTGTACATGCTGGGAATAGACGCCAGTGCTATTTGCCCTGTGTATGACAATGGGAGCGCAATAGTGACTCTTCTTACCAGAAAACACACTCTGCTTTTGAGAAAAGAGCACTCTTCTACTCTACTGTGTTTCCTATGGGGTCCGAACAGTGAGCTTGCTCAGAACAAAAGAACTGTGCTTCCTACACACACGGGCCATATCTAGTTCAACTCTGCTTAGGAAACTGAGAAGAACAGTAGATCCTCTTCAGTCCAGTACACTGTACTTTCTGGGAACTGACGCGAGTGCTATTTGCACTGTGTATGGCAATGGGAGCACAATAGTGACTTTTCTTACCAGAAAACAATTCTTGCTCATAGGACTGGAAACTGCATGTGACTCAACTCCATTTAGGACTGGGAAACAAATGCTAGCTCGCCTTACAAGAAACACACTCTGCTTTTGAGAAAAGAGCACTCTTCTACTCTACCGTGTTTCCTTTCGGGCCAGAACAGTCAGGTTGCTCAGAACAAAAGAACTGTGATTCCTACACACACGGGCCGTATCTAGTTCAACTCTGCTTAGGAAACTGTCAAGAACAGTAGCTTCTTTTCAGTACAATACACTGTACATGCTGGGAACAGATGACAGTGCTATTTGCCCTGTGTATGACAATGGGAGCACAAAAGTGACTCTTCTTACCAGAAAACAATTCTTGCTCGTAGAACCAGAAACTGCATGTGATTCAATTACATTTAGGAATGGGAAACAAACGCTAGCTCCTCTTACAAGAAACACACTCTGCTTTTGAGAAAAGAGCACTCTTCTACTCTACTGTGTTTCCTACGGGGTCCGAACAGTGAGCTTCCTCAGAACAAAAGAACTGTGCTTCCTACACACGGGCCATATCTAGTTCAACTCTGCTTAGGAAACTGACAAGAACAGTAGCTCCTCTTCAGTTCAATACACTGTACTTGCTGGGAACAGGCACGAGTGCTATTTGAACAGTGTATGGCAATGGGAGCACAATAGTGACTTTTTTTTTACCAAAAAACAACTCTTGCCCGTAGGACCAGAAACTGCATGTGATTCAACTCCATTTAGGACTGGGAAACAAACGCTATCTCGCCTTACAAGAAACAAACTCTGGTTTTGAGAAAAGCGCACTCTTCTACTCTACTGTGTTTCCTATGGGGTCCAAACAGTGAGCTTGCTCACAACAAAAGAACTGTGCTTCCTACACACACGGGCCATATCTAGTTCAACTCTGCTTATTAAACTGACAAGAAGAGTAGCTCTGCTTCAGTCAAATACACTGTACTTGCTGGGAACAGACGCGAGTGCTATTTGCACTGTGTATGGCAATGGGAGCGCAATAGTGACTTTCCTTACCAGAAAACAATTTTTGCTCGTAGGACCAGAAACTGCATGTGACTCAACTCCATTTACGACTGGGAAACAAACGCTAGCTCGCCTTACAAGAAACACACTCTGCTTTTGAGAAAAGAGCTCTCTTCTGCTCTACTATGTTTCCTTTAGGGCCGGAACAGTCAGGTTGCTCAGAACAAAAGAACTGTGCTTCCTACACACAGGGGACATATCTAGTTCAACTCTGCTTAGGAAACTGACAAGAACAGTAGCTCCTCTTCAGTCCAATACACTGTAAATGCTGGGAACACATGCCAGTGCTATTTGCCCTGTGCATGTCAATGGGAGCGCAATAGTGACTCTTCTTTGCAGAAACCAACACTTGTTTGTAGGACCAGAAACTGCATGTGATTCACTCCATTTAGGACTGGGAAACAAACGGTATCTCGCCTTACAAGAAACACACTCTGCTTTTGAGAAAAGAGCACTCTTTTACTCTACTGTGTTTCCTATGGGGTCCAAACAGTGAGCTTGCTCAGAACAAAAGAAGTGTGCTTCCTACACACACGGGCCATATCTAGTTCAACTCTGCTTAGGAAACTGACAAGAACAGTAGCTCCTCTTCAGTCCAATACACTGTACATGCTGGGAACAGATGCCAGTGCTATTTGCCCTGTGCATGTCAATGGGAGCACAATAGTGACTCTTCTTACCAGAAAACAACTCTTGCTCCTAGGACCAGAAAATGCATGTGAGTCAACTCCATTTAGGACTGGGAAACAAACGCTATCTCGCCTTACAAGAAACACACTCTGCTTTTGAGAAACGAACAGTCTTCTACTCTACTGTGTTTCCTATGGGGTCCAAACAGTGAGCTTGCTCAGAACAAAAGAACTGTGCTTCCTACACACACGGGCCATATCTAGTTCAACACTGTTTAGGAAACTGACAAGAACAGTAGCTCCTCTTCTGTTCAATATACTGTACTTGCTGGGAACAGTTGCGAGTGCTACTTAAACAGTGTATGTCATTGGGAGCGCAATAGTGACTTTCATTACCAGAAAACAACTCTTGCTTCTAGGACCAGAAACTGCATGTGATTCAACTCCATTTAGGACTGGGAAACATAGGCAATCTCGCCTTACAAGAAACACACTCTGCTTTTGAGAAAAGAGCACTCTTCTACTCTACTGTGTTTCCTATGGGGTCCGAACAGTGAGCTTGCTCAGAACAAAAGAACTGTGCTTCCTACACACACGGGCCATATCTAGTTCAACTCTGCTTAGGAAACTGACAAGAACAGTAGCTCCTATTCAGTTCAATACACTGTCCTTGCTGGGAACAGACGCGAGTGCGATCTGCACTGTGTATGGCACTGGGAGCGCAATAGTGACTTTCCTTACCAGAAAACAATTCTTGCTCGTAGGACCAGAAACTGCATGGGATTCAACTCCATTTAGGACTGGGAAACAAACGCTAGATCGTCTTACAAGAAACACAGTCTGCTTTAGAGAAAATAGCACTCTTCTACTCTACTGTGTTTCCTATGGGGTCTGATGGGGTCCGAAGAGTGAGCTTCCTGAGAACAAAAGATCTGTGCTTCCTACACACACGGCCATATCTAGTTCAATTCTGCTTAGGAACCTGACAAAAACAGTAGATCCTCTTCAGTCCAATACACTGTACATGCTGGGAATAGACGCCAGTGCTATTTGCCCTGTGTATGACAATGGGAGCGCAATAGTGACTCTTCTTACCAGAAAACACACTCTGCTTTTGAGAAAAGAGCACTCTTCTACTCTACTGTGTTTCCTATGGGGTCCGAACAGTGAGCTTGCTCAGAACAAAAGAACTGTGCTTCCTACACACACGGGCCATATCTAGTTCAACTCTGCTTAGGAAACTGAGAAGAACAGTAGATCCTCTTCAGTCCAGTACACTGTACTTTCTGGGAACTGACGCGAGTGCTATTTGCACTGTGTATGGCAATGGGAGCACAATAGTGACTTTTCTTACCAGAAAACAATTCTTGCTCATAGGACTGGAAACTGCATGTGACTCAACTCCATTTAGGACTGGGAAACAAATGCTAGCTCGCCTTACAAGAAACACACTCTGCTTTTGAGAAAAGAGCACTCTTCTACTCTACCGTGTTTCCTTTAGGGCCAGAACAGTCAGGTTGCTCAGAACAAAAGAACTGTGATTCCTACACACACGGGCCATATCTAGTTCAACTCTGCTTAGGAAACTGTCAAGAACAGTAGCTCCTTTTCAGTCCAATACACTGTACATGCTGGGAACAGATGACAGTGCTATTTGCCCTGTGTATGACAATGGAGCACAAAAGTGACTCTTCTTACCAGAAAACAATTCTTGCTCGTAGAACCAGAAACTGCATGTGATTCAACTACATTTAGGACTGGGAAACAAACGCTAGCTCCTCTTACAAGAAACACACTCTGCTTTTGAGAAAAGAGCACTCTTCTACTCTACTGTGTTTCCCTACGGGGTCCGAACAGTGAGCTTCCTCAGAACAAAAGAACTGTGCTTCCTACACACGGGCCATATCTAGTTCAACTCTGCTTAGGAAACTGACAAGAACAGTAGCTCCTCTTCAGTTCAATACACTGTACTTGCTGGGAACAGGCACGAGTGCTATTTGAACAGTGTATGGCAATGGGAGCACAATAGTGACTTTTTTTTTTACCAAAAAACAACTCTTGCCCGTAGGACCAGAAACTGCATGTGATTCAACTCCATTTAGGACTGGGAAACAAACGCTATCTCGCCTTACAAGAAACAAACTCTGCTTTTGAGAAAAGTGCACTCTTCTACTCTACTGTGTTTCCTATGGGGTCCAAACAGTGAGCTTGCTCACAACAAAAGAACTGTGCTTCCTACACACACGGGCCATATCTAGTTCAACTCTGCTTATTAAACTGACAAGAAGAGTAGCTCTGCTTCAGTCAAATACACTGTACTTGCTGGGAACAGACGCGAGTGCTATTTGCACTGTGTATGGCAATAGGAGCGCAATAGTGACTTTCCTTACCAGAAAACAATTCTTGCTCGTAGGACCAGAAACTGCATGTGACTCAACTCCATTTACGACTGGGAAACAAACGCTAGCTCGCCTTACAAGAAACACACTCTGCTTTTGAGAAAAGAGCTCTCTTCTACTCTACTATGTTTCCTTTAGGGCCGGAACAGTCAGGTTGCTCAGAACAAAAGAACTGTGCTTCCTACACACAGGGGAACATTACTAGTTCAACTCTGCTTAGGAAACTGACAAGAACAGTAGCTCCTCTTCAGTCCAATGCACTGTAAATGCTGGGAACACATGCCAGTGCTATTTGCCCTGTGCATGTCAATGGGAGCGCAATAGTGACTCTTCTTTGCAGAAACCAACACTTGTTTGTAGGACCAGAAACTGCATGTGATTCACTCCATTTAGGACTGGGAAACAAACGGTATCTCGCCTTACAAGAAACACACTCTGCTTTTGAGAAAAGAGCACTCTTTTACTCTACTGTGTTTCCTATGGGGTCCGAACAGTGAGATTGCTCAGAACAAAAGAAGTGTGCTTCCTACACACACGGGCCATATCTAGTTCAACTCTGCTTAGGAAACTGACAAGAACAGTAGCTCCTCTTCAGTCCAATTCACTGTACATGCTGGGAACACATGCCAGTGCTATTTGCCCTCTGCATGTCAATGGGAGCACAATAGTGACTCTTCTTACCAGAAAACAACTCTTGCTCCTAGGACCAGAAAATGCATGTGAGTCAACTCCATTTAGGACTGGGAAACAAACGCTATCTCGCCTTACAAGAAACACACTGTGCTTTTGAGAAACGAACAATCTTCTACTCTACTGTGTTTCCTATGGGGTCCAAACAGTGAGCTTGCTCAGAACAAAAGAACTGTGCTTCCTACACACACGGGCCCTATCTAGTTCAACACTGTTTAGGAAACTGACAAGAACAGTAGCTCCTCTTCTGTTCAATATACTGTACTTGCTGGGAACAGTTGCGAGTGCTACTTAAACAGTGTATGTCATTGGGAGCGCAATAGTGACTTTCATTACCAGAAAACAACTCTTGCTTCTAGGACCAGAAACTGCATGTGATTCATCTCCATTTAGGACTGGGAAACATAGGCAATCTCGCCTTACAAGAAACACACTCTGCTTTTGAGAAAAGAGCACTCTTCTACTCTACTGTGTTTCCTATGGGGTCCGAACAGTGAGCTTGCTCAGAACAAGAAGAACTGTGCTTCCTACACACACGGGCCATATCTAGTTCAACTCTGCTTAGGAAACTGACAAGAACAGTAGCTCCTCTTCAGTTCAATACACTGTCCTTGCTGGGAACAGACGCGAGTGCTATCTGCACTGTGTATGGCACTGGGAGCGCAATAGTGACTTTCCTTACCAGAAAACAATTCTTGCTCGTAGGACCAGAAACTGCATGGGATTCAACTCCATTTAGGACTGGGAAACAAACGCTAGATCGTCTTACAAGAAACACAGTCTGCTTTAGAGAAAATAGCACTCTTCTACTCTACTGTGTTTTCCTATGGGGTCTGATGGGGTCCGAAGAGTGAGCTTCCTGAGAACAAAATATCTGTGCTTCCTACACACACGGCCATATCTAGTTCAATTCTGCTTAGGAACCTGACAAAAACAGTAGATCCTCTTCAGTCCAATACACTGTACATGCTGGGAATAGACGCCAGTGCTATTTGCCCTGTGTATGACAATGGGAGCGCAATAGTGACTCTTCTTACCAGAAAACACACTCTGCTTTTGAGAAAAGAGCACTCTTCTACTCTACTGTGTTTCCTATGGGGTCCGAACAGTGAGCTTGCTCAGAACAAAAGAACTGTGCTTCCTACACACACGGGCCATATCTAGTTCAACTCTGCTTAGGAAACTGAGAAGAACAGTAGATCCTCTTCAGTCCAGTACACTGTACTTTCTGGGAACTGACGCGAGTGCTATTTGCACTGTGTATGGCAATGGGAGCACAATAGTGACTTTTCTTACCAGAAAACAATTCTTGCTCATAGGACTGGAAACTGCATGTGACTCAACTCCATTTAGGACTGGGAAACAAATGCTAGCTCGCCTTACAAGAAACACACTCTGCTTTTGAGAAAAGAGCACTCTTCTACTCTACCGTGTTTCCTTTAGGGCCAGAACAGTCAGGTTGCTCAGAACAAAAGAACTGTGATTCCTACACACACGGGCCATATCTAGTTCAACTCTGCTTAGGAAACTGTCAAGAACAGTAGCTCCTTTTCAGTCCAATACACTGTACATGCTGGGAACAGATGACAGTGCTATTTGCCCTGTGTATGACAATGGGAGCACAAAAGTGACTCTTCTTACCAGAAAACAATTCTTGCTCGTAGAACCAGAAACTGCATGTGATTCAACTACATTTAGGACTGGGAAACAAACGCTAGCTCCTCTTACAAGAAACACACTCTGCTTTTGAGAAAAGAGCACTCTTCTACTCTACTGTGTTTCCTACGGGGTCCGAACAGTGAGCTTCCTCAGAACAAAAGAACTGTGCTTCCTACACACGGGCCATATCTAGTTCAACTCTGCTTAGGAAACTGACAAGAACAGTAGCTCCTCTTCAGTTCAATACACTGTACTTGCTGGGAACAGGCACGAGTGCTATTTGAACAGTGTATGGCAATGGGAGCACAATAGTGACTTTTTTTTTACCAAAAAACAACTCTTGCCCGTAGGACCAGAAACTGCATGTGATTCAACTGCATTTAGGACTGGGAAACAAACGCTATCTCGCCTTACAAGAAACAAACTCTGCTTTTGAGAAAAGCGCACTCTTCTACTCTACTGTGTTTCCTATGGGGTCCAAACAGTGAGCTTGCTCACAACAAAAGAACTGTGCTTCCTACACACACGGGCCATATCTAGTTCAACACTGCTTAGGAAACTGACAAGAACAGTAGCTCCTCTTCTGTTCAATACACTGTACTTGCTGGGAACATTCGCGAGTGCTACTTGATCAGTGTATGTCATTGGGAGCACAATAGTGACTTTCATTACCAGAAAACAACTCTTGCTCCTAGGACCAGAAACTGCATGTGATTAAACTCCATTTAGGACTGGGAAACATACGCTATCTCGCCTTACAAGAAAGACACTCTGCTTTTGAGAAAAGAGCACTCTTCTACTCTACTGTGTTTCCTATGGGGTCCGAACAGTGAGCTTGCTCAGAACAAAAGAACTGTGCTTCCTACACACACGGGCCATATCTAGTTCAACTCTGCTTAGGAAACTGACAAGAACAGTAGCTCCTCTTCAGTTCAATACACTGTACTTGCTGGGAACAGTCCCGAGTGCTACTTGAGCAGTGTATGGCATTGTGAGCGCAATAGTGACTTTCCTTACCAGAAAACAACTCTTGCACGTAGGACCAGAAACTGCATGGGATTCAACTCCATTTAGGACTGGGAAACAAAAGCTTTCTCGCCTTACAAGAAACACACTCTGCTTTTGAGAAAAGAGAACTCTTCTACTCTAATGTGTTTCCTATGGGGTTCGAACAGTGATCTTGCTCAGAACAAAAGATCTGTGCTTCCTACACACACGGGCCATATCTAGTTCAACTCTGCTTAGGAAACTGACAAGAACAGTAGCTCCTCTTCAGTTCAATATACTGTCCTTGCTGGGAACAGACGCGAGTGCTATTTGCACTGTGTATGGCAATGGGAGCGCAATAGTGACTTTCCTTACCAGAAAACAATTCTTGCTCATAGGACCAGAAACTGCATGGGATTCAACTCCATTTAGGACTGGGAAACAAACGCTAGATCGCCTTACAAGAAACACAGTCTGCTTTAGAGAAAATAGCACTCTTCTACTCTACTGTGTTTCCTATGGGGTCCGATGGGGTCCAAAGAGTGAGCTTCCTGAGAACAAAAGATCTGTGCTTCCTACACACACGGCCATATCTAGTTCAATTCTGCTTAGGAACCTGACAAAAACAGTAGATCCTCTTCAGTCCAATACACTGTACTTGCTGGAAACAGACGCGACTGCTATTTGCACTGTGTATGGCAAAGGGAGCGCAAGAGTGACTTTCCTTAAGAGAAAACAACTCTTGCTGGTAGGACCAAAAACTGCATGTGATTCAACTCCATTTAGGACTGGAAACAAACGCTAGCTCGCCTTACAAGAAACACTCTCTGCTTTTGAGAAAAGAGCACTCTTCTACTCTACTGTGTTTCCTATAGGGCCAGAACAGAGAGCTTGCTCAGAACAAAAGAACTGTGCTTCCTATATACACGGACATACCTAGTTCAATTATGCTTAGGAACCTGACAAGAACAGTAGGTTCTCTTCAGTCCAATACACCGTACATGCTGGGAACCGACACCAGTGCTATTTGCCCTGTGTATGACAATGGGAGCGCAATAGTGACTCTTCTTACCAGAAAACAACTCTTGCTCGTAGGACCAGAAACTGCATGTGATTCATCTCCATTTAGGACTGGGAAACAAACGCTAGCTCGCCTTACAAGAAACACACTCTGCTTTTGAGAAAAGGGCACTCTTCTACTCTATTGTGTTTCCTACGGGGTCCGAACTGTGAGCTTGCTCAGAACAAAAGACCTGTGCTTCCTACACACACGGGCCATATCTAGTTCAACTCTGCTTAGGAAACTGACAAGAACAGTAGCTGCTCTTCAGTCCAATACACTGTACATGCTGGGAACAGATGCCTGTGCTATTTGCCCTGTGTATGACAATGGGAGCGCAATAGTGACTCTTCTTACCAGAAAACAACTCTTGCTCGTAGGACCACAAACTGCATGGGATTCAAGTCCATTTAGTACTGTGTAACAAACGCTGTCTCGCCTTACAGGAAACACACTCTGCTTTTGAGAAAAGGGCACTCTTCTACTCTATTGTGTTTCCTATGGGGTCCGAACAGTGAGCTTGCTCAGAACAAAAGAACTGTGCATCCTACACACACGGGCCATATCTAGTTCAACTCTGCTTAGGAAACTGACAAGAACAGTAGCTGCTCTTCAGTCCAATACACTGTACTTGCTGGGAACAGACGCGAGTGCTATTTGCACTGTGTATGGCAATGGGAGCGCAATAGTGACTCTTCTTACCAGAAAACAACTCTTGCTCGTAGTACCAGAAACTGCATGGGACTCAACTCTATTTCTGACTGGGAAAAAACACTAGTTCGACTTTCAAGAAAAACAATCAAATTTTGAGAATAGAGCACTCATCTACTCTACTGTGTTTCCTATGATGTCCGCATAGTGTGCTTTCTCAGAACAAAAGTACTGTGCTTCCTACACACATGGGATATATCTGGTTCAACTCCTCTTATGAAAATGACAAGAACAGTAGCTCCTCTTCAGTCCAATACACTGTACTTGCTGGGAACAGACGCGAGTGCTATTTGCACTATGTATGGGAATGGGAGCGCAATAGTGACTTTCCTTACCAGAAAACAACTCTTGCTCATAGGACCAGAAACTGGATGTGATTCAACTCCATTTAGGACTGGGAAACAAATGCTAGCTCGCCTTACAAGGAACACACTCTGCTTTTGAGAAAAGAGCACTCTTCTACTCTATTGTGTTTCCTACGGGGTCCGAACTGTGAGCTTGCTCAGAACAAAAGACCTGTGCTTCCTACACACACGGGCCATATCTGGTTCAACTCTGCTTAGGAAACTGACAAGAACAGTAGCTCCTCTTCAGTCCAATACACTGTACTTGCTGGGAACAGACGCAAGGGCTATTTGCCCTGTGTATGACAATGGGTGCGCAATATTGACTCTTCTTACCAGAAAACAACTCTTACTCGTAGGACCAGAAACTGCATGGGATTCAACTCCATTTCTGACTCGGAAGTAAATACTAGCTCGCCTTTCAAGGAACACAATCTAATTTTGAGAAAAGAGCACTCATCTACTCTACTGTGTTTCCTATGGTGTCCGCACAGTGTGCTTTCTCAGAAAAAACGAACTGTGTTTCCTACACACACGGGCCATATCTAGTTAAACTCCTCTTAGGAAAATGACAAGAACAATAGCTCCTCTTCAGTCCAATACACTGTACTTGCTGGGAACAGACGCGAGTGCTATTTGCACTATGTATGGCAATGGGAGCGCAATAGTGACTTTCCTTACCAGAAAACAACTCTTGCTCATAGGACCAGAAACTGCAAGTGATTCAACTCCATTTAGGACTGGGAAACAAACACTAGCTCGCCTTACAAGAAACACACTCTGCTTTTGAGAAAAGAGCACTCTTCTACTCTATTGTGTTTCCTATAGGGCCAGAACAGTGAGCTTGATCAGAACAAGAGAACTATGCCTCCTACACACACGGCCATATCTAGTTCAATTCTGCTTAGGAAACTGACAAGAACAGTAGATCCTCTTCAGTCCAATACACTGTACTTGCTGGGAACAGACGCCAGTGCTATTTGCCCTGTGTATGACAATGGGAGCACAATAGTGACTCTTCTTACCAGAAAACCACTCTTGCTCGTAGGACCAGAAACTGCATGGGATTCAACTCCATATAGGACTGGGAAAAAAACGCCAGCCCGCCTTACAAGAAACACACTCTGCTTTTGAGAAAAGAGCACTCCTCTACACTACTGTGTTTCCTATGGGGTCCGAACAGTGAGCTTGCTTAGAAAAAAACAACTGTGCTTCCTACACACACGGGCCATATCTAGCTCAACTCTGCTTAGGAAACTGACAAGAACTGTAGCTCCTCTTCAGTCCAATATACTGTACTTGCTGGGAACCGACGCCAAAGCTATTTGCACTGTGTATGACATTGTGAGCGCAATAGTGATTCTTCTTACTAGAAAACAATTCTTGTTCGTAGGACCAGAAACTGCATGGGATTCAACTCCATTTAGGACTGGGAAACAAACGCTAGCTCGCCTTACAAGAAACACACTCTGCTTTTGAGAAAAGAGCACTCATCTACTCTACTGGGTTTCCTATGGGGTCCGAACAATGAGCTTGCTCAGAAAAAAAGACCTGTGCTTCCTACACACACGGGCCATATGTAGTTCAACTCTGCTTAGGAAAATTACAAGAACAGTAGCTGCTCTTCAGTCCAATACACTGTACTTGCTGGGAACATAAGCAAGTGCTATTTGAACTCTGTATGTCAATGAGATCGCAATAGTGACTTTCCCTACCAGAAAACATCTCTTGCTTATAGGACCAGAAACTGCATGTGATTCAACTCCATTTAGGTCTGGGAAACAATCGCTAGCTCGTTTTACAAGAAACACACTCTACTTTAGAGAAAAGATCACTCTTCTACTCTACTGTGTTTCCTATGGGGTCCGAACTGTGAGCATGCTCAGAACAAAAGAACTGTGCTTCCTACATACACGGCCATATCCAGTTCATTTCTGCTTAGGAACCTGAGAAGAACAGTAGATTCTCTTCAGTCCAATACACTGTACATGCTGGGAACAGATGCCAGTGCTATTTGCCCTGTGTATGACAATGGGAGCACAATAGTGACTCTTCTTACCAAAAAACAACTCTTGCTCGTATGACCACAAACTGCATGGGATTCAACTCCATTTAGTACTGGGTAACAAACGCTATCTCGCCTTACAAGAAACACACTCTGCTTTTCAGAAAAGAGCACGCTTCTACTCTACTGTGTTACCTATGGGGTCCGAACAGTGAGCTTGCTCAGAACAAAAGAACTGTGCTTCCTACACACTCGGGCCATATCTAGTTCAACTCTGCTTAGGAAACTGACAAGAACAGTAGCTCCTATTCAATCCAATACACTGTACTTGCTGGGAACAGACGCGAGTGCTATTTGCACTGTGTATGGCAATGGGAGCACAATAGTGACTCTTCTTACCAGAAAGCAACTCTTGCTCGTAGGACCACAAACTGCATGGGATTCAACTCCGTTTCTGACTGGGAAACAAACACTAGCTCACCTTTCCAGAAAAACAATCAAATTTTGAGAAGAGAGCACTCATCTACTCTACTGTGTTTCCTATGATGTCCGCACAGTGAGCTTTCTCAGAACAAAAGAAGTGTGCTTCCTACACACATGGACCATATCTGGTTCAACTCCTCTTAGGAAAATGACAAGAACAGTAGCTCCTCTTCAGTCCAATACACTGTACTTGCTGGGAACAGACGCGAGTGCTATTTGCACTATGTATGGAAATGGGAGTACAACAGTGACTTTCCTTACCAGAAAACAACTCTTGCTCATATGACCAGAAACTGCATGTGATTCAACTCCATTTAGGACTGGGAAACAAATGCTAGCTCGCCTTACAAGAAACACACTCTGCTTTTGAGAAAAGAGCAATCTTCTACACTTCTGTGTATCCTATAGGGCCAGAACAGTGAGCTTGATCAGAACAAGAGAACTGTGCTTCCTACACACACGGCCATATCTACTTCAATTCTGCTTAGGAAACTGACAAGAACAGTAGATCCTCTTCAGTCCAATACACTGTACATGCTGGGAACAGACGCCAGTGCTATTTGAACTGTGTATGACAATGGGAGCACAATAGTGACTCTTCTTACCAGAAAACAACTCTTGCTTGTAGGACCACAAACTACATGGGATTCAACTCCATTTAGTACTGGGAAACAAACGCTATCTTGCCTTACAAGAAACACACTCTGCTTTTGAGAAAAGAGCACGCTTCTACTCTATTGTGTTTCCAAAGTGGTCTGAACAGTGAGCTTGCTCAGAACAAAAGAACTGTGCTTCCTACACACACGGCCATATCTAGTTCAACTCTGCTTAGGAAACTGACAAGAACAGTAGCTCCTCTTCAGTCCAATACACAGTACTTGCTGGAAACAGACGCGACTGCTATTTGCACTGTGTATGGCAAAGGGAGCGCAATAGTGACTTTCCTTAAGAGAAAACAACTCTTGCTGGTAGGACCAAAAACTGCATGTGATTCAACTCCCTTTAGGACTGGAAACAAACGCTAGCTCGCCTTACAAGAAACACACTCTGCTTTTGAGAAAAGAGTACTCTTCTACTCTACTGTGTTTCCTATAGGGCCAGAACAGAGAGCTTGCTCAGAACAAAAGAACTGTGCTTCCTACACACACGACCATAACTAGTTCAATTCTGCTTAGGAACCTGACAAGAACAGTAGGTTCTCTTCAGTCCAATACACCATACATGCTGGGAACCGACGCCAGTGCTATTTGCCCTGTGTATGACAATGGGAGCGCAATATTGACTCTTCTTACCAGAAAACAACTCTTGCTCATAGGACCAGAAACTGCATGTGATTCAACTCCATTTAGGACTGGGAAACAAACGCTAGCTCGCCTTACAAGAAACACACTCTTCTTTTGAGAAAAGGGCACTCTTCTACTCTATTGTGTTTCCTACGTGGTCCGAACTGTGAGCTTGCTCAGAACATTAGAACTGTGCTTCCTACACACTCGGGCCATATCTAGTTCAACTCTGCTTAGGAAACTGACAAGAACAGTAGCTCCTCTTCAGTCCAATACACTGTACATGCTGGGAACAGATGCCTGTGCTATTTGCCCTGTGTATGACAATGGGAGCGCAATAGTGACTCTTATTACCAGAAAACCACTCTTGCTCATAGGACCACAAACTTCATGGGATTCAACTTTATTTAGTACTGGGTAACAAACGCTGTCTCGCCTTACCGGAAACACACTCTGCTTTTGAGAAAAGGGCACACTTCTACTCTATTGTGTTTCCTACGGGGTCCAAACTGTGAGCTTGCTCAGAACAAAAGAACTGTGCTTCCTACACACACGGGCCATATCTAGTTCAACTCTGCTTAGGAAACTGACAAGAACAGTAGCTGCTCTTCAGTCCAATACACTGTACTTGCTGGGAACAGACGCGAGTGCTATTTACACTGTGTATGGCAATGGGAGCGCAATAGTGACTCTTCTTACCAGAAAACAACTCTTGCTCGTTGTACCAGAAACTGCATGGGACTCAACTCCATTTCTGACGGGTAAACAAACACTTGCTCGACTTTCAAGAAAAACAATCAAATTTTGAGAATAGAGCACTCATCTACTCTACTGTGTTTCCTATGATGTCCGCATAGTTTGCTTTCTCAGAACAAAAGAACTGTGCTTCCTACACACATGGGATATATCTGGTTCAACTCCTCTTATGAAAATGACAAGAACAGTAGCTCCTCTTCAGTCCAATACACTGTACTTGCTGGGAACAGACGCGAGTGCTATTTGCACTATGTATGGGAAAGGGAGCACAATAGTGACTTTCCTTACCAGAAAACAACTCTTGCTCATAGGACCAGAAACTGGATGTGATTCAACTCCATTTAGGACTGGGAAACAAATGCTAGCTCGCCTTACTAGGAACACACTCTGCTTTTGAGAAAAGGGCACTCTTCTACTGTATTGTGTTTCCTACGGGGTCCGAACTGTGAGCTTGCTCAGAACAAAATACCTGTGCTTCCTACACACACGGGCCATATCTGGTTCAACTCTGCTTAGGAAACTGACAAGAACAGTAGCTCCTCTTCAGTCCAATACACTGTACTTGCTGGGAACAGACGCCAGTGCTTTTTGCCCTGTGTATGACAATGGGTGCGCAATATTGACTCTTCTTACCAGAAAACAACTCTTGCTCGTAGGACCAGAAACTGCATGTGATTCAACTTCATTTAGGACTGCGAAAAAAATGCTAGCTCGCCTTACCAGAAACACACTCTACTTTTGAGAAAAGAGCACTCTTCTACTCTACTGTGTTTCCTATGGTGTCCGAACAGTGAGCTTGCTCAGAACAAAGAACTGTGCTTACTACACACACGGGCCATATCTGGTTCAACTCTGCTTAGGAAACTGACAAGAACAGTAGCTCCTCTTCAGTCCAATACACTGTACTTGCTGGGAACAGACGCAAGTGCTATTTGCACTGTGTATGGCAATGGGAGCGCAATAGTGACTCTTCTTACCAGAAAACAACTCTTACTCGTAGGACCAGAAACTGCATGGGATTCAACTCCATTTCTGACTGGGAAGTAAATACTTGCTCGCCTTTCAAGGAACACAATCTAATTTTGAGAAAAGAGCACTCATCTACTCTACTGTGTTTCCTATGGTGTCCGCACAGTGTGCTTTCTCAGAAAAAAAGAACTGTGTTTCCTACACACACGGGCCATATCTAGTTCAACTCCTCTTAGGAAAATGACAAGAACAGTAGCTCCTCTTCAGTCCAATACACTGTACTTGCTGGGAACCGACGCCAGTGCTACTTGCCCTGTGTATTTCAATGGGAGCACAATAGTGACTCTTCTTACCAGAAAACCACTCTTGCTCGTAGGACCAGAAACTGCATGGGATTCAACTCCATATAGGACAGGAAAAAAAAACGCTAGCCCGCCTTACAAGAAACACACTCTGCTTTTGAGAAAAGAGTACTCCTCTACACTACTGTGTTTCCTATGGGGTCGAACAGTGAGCTTGCTTAGAAAAAAATAACTGTGCTTCCTACACACACGGGCCATATCTAGTTCAAATCTGCTTAGGAACCTGACAAGAACAGTAGATCCTCTTCAGTCCAATACACTGTACTTGCTGGGAACAGACGCGAGTGCTATTTGCACAGTGTATGGCAATGGGAGCGCAATGTGACTTTCCTTACCAGAAAACAACTCTTGTTTGTAGGACCAAAAACTTCATGTGATTCAACTCCATTTAGGACTGGGAAAGAAATGCTAGCTCGCCTTAGAAGAAACACACTCTGCTTTTGAGAAAAGAGCACTCTTCTACTCTAATGTGTTTCCTATAGGGCCAGAACAGTGTACTTGCTCAGAACAAAAGAACTGTGCTTCCTACACACAAGACCATATCTAGTTCAATTCTGCTTAGGAACCTGACAAGAACAGTAGATTCTCTTCAGTCCAATACACTGTACATGTTGGGAACCGACGACAATGCTATTTGCACTGTGTATGACATTGAGAGCACAATAGTGATTCTTCTTACCAGAAAACAACTCTTGCTCGTAGGACCAGAAACTGCATGTAATTCAACTCCATTTAGGACTGGGAAACAAATGCTAGCTCGCCTACAAGAAACACACTCTGCTTTTGAGAAAAGAGCACTCATCTACTCTACTGGGTTTCCTATGGGGTCCGAACAGTGAGCTTGCTCAGAAAAAAAGAACTGTGCTTCCTACAGACATGGGCCATATGTAATTCAACTTTGCTTAGGTTACTGACAAGAACAGTAGCTCCTCTTCAGTCTAATACACTGTACTTGCTGAGAACAGACGCGAGTGCTATTTGTAGTCTGTATGGCAATGGGAGTGCAATAGTGACTCTTTGTACCAGAAAACAACTCTTGCTCTTAGGACCACAAACTGCATGTGACTCAACTCCATTTAGGACTGGGAAACAAACGCTAGCTCAACTCACAAGAAACAAACTCTGCTTTTGAGAAAAGAGCACTCTTCTACTCTACTGTGTTTCCTCTATGGCCAGAACAGTGAGCTTGCTCAGAACAAAAGGACTGCGCTTCCTACACACAGGGGCCATATCTAGTTCAACTCTGCTTAGGAAACTGACAAGAACAGTAGCTCCTCTTCAGTCCAATACTCTGTACATGCACGGAACAGATGCCAGTGCTATTTGCACTGTTTATGGCAATGGGAGCACAATAGTGACTCTTCTTACCAGAAAAATCTCTTGGTCGTAGGACCAGAAACTGCATGTGATTCAACTCCATATAGGACTGGGAAACAAACGCTAGCTCTGCTCACAAGAAACACACTCTGCTTTTGAGAAAAGAGCACACTTCTACTCTACTGTGTTTCCTCTATGGCCAGAACAGTGAGCTTGCTCAGAACAAAAAGACTGTGCTTCCTACACACAGGGGCCATATCTAGTTCAACTCTGCTTAGGAAACTGACAAGAACAGTAGCTCCTATTCAATCCAATACACTGTACTTGCTGGGAACAGACGCGAGTGCTATTTGCACTGTGTATGGCAATGTGAGCACAATAGTGACTTTCCTTACCAGAAAACAACTCTTGCTCGTAGGACCAGAAACTGCATGTGATTCAACTCCATTTAGGACTGGGTAACAAACGCTAGCTCGCCTTACCAGAAACAAACTCTGCTTTTGGGAAAAGAGCACTCTTCTACTCTACTTTGTTTTCTATGGGGTCCGAACAGTGAGCTTGCTCAGAACAAAAGAACTGTGCTTCCTACACACACGGCCATATCTAGTTCAATTCTGCTTAGGAAACTGACAAGAACAGTAGCTCCTATTCAGTCCAATACACTGTACTTGCTGGGAACAGACATGAGTGCTATTTGCACTGTGTATGGCTTTTGGAGCGCAATAGAGACTCTTCTTACCAGAAAACAACTCTTGCTCGTAGGACCAAAAACTGTCTGTGATTCAACTCCATTTAGGACTGGGAAACAAACGCGAGCTCGCCTTACAAGAAACACACTCTGCTTTAGAGAAAAGAGCACTCTTCTACTCTACTGTGTTTCCTGTAGGACCAGAAAAGTGAGCTTGCTCAGAACATAATAACTGTGCTTCCTACACACACGGACCGTATGTAGTTCAACTCTGCTTAGGAAACTGACAAGAACATTAGCTCCTCTCCAGTCCAATACACTGTACTTGCTGGGAACAGACACGAGTGCTATTTACACTGTGTATGCAATTAGAGTGCAATAGTGACTTTGCTTACCAGAAAACAACTCTTGCTCGTGGGTCCACAAACTGCATGTGATTCAACGCCATTTAGGACTGGGAAACAAATGCTTGCTCGCCTTACAAGAAACACACTCTGCTTTAGAAATAGAGCACTCTTCAACTCTACTGTGTTTCCTACAGGGCCAGAACAGTGAGCTTGCTCAGAACAAAAGAACTGTGCTTCCCACACACGGGCCATATCTAGTTCAACTCTGCTTAGGAAACTGACAAGAACAGTAGATCCTCTTCAGTCCAATACACTGTACTTGCTGGGAACAGACGCCAGTGCTATTTGCACTGTGTATGGCAATTGGAGCACAATAGTGAAACGTCTTACCAGAAAACAACTCTTGCTCATAGAACAAAAAACTGCATGTGACTCAACTCCATTTAGGACTGGGAAACAAACTCTAGCTCGCTTTATAAGAAACACACTCTGCTTTTGAGAAAAGAGCACTCTTCTACTCTACTGTGCTTCCTATAGGGCCAGAACAGTGAGCTTGCTCAGAAAAAAAGATCTGTGCTTCCTAAACACACGGGCCATATCTAGTTCAACTCTTCTTAGGAAACTGACAAGAACAGTAGCTCCTCTTCAGTCCAATACACTGTACTTGCTGGGAACAGACGGGAGGGCTATTTGCACTGTGTATGGCAATGGGAGCACTCTAGTGACTTTCCTTACCAGAAAACAACTCTTGCTCGTAGGACCAGAAACTGCATGTGATTCCACTCCATTTAGGAATGGGAAACAAAAGCTAGCTCCCCTTAAAAGAAACACACTCTACTTTTTAGAAAAAAGCACTCTTCTACTCTACTGTGTTTTCTATGGGGTCCGAACAGTGAGCTTGCTCAGAACAAAAAAACTGTGCTTCCTACACACACGGACATATCTAGTTCAAGTCTGCTTAGGAACCTGACAAGAACAGTAGATCCTCTTCAGTCCAATACACTGTACTTGCTGGAAACAGACGCGAGTGCTATTTGCACAGTGTATGGCAATGGGAGCGCAATGTGACTTTCATTACCAGAAAACAACTCTTGTTCGTAGGACCTGAAACTGCATGTGATTCAACTCCATTTAGGACTAGGAAACAAACGCTAGCTTGCGTTACAAGAAACACACTCTGCTTTTGAGAAAAGAGCACTCTTCTACTCTACTGTGTTTCATATAGGGCCAGAACAGTGAGTTTGCTCAGAACATAAGAACTGTGCTTCCTACACACACGGGCCATATCTAGTTCAACTCTGCTTAGGAAACTGACAAGATCAGTAGCTCCTCTTCAGTCCGATACACTGTACATGCTGGGAACAGACGCGAGTGCTATTTGCACTGTGTATGGCAATGGGAGCGCAATAGTGACTTTCATTACCAGAAAACAACTCTTGCTCGTAGGACCAGAAACTGCATGTGATTCAACTCCATTTAGGAATGGGAAACAAACCCTAACTCGCCTTACAAGAAACACACTCTGCTTTTGAGAAAAGAGCACTCTTCTACTCTACTGTGTTTCCTATAGGGTCCGAACAGTGAGCTTGCTCAGAACAAATGAACTGTGCTTCCTACACACAGGGCCATATCTAGTTCAAGTCTGCTTAGGAACCTGACAAGAACAGTAGATCCTCTTCAGTTCAATACACTGTACTTGCTGGGAACAGACGCCAGTGCTATTTGTCCTGTGTATGGCAATGGCAGCGCAATAGTGACTCTTCTTACCATAAAACAACTCTTGCTCGTAGGAGCAGAAACTGCATGTGATTCAACTCCATTTATTACTGGGAAACAAACACTAGTTCGCCTTACAAGAAACACACTCTGCATTAGAGAAAAGAGCACTCTTCTACTCTACTGTGTTTCCTATAGGGCCAGAACAGTGAACTTGCTCAGAACATTAGAACTGTGCTTCCTACACACACGGGCCATAACTACTTCAACTCTGCTTAGGAAACTGACAAGAACAGTAGCTCCTCTTCAGTCCGATACACTGTACTTGCTGGGAACAGACGCGAGTGCTATTTGCACTGTGTATGGCAATTGGAGCACAATAGTGACTCGTCTTACCAGAAAACAACTCTTGCTCGTATGACCAAAAACTGCATGTGACTCAACTCCATTTAGGACTGGGAGACAAACTCTAGGTCACCTTACAAGAAACACACTCTGTTTTTGAGAAAAGAGCACTCTTCTACTCTACTGTGTTTCCTATAGGGCCAGAACAGTTAGCTTGCTCAGAACAAATGAACTGTGCTTCCTAGACACACGGGCCATATCTAGTTCAACTCTGCTTAGGAAACTGAGAAGAACAGTAGCTCCTCTTCAGTCCAATACACTGTACTTGCTGGGAACTGATGCATGAGCCATTTGCACTGTGTATGGCAGTGGGAACACAATAGTGACTTTCCTTACCAGAAAACAACTCTTGGTCGTAGGACCAGAAACTGCTTGTGATTCAACTCCATTTAGGACTGGGAAACAAACGCTAGCTCGCCTTACAAGAAACACACTGCTTTAGAGAAAAGAGCACTCTTCTACTCTACTGTGTTTCCTATGGGGTCCAAAGAGTGAGCTTGCTCAGAACAAAAGAACTGAGGTTCCTACACACACGGAACATATGTAGTTCAACTCTGCTTAGGAAACTGACAAGAACAGTAGCTCCTCTTCAGTCCAATACACTGTACTTGCTGGGAACAGACGCGAGTGCTATTTACACTCTGTATGGCAATGAGAGCACAATAGTGACTTTCCTTACCAGAAAACAACAATTGCTCATAGGACCAGAAACTGGATGTGATTCAACTCCATTTAGGACTGGGAAACAAATGCTAGCTCGCCTTACAAGGAACACACTCTGCTTTTGAGAAAAGGGCACTCTTCTACTCTATTGTGTTTCCTACGGGGTCTGAACTGTGAGCTTGCTCAGAACAAAAGACCTGTGCTTCCTACACACACGGGCCATATCTGGTTCAACTCTGCTTAGGAAACTGACAAGAACAGTAGCTCCTCTTCAGTCCAATACACTGTACTTGCTGGGAACAGACGCAAGTGCTATTTGCCCTGTGTATGACAATGGGTGCGCAACATTGACTCTTCTTACCAGAAAACAACTCTTGCTCTTAGGACCAGAAACTGCATGTGATTCAACTCCATTTAGGACTGGGAAAAAAACGCTAGCTTGCCTTACAAGAAACACACTCTGCTTTTGAGAAAAGAGCACTCATCTACTCTACTGTGTTTCCTATGGGTTCCGAACAGTGAGCTTGCGCAGAACAAACGAACTGTGCTTCCTACACACACGGCCATATCTAGTTCAAGTCTGCTTAGGAACCTGACAAGAACAGTAGATCCTCTTCAGTCCAATACACTGTACTTGCTGGGAACAGACGCCAGTGCTATTTGTCCTGTGTATGGCAATGGCAGCACAATAGTGACACTTCTTACCATAGAACAACTCTTGCTTGTAGGACCAGAAACTGCATGTGATTCAACTCCATTTAGGACTGGGAAACAAACGCTAGCCTGCCTTACAAGAAACACACTCTGCATTAGAGAAAAGAGCACTCTTCTATTCTACTGTGTTTATTATATGGCCAGAACAGTGAGCTGGCTCAGAACAAAAGAACTGTGCTTCCTACACATGGGCCATATCTAGTTCAACTCTGCTTAGGAAACTGACAAGAACAGTAGCTCCTCTTCAGTCCAATACACTGTACTTTCTGGGAACAGACGCGAGTGCTATTTGCACTGTGTATGGCAATGGGAGCACAATAGTGACTTTCCTTACCAGAAAACAACTCTTGCTCGTAGTACCAGAAACTGCATGTGATTCAACTCCATTTAGGACTGGGAAACAAATGCTAGCTCGCCTTACATGAAACACACTCTGCTTTTGAGAAAAGAGCACTCTTCTACTCTACTGTGTTTCCTATGTGGTCCGAACAGTGAGCTTGCTCAGAACAAAAGAACTATGCTTCCTAAACACACGTGTCATATCTAGTTCAACTCTGCTTAGGAAACTGACAAAAACAGTAGCTCCTCTTCAGTCCAATACACTTTACTTGCGGGGAACAGACGCGAGTGCTATTTGCACTGTGTATGGAAATTGGAGCACAATAGTGACTCGTCTTACCAGAAAACAACTCTTGCTCATAGGACCAAAAACTACATGGGACTCAACTCCATTTAGGACTGGGAAACAAACGCTAGCTCGACTTCCAAGAAACACACTCTGCTTTTGAGAAAAGAGCACTCTTCTACTCTACTGTGCTTCCTATAGGGCCAGAACAGTGAGCTTGCTCAGAACAAAAGAACTGTGCATCCTACACACAGGGGCCATACCTAGTTCAACTCTTCTTAGGAAACTGAGAAGAACAGTAGCTCCTCTTCAGTCCAATACACTGTACTTGCTGGGAACAGACGGGAGGGCTATTTGCACTGTGTATGGCAACGGGAGTGCAATAGTGACTTTCTTTACCAGAAAACAACTCTTGCTCGTAGGACCAGAAACTGCATGTGATTCCACTCCATTTAGGACTGGAAACAAATCAAGCTCGCCTTACAAGAAACACACTCTGCTTTTGAGAAAAGAGCACTCTTCTACTCTACTGTGCTCCCTATGGGGTATAACAGTGAGCTTGCTCAGAACAAAAGAACTGTGCTTCGTACACATGACCATATCTAGTTCAATTCTGTTTAGGAACCTGACAAGAACAGTTGATCCTCTTCAGTCCAATGTACTATACTTGCTGGGAACAGACGCCAGTGCTATTTGTCCTGTGTATGGCAATGGCAGTGCAATAGTGACTCTTCTTACCATAAAAAAACTCTTGCTCATAGGACCAGAAATTGCAAGTGTTTCAACTCCATTTAGGACTGGGAAACAAAAGCTAGCTCACCTTACAAGAAACACACTCTGCTTTAGAGAAAAGAGCACTCTTCTAGTCTACTGTGTTTCCTATAGGGCCAGAACAGTGAGCTTGCTCAGAACAAAACAACTGTGCTTCCTACACACGGGCCATATCTAGTTGAACTCTGCTTAGGAACCTGACAAGAACAGTAGATCCTCTTCAGTCCAATACACTGTACTTGCTGGGAACAGACTCCAGTGCTATTTGTCCTGTGTATGGCAATGGCAGCGCAATAGTGACTCTTCTTACCATAAAACAACTCTTGCTCGTAGTACCAGAAACTGCATGTGATTCAACTCCATTTAGGCCTGGGAAACAAACTCTAGCTCGCTTTACAAGAAACACACTCTGCTTTTGAGAAAAGAGCACTCTTCTACTCTACTGTGTTTCCTATAGGGCCAGAACAGTGAGCTTGCTCAGAAAAAAAGAACTGTGCTTCCTACACACACGGGCCATATCTAGTTCAACTCTGCTTAGGAATCTGAGAAGAACAGTAGCGCCTCTTCAGTCCATTACACTGTACTTGCTGGGAACAGATGGGAGGGCTATTTGCACTGTGTACGGCAATGGGAGCACAATAGTGACTTTCCTTACCAGAAAACAACTCTTGCTCGTAGGAACACAAACTGCATGTGATTCCACTCCATTTAGGAATGGGAAAGAAACGCTAGCTCGCCTTAAAAGAAACACACTCTGCTTTTGAGAAAAAAGCACTCTTCTACTCTACTGTGTTTCCTATGGCGTCCGAACAGTGAGCTTGCTCAGAAAAAAAAACTGTGCTTCCTACACACACAGCCATATCTAGTTCAAGTCTGCTTAGGAACCTGACAAGAACAGTAAATCCTCTTAAGCCCAATACACTGTACTTGCTGCGAACAGATGCCAGTGCTATTTGTCCTGTGTATGGCAATGGCAGTGCAATAGTGACTCTTCTTACCATAAAACAACTCTTGCTCGTAGTACCAGAAACTGCATGGGATTCAACTCCATTTAGGACTGCGAAACAAATGCTAGCACGCCTTACAAGAAACACACTCCGCTTTTGAGAAAAGAGCACTCTTCTTCTCTACTGTGTTTCCTATAGGGCCAGAACAGTGAGCTTGCTCAGAACATAAGAACTGTGCTTCCTACACACACGGGCCATATCGAGTTCAACTCTGCTTAAAAACCTGACAAGAACAGTAGCTCCTCTTCATTCCAATACACTGTACTTGCTGGGAACAGACGCATGTGCTATTTGCACTGTGTATGGCAATGGGAGCGCAATAGTGACTTTCCTTACCAGAAAACAACTCTTGCTCATAGGACCAGAAACGGTATGTGATTCCACTCCATTTAGGACTGGAAACAAACGCAAGCTCGCCTTACAAGAAACACACTCTGCTTTTGAGAAAAGAGCACTCTTCTACTCTCCTGTGCTCCCTATGGCGTAGAACAGTGAGCTTGCTCAGAACAAAAGAACTGTGCTTCGTACACATGACCATATCTAGTTCAATTCTGTTTAGGAACCTGACAAGCACAGTAGATCCTCTTCAGTCCAATATACTGTACTTGCTGGGAACAGACGCTAGTGCTATTTGTCCTGTGTATGGCAATGGCAGCGCAATAGTGACTCTTCTTACCATAAAACAACTCTTGGTCATAGGACCAGAAACTGCAAGTGTTTCAACTCCATTTAGGACTGGGAAACAAAAGCTAGCTCACCTTACAAGAAACACACTCTGCTTTAGAGAAAAGAGCACTCTTCTAGTCTACTGTGTTTCCTATAGGGCCAGAACAGTGAGCTTGCTCAGAACAAAAGAACTGTTCTTCCTACACAGGCGGGACATATCTCATTCAACTCTGCTTAGGAAACTGACAAGAACAGTAGCTCCTCTTCAGTCCGATACACTGTACTTGCTGGGAACAGACGTGAGTGCTATTTGCACTGTGTATGGAAATGGGAGCGCAATAGTGACTTTCGTTACCAGAAAACAACTCTTGCTCGTAGGACCAGAAACTGCATGTGATTCAACTCCATTTAGGAATGGGAAACAAACGCTAACTCGCCTTACAAGAAACACACTCTGCTTTTGAGAAAAGAGCACTCTTCTACTCTACTGTGTTTCCTATAGGGTCCGAACAGTGAGCTTGCTCAGAACAAATGAACTGTGCTTCCTACACACAGGGCCATATCTAGTTCAACTCTGATTAGGAAACTGACAAGAACAGTAGATCCTCTTCAGTTCAATACACTGTACTTGCTGGGAACAGACGCCAGTGCTATTTGTCCTGTGTATGGCAATGGCAGCGCAATAGTGACTCTTCTTACCATAAAACAACTCTTGCTCATAGGAGCAGAAATTGCATGTGATTCAACTCCATTTATTACTGGGATACAAAAACTAGTTCGCCTTACAAGAAACACACTCTGCATTAGAGAAAAGAGCACTCTTCTACTCTACTGTGTTTCCTATAGGGCCAGAACAGTGAACTTGCTCAGAACATTAGAACTGTGCTTCCTACACACACGGGCCATAACTACTTCAACTCTGCTTAGGAAACTGACAAGAACAGTAGCTCCTCTTCATTCCGATACACTGTACTTGCTGGGAACAGACGCGTGTGCTATTTGCACTGTGTATGGCAATTGGAGCACAATAGTGACTCGTCTTACCAGAAAACAACTCTTGCTCGTATGACCAAAAACTGCATGTGACTCAACTCCATTTAGGACTGGGAAACAAACTCTAGGTCACCTTACAAGAAACACACTCTGTTTTTGAGAAAAGAGCACTCTTCTACTCTACTGTGTTTCCTATAGGGCCAGAACAGTTAGCTTGCTCAGAACAAATGAACTGTGCTTCCTAGACACACGGGCCATATCTAGTTCAACTCTGCTTAGGAAACTGAGAAGAACAGTAGCTCCTCTTCAGTCCAATACACTGTACTTGCTGGGAACTGACGCATGTGCTATTTGCACTGTGTATGGCAGTGGGAACACAATAGTGACTTTCCTTACCAGAAAACAACTCTTGGTCGTAGGACCAGAAACTGCTTGTGATTCAACTCCATTTAGGACTGGGAAACAAATGCTAGCTCACCTTACAAGAAACACACTGCTTTAGAGAAAAGAGCACTCTTCTACTCTACTGTGTTTCCTTTGGGGTCCAAAGAGTGAGCTTGCTCAGAACAAAAGAACTGAGGTTCCTACACACACGGAACATATGTAGTTCAACTCTGCTTAGGAAACTGACAAGAACAGTAGCTCCTCTTCAGTCCAATACACTGTACTTGCTGGGAACAGACACGAGTGCTATTTACACTCTGTATGGCAATGAGAGCACAATAGTGACTTTCCTTACCAGAAAACAACTCTTGCTCATAGGACCAGAAACTGGATGTGATTCAACTCCATTTAGGACTGGGAAACAAATGCTAGCTCGCCTTACAAGGAACACACTCTGCTTTTGAGAAAAGGGCACTCTTCTACTCTATTGTGTTTCCTACGGGGTCCGAACTGTGAGCTTGCTCAGAACAAAAGACCTGTGCTTCCTACACACACGGGCCATATCTGGTTCAACTCTGCTTAGGAAACTGACAAGAACAGTAGCTCCTCTTCAGTCCAATACACTGTACTTGCTGGGAACAGACGCAAGTGCTATTTGCCCTGTGTATGACAATGGGTGCGCAACATTGACTCTTCTTACCAGAAAACAACTCTTGCTCTTAGGACCAGAAACTGCATGTGATTCAACTCCATTTAGGACTGGGAAAAAAACGCTAGCTTGCCTTACAAGAAACACACTCTGCTTTTGAGAAAAGAGCACTCATCTACTCTACTGTGTTTCCTATGGGTTCCGAACAGTGAGCTTGCGCAGAACAAACGAACTGTGCTTCCTACACACACGGCCATATCTAGTTCAAGTCAGCTTAGGAACCTGACAAGAACAGTAGATCCTCTTCAGTCCAATACACTGTACTTGCTGGGAACAGACGCCAGTGCTATTTGTCCTGTGTATGGCAATGGCAGCACAATAGTGACACTTCTTACCATAGAACAACACTTGCTCATAGGACCAGAAACTGCATGTGATTCAACTCCATTTAGGACTGGGAAACAAACGCTAGCCTGCCTTACAAGAAACACACTCTGCATTAGAGAAAAGAACACTCTTCTATTCTACTGTGTTTACTATATGGCCAGAACAGTGAGCTGGCTCAGAACAAAAGAACTGTGCTTCCTACACATGGGCCATATCTAGTTCAACTCTGCTTAGGAAACTGACAAGAACAGTAGCTCCTCTTCAGTCCAATACACTGTACTTTCTGGGAACAGACGCGAGTGCTATTTGCACTGTGTATGGCAATGGGAGCACAATAGTGACTTTCCTTACCAGAAAACAACTCTTGCTCGTAGTACCAGAAACTGCATGTGATTCAACTCCATTTAGGACTGGGAAACAAATGCTAGCTCGCCTTACATGAAACACACTCTGCTTTTGAGAAAAGAGCACTCTTCTACTCTACTGTGTTTCCTATGTGGTCCGAACAGTGAGCTTGCTCAGAACAAAAGAACTATGCTTCCTAAACACACGTGCCATATCTAGTTCAACTCTGCTTAGGAAACTGACAAAAACAGTAGCTCCTCTTCAGTCCAATACACTTTACTTGCGGGGAACAGACGCGAGTGCTATTTGCACTGTGTATGGAAATTGGAGCACAATAGTGACTCGTCTTACCAGAAAACAACTCTTGCTCGTAGGACCAAAAACTACATGGGACTCAACTCCATTTAGGACTGGGAAACAAACGCTAGCTCGACTTCCAAGAAACACACTCTGCTTTTGAGAAAAGAGCACTCTTCTACTCTACTGTGCTTCCTATAGGGCCAGAACAGTGAGCTTGCTCAGAAAAAAAGAACTGTGTATCCTACACACAGGGGCCATACCTAGTTCAACTCTTCTTAGGAAACTGAGAAGAACAGTAGCTCCTCTTCAGTCCAATACACTGTACTTGCTGGGAACAGACGGGAGGGCTATTTGCACTGTGTATGGCAACGGGAGTGCAATAGTGACTTTCTTTACCAGAAAACAACTCTTGCTCGTAGGACCAGAAACTGCATGTGATTAAACTCCATTTAGGACTGGGAAACAAACGGTAGCTCGCCTTACAAGAAACACACTCTGCTTTAGAGAAAAGAGCACTCTTCTACTCTACTGTGTTTCCTATGGGGTCCAAACAGTGAGCTTACTCAGAACAAAAGAACTGTGCTTCCTACACACACGGACCATATCTAGTTCAACTCTGCTTAGTAAACTGACAAGAACAGTAGCTCCTATTCAGTCCAATACACTGTACTTGCTGGGAAAAGACGCGAGTGCTATTTGCCTTGTGTAGGGCAATGGGAGCACAATAGTGACTTTCCTTACCATAAAACAACTCTTGCTCGTAGGACCAGAAACTCCATGTGATTCAACTCCATTTAGGTCTGGGAAAAAAATGCTAGCTCGCCTTACATGAAACACACTCTGCTTTTGAGAAAAGAGCACTCTTCTACTCTACTGTGTTTCCTAAGGGGTCCGAACAGTGAGCTTGCTCAGAACAAAAAAACTGTGCTTCCTACACAACAGCCATATCTAGTTAAATTCTACTTAGGAACCTGACAAGAACAGTAGATCCTCTTCAGTCCAATACACTGTACTTGCTGGGAACAGACGCATGTGCTATTTGCACTGTGTATGGCAATGGGAGCGCAATAGTGACTTTCCTTACCAGAAAACAACTCTTGCTCGTAGGACCAGAAACTGCATGTGATTCCACTCCATTTAGGACTGGAAACAAATCAAGCTCGCCTTACAAGAAACACACTCTGCTTTTGAGAAAAGAGCACTCTTCTACTCTACTGTGCTCCCTATGGGGTAAAACAGTGAGCTTGCTCAGAACAAAAGAACTGTGCTTCGTACACATGACCATATCTAGTTCAATTCTGTTTAGGAACCTGACAAGAACAGTAGATCCTCTTCAGTCCAATATACTATACTTGCTGGGAACAGACGCCAGTGCTATTTGTCCTGTGTATTGCAATGGCAGTGCAATAGTGACTCTTCTTACCATAAAAAAACTCTTGCTCATAGGACCAGAAATTGCAAGTGTTTCAACTCCATTTAGGACTGGGAAACAAAACCTAGCTCACCTTACAAGAAACACACTCTGCTTTAGAGAAAAGAGCACTCTTCTAGTCTACTGTGTTTCCTATAGGGCCAGAACAGTGAGCTTGCTCAGAACAAAACAACTGTGCTTCCTACACACGGGCCATATCTAGTTGAACTCTGCTTAGGAACCTGACAAGAACAGTAGATCCTCTTCAGTCCAATACACTGTACTTGCTGGCAACAGACTCCAGTGCTATTTGTCCTGTGTATGGCAATGGCAGCGCAATAGTGACTCTTCTTACCATAAAACAACTCTTGCTCGTAGTACCAGAAACTGCATGTGATTCAACTCCATTTAGGCCTGGGAAACAAACTCTAGCTCGCTTTACAAGAAACACACTCTGCTTTTGAGAAAAGAGCACTCTTCTACTCTACTGTGTTTCCTATAGGGCCAGAACAGTGAGCTTGCTCAGAAAAAAAGAACTGTGCTTCCTACACACACGGGCCATATCTAGTTCAACTCTGCTTAGGAATCTGAGAAGAACAGTAGCGCCTCTTCAGTCCATTACACTGTACTTGCTGGGAACAGATGGGAGGGCTATTTGCACTGTGTACGGCAATGGGAGCACAATAGTGACTTTCCTTACCAGAAAACAACTCTTGCTCGTAGGAACACAAACTGCATGTGATTCCACTCCATTTAAGAATGGGAAACAAACGCTAGCTCGCCTTAAAAGAAACACACTCTGCTTTTGAGAAAAAAGCACTCTTCTACTCTACTGTGTTTCCTATGGCGTCCGAACAGTGAGCTTGCTCAGAAAAAAAAACTGTGCTTCCTACACACACAGCCATATCTAGTTCAAGTCTGCTTAGGAACCTGACAAGAACAGTAGATCCTCTTAAGCCCAATACACTGTACTTGCTGCGAACAGATGCCAGTGCTATTTGTCCTGTGTATGGCAATGGCAGTGCAATAGTGACTCTTCTTACCATAAAACAACTCTTGCTCATAGTACCAGAAACTGCATGGGATTCAACTCCATTTAGGACTGCGAAACAAACGCTAGCACGCCTTACAAGAAACACACTCCGCTTTTGAGAAAAGAGCACTCTTCTTCTCTACTGTGTTTCCTATAGGGCCAGAACAGTGAGCTTGCTCAGAACATAAGAACTGTGCTTCCTACACACGGGCCATATCGAGTTCAACTCTGCTTAAGAACCTGACAAGAACAGTAGCTCCTCTTCATTCCAATACACTGTACTTGCTGGGAACAGACGCATGTGCTATTTGCACTGTGTATGGCAATGGGAGCGCAATAGTGACTTTCCTTACCAGAAAACAACTCTTGCTCATAGGACCAGAAACGGTATGTGATTCCACTCCATTTAGGACTGGAAACAAACGCAAGCTCGCCTTACAAGAAACACACTCTGCTTTTGAGAAAAGAGCACTCTTCTACTCTCCTGTGCTCCCTATGGCGTAGAACAGTGAGCTTGCTCAGAACAAAAGAACTGTGCTTCGTACACATGACCATATCTAGTTCAATTCTGTTTAGGAACCTGACAAGCACAGTAGATCCTCTTCAGTCCAATATACTGTACTTGCTGGGAACAGACGCTAGTGCTATTTGTCCTGTGTATGGCAATGGCAGCGCAATAGTGACTCTTCTTACCATATAACAACTCTTGGTCATAGGACCAGAAACTGCAAGTGTTTCAACTCCATTTAGGACTGGGAAACAAAAGCTAGCTCACCTTACAAGAAACACACTCTGCTTTAGAGAAAAGAGCACTCTTCTAGTCTACTGTGTTTCCTATAGGGCCAGAACAGTGAGCTTGCTCAGAACAAAAGAACTGTGCTTCCTACACAGGCGGGACATATCTCATTCAACTCTGCTTAGGAAACTGACAAGAACAGTAGCTCCTCTTCAGTCCGATACACTGTACTTGCTGGGAACAGACGTGAGTGCTATTTGCACTGTGTATGGAAATGGGATCGCAATAGTGACTTTCCTTACCAGAAAACAACTCTTGCTCGTAGGACCAGAAACTGCATGTGATTCAACTCCATTTGGGAATGGGAAACAAACGCTAACTCGCCTTACAAGAAACACACTCTGCTTTTGAGAAAAGAGCACTCTTCTACTCTACTGTGTTTCCTATAGGGTCCGAACAGTGAGCTTGCTCAGAACAAATGAACTGTGCTTCCTACACACAGGGCCATATCTAGTTCAACTCTGATTAGGAAACTGACAAGAACAGTAGATCCTCTTCAGTTCAATACACTGTACTTGCTGGGAACAGACGCCAGTGCTATTTGTCCTGTGTATGGCAATGGCAGCGCAATAGTGACTCTTCTTACCATAAAACAACTCTTGCTCATAGGAGCAGAAATTGCATGTGATTCAACTCCATTTATTACTGGGAAACAAACACTAGTTCGCCTTACAAGAAACACACTCTGCATTAGAGAAAAGAGCACTCTTCTACTCTACTGTGTTTCCTATAGGGCCAGAACAGTGAACTTGCTCAGAACATTAGAACTGTGCTTCCTACACACACGGGCCATAACTACTTCAACTCTGCTTAGGAAACTGACAAGAACAGTAGCTCCTCTTCATTCCCATACACTGTACTTGCTGGGAACAGACGCGAGTGCTATTTGCACTGTGTATGGCAATTGGAGCACAATAGTGACTCGTCTTACCAGAAAACAACTCTTGCTCGTATGACCAAAAACTGCATGTGACTCAACTCCATTTAGGACTGGGAAACAAACTCTAGGTCACCTTACAAGAAACACACTCTGTTTTTGAGAAAAGAGCACTCTTCTACTCTACTGTGTTTCCTATAGGGCCAGAACAGTTAGCTTGCTCAGAACAAATGAACTGTGCTTCCTAGACACACGGGCCATATCTAGTTCAACTCTGCTTAGGAAACTGAGAAGAACAGTAGCTCCTCTTCAGTCCAATACACTGTACTTGCTGGGAACTGACGCATGTGCTATTTGCACTGTGTATGGCAGTGGGAACACAATAGTGACTTTCCTTACCAGAAAACAACTCTTGGTCGTAGGACCAGAAACTGCTTGTGATTCAACTCCATTTAGGACTGGGAAACAAACGCTAGCTCACCTTACAAGAAACACACTGCTTTAGAGAAAAGAGCACTCTTCTACTCTACTGTGTTTCCTTTGGGGTCCAAAGAGTGAGCTTGCTCAGAACAAAAGAACTGAGGTTCCTACACACATGGAACATATGTAGTTCAACTCTGCTTAGGAAACTGACAAGAACAGTAGCTCCTCTTCAGTCCAATACACTGTACTTGCTGGGAACAGACGCGAGTGCTATTTACACTCTGTATGGCAATGAGAGCACAATAGTGACTTTCCTTACCAGAAAACAACTCTTGCTCATAGGACCAGAAACTGGATGTGATTCAACTCCATTTAGGACTGGGAAACAAATGCTAGCTCGCCTTACAAGGAACACACTCTGCTTTTGAGAAAAGGGCACTCTTCTACTCTATTGTGTTTCCTACGGGGTCCGAACTGTGAGCTTGCTCAGAACAAAAGACCTGTGCTTCCTACACACACGGGCCATATCTGGTTCAACTCTGCTTAGGAAACTGACAAGAACAGTAGCTCCTCTTCAGTCCAATACACTGTACTTGCTGGGAACAGACGCAAGTGCTATTTGCCCTGTGTATGACAATGGGTGCGCAACATTGACTCTTCTTACCAGAAAACAACTCTTGCTCTTAGGACCAGAAACTGCATGTGATTCAACTCCATTTAGGACTGGGAAAAAAACGCTAGCTTGCCTTACAAGAAACACACTCTGCTTTTGAGAAAAGAGCACTCATCTACTCTACTGTGTTTCCTATGGGTTCCGAACAGTGAGCTTGCGCAGAACAAACGAACTGTGCTTCCTACACACACGGCCATATCTAGTTCAAGTCTGCTTAGGAACCTGACAAGAACAGTAGATCCTCTTCAGTCCAATACACTGTACTTGCTGGGAACAGACGCCAGTGCTATTTGTCCTGTGTATGGCAATGGCAGCACAATAGTGACACTTCTTACCATAGAACAACTCTTGCTCGTAGGACCAGAAACTGCATGTGATTCAACTCCATTTAGGACTGGGAAACAAACGCTAGCCTGCCTTACAAGAAACACACTCTGCATTAGAGAAAAGAGCACTCTTCTATTCTACTGTGTTTACTATATGGCCAGAACAGTGAGCTGGCTCAGAACAAAAGAACTGTGCTTCCTACACATGGGCCATATCTAGTTCAACTCTGCTTAGGAAACTGACAAGAACAGTAGCTCCTCTTCAGTCCAATACACTGTACTTTCTGGGAACAGACGCGAGTGCTATTTGCACTGTGTATGGCAATGGGAGCACAACAGTGACTTTCCTTACCAGAAAACAACTCTTGCTCGTAGTACCAGAAACTGCATGTGATTCAACTCCATTTAGGACTGGGAAACAAATGCTAGCTCGCCTTACATGAAACACACTCTGCTTTTGAGAAAAGAGCACTCTTCTACTCTACTGTGTTTCCTATGTGGTCCGAACAGTGAGCTTGCTCAGAACAAAAGAACTATGCTTCCTAAACACACGTGTCATATCTAGTTCAACTCTGCTTAGGAAACTGACAAAAACAGTAGCTCCTCTTCAGTCCAATACACTTTACTTGCGGGGAACAGACGCGAGTGCTATTTGCACTGTGTATGGAAATTGGAGCACAATAGTGACTCGTCTTACCAGAAAACAACTCTTGCTCGTAGGACCAAAAACTACATGGGACTCAACTCCATTTAGGACTGGGAAACAAACGCTAGCTCGACTTCCAAGAAACACACTCTGCTTTTGAGAAAAGAGCACTCTTCTACTCTACTGTGCTTCCTATAGGGCCAGAACAGTGAGCTTGCTCAGAAAAAAAGAACTGTGCATCCTACACACAGGGGCCATACCTAGTTCAACTCTTCTTAGGAAACTGAGAAGAACAGTAGCTCCTCTTCAGTCCAATACACTGTACTTGCTGGGAACAGACGGGAGGGCTATTTGCACTGTGTATGGCAACGGGAGTGCAATAGTGACTTTCTTTACCAGAAAACAACTCTTGCTCGTAGGACCAGAAACTGCATGTGATTCCACTCCATTTAGGACTGGGAAACAAACGGTAGCTCGCCTTACAAGAAACACACTCTGCTTTAGAGAAAAGAGCACTCTTCTACTCTACTGTGTTTCCTATGGGGTCCAAACAGTGAGCTTACTCAGAACAAAAGAACTGTGCTTCCTACACACACGGACCATATCTAGTTCAACTCTGCTTAGTAAACTGACAAGAACAGTAGCTCCTATTCAGTCCAATACACTGTACTTGCTGGGAAAAGACGCGAGTGCTATTTGCCTTGTGTAGGGCAATGGGAGCACAATAGTGACTTTCCTTACCATAAAACAACTCTTGCTCGTAGGACCAGAAACTGCATGGGATTCCACTCCATTTAGGACTGGAAACAAATCAAGCTCGCCTTACAAGAAACACACTCTGCTTTTGAGAAAAGAGCACTCTTCTACTCTACTGTGCTCCCTATGGGGTAGAACAGTGAGCTTGCTCAGAACAAAAGAACTGTGCTTCGTACACATGACCATATCTAGTTCAATTCTGTTTAGGAACCTGACAAGAACAGTAGATCCTCTTCAGTCCAATATACTATACTTGCTGGGAACAGACGCCAGTGCTATTTGTCCTGTGTATGGCAATGGCAGTGCAATAGTGACTCTTCTTACCATAAAAAAACTCTTGCTCATAGGACCAGAAATTGCAAGTGTTTCAACTCCATTTAGGACTGGGAAACAAAAGCTAGCTCACCTTACAAGAAACACACTCTGCTTTAGAGAAAAGAGCACTCTTCTAGTCTACTGTGTTTCCTATAGGGCCAGAACAGTGAGCTTGCTCAGAACAAAACAACTGTGCTTCCTACACACGGGCCATATCTAGTTGAACTCTGCTTAGGAACCTGACAAGAACAGTAGATCCTCTTCAGTCCAATACACTGTACTTGCTGGGAACAGACTCCAGTGCTATTTGTCCTGTGTATGGCAATGGCAGCGCAATAGTGACTCTTCTTACCATAAAACAACTCTTGCTCGTAGTACCAGAAACTGCATGTGATTCAACTCCATTTAGGCCTGGGAAACAAACTCTAGCTCGCTTTACAAGAAACACACTCTGCTTTTGAGAAAAGAGCACTCTTCTACTCTACTGTGTTTCCTATAGGGCCAGAACAGTGAGCTTGCTCAGAAAAAAAGAACTGTGCTTCCTACACACGGGCCATATCTAGTTCAACTCTGCTTAGGAATCTGAGAAGAACAGTAGCGCCTCTTCAGTCCATTACACTGTACTTGCTGGGAACAGATGGGAGGGCTATTTGCACTGTGTACGGCAATGGGAGCACAATAGTGACTTTCCTTACCAGAAAACAACTCTTGCTCGTAGGAACACAAACTGCATGTGATTCCACTCCATTTAAGAATGGGAAACAAACGCTAGCTCGCCTTAAAAGAAACACACTCTGCTTTTGAGAAAAAAGCACTCTTCTACTCTACTGTGTTTCCTATGGCGTCCGAACAGTGAGCTTGCTCAGAAAAAAAAACTGTGCTTCCTACACACACAGCCATATCTAGTTCAAGTCTGCTTAGGAACCTGACAAGAACAGTAGATCCTCTTAAGCCCAATACACTGTACTTGCTGCGAACAGATGCCAGTGCTATTTGTCCTGTGTATGGCAAAGGCAGTGCAATAGTGACTCTTCTTACCATAAAACAACTCTTGCTCGTAGTACCAGAAACTGCATGGGATTCAACTCCATTTAGGACAGCGAAACAAACGCTAGCACGCCTTACAAGAAACACACTCCGCTTTTGAGAAAAGAGCACTCTTCTTCTCTACTGTGTTTCCTATAGGGCCAGAACAGTGAGCTTGCTCAGAACATAAGAACTGTGCTTCCTACACACACGGGCCATATCGAGTTCAACTCTGCTTAAGAACCTGACAAGAACAGTAGCTCCTCTTCATTCCAATACACTGTACTTGCTGGGAACAGACGCATGTGCTATTTGCACTGTGTATGGCAATGGGAGCGCAATAGTGACTTTCCTTACCAGAAAACAACTCTTGCTCATAGGACCAGAAACGGTATGTGATTCCACTCCATTTAGGACTGGAAACAAACGCAATCTCGCCTTACAAGAAACACACTCTGCTTTTGAGAAAAGAGCACTCTTCTACTCTCCTGTGCTCCCTATGGCGTAGAACAGTGAGCTTGCTCAGAACAAAAGAACTGTGCTTCGTACACATGACCATATCTAGTTCAATTCTGTTTAGGAACCTGACAAGCACAGTAGATCCTCTTCAGTCCAATATACTGTACTTGCTGGGAACAGACGCTAGTGCTATTTGTCCTGTGTATGGCAATGGCAGCGCAATAGTGACTCTTCTTACCATAAAACAACTCTTGGTCATAGGACCAAAAATTGCAAGTGTTTCAACTCCATTTAGGACTGGGAAACAAAAGCTAGCTCACCTTACAAGAAACACACTCTGCTTTAGAGAAAAGAGCACTCTTCTAGTCTACTGTGTTTCCTATAGGGCCAGAACAGTGAGCTTGCTCAGAACAAAAGAACTGTGCTTCCTACACAGGCGGGACATATCTCATTCAACTCTGCTTAGGAAACTGACAAGAACCGTAGCTCCTCTTCAGTCCGATACACTGTACTTGCTGGGAACAGACTTGAGTGCTATTTGCACTGTGTATGGAAATGGGAGCGCAATAGTGACTTTCCTTACCAGAAAACAACTCTTGCTCGTAGGACCAGAAACTGCATGTGATTCAACTCCATTTAGGAATGGGAAACAAACGCTAACTCGCCTTACAAGAAACACACTCTGCTTTTGAGAAAAGAGCACTCTTCTACTCTACTGTGTTTCCTATAGGGTCCGAACAGTGAGCTTGCTCAGAACAAATGAACTGTGCTTCCTACACACAGGGCCATATCTAGTTCAACTCTGATTAGGAAACTGACAAGAACAGTAGATCCTCTTCAGTTCAATACACTGTACTTGCTGGGAACAGACGCCAGTGCTATTTGTCCTGTGTATGGCAATGGCAGCGCAATAGTGACTCTTCTTACCATAAAACAACTCTTGCTCGTAGGAGCAGAAACTGCATGTGATTCAACTCCATTTATTACTGGGAAACAAACACTAGTTCGCCTTACAAGAAACACACTCTGCATTAGAGAAAAGAGCACTCTTCTACTCTACTGTGTTTCCTATAGGGCCAGAACAGTGAACTTGCTCAGAACATTAGAACTGTGCTTCCTACACACACGGGCCATAACTACTTCAACTCTGCTTAGGAAACTGACAAGAACAGTAGCTCCTCTTCATTCCGATACACTGTACTTGCTGGGAACAGACGCGAGTGCTATTTGCACTGTGTATGGCAATTGGAGCACAATAGTGACTCGTCTTACCAGAAAACAACTCTTGCTCGTATGACCAAAAACTGCATGTGACTCAACTCCATTTAGGACTGGGAAACAAACTCTAGGTCACCTTACAAGAAACACACTCTGTTTTTGAGAAAAGAGCACTCTTCTACTCTACTGTGTTTCCTATAGGGCCAGAACAGTTAGCTTGCTCAGAACAAATGAACTGTGCTTCCTAGACACACGGGCCATATCTAGTTCAACTCTGCTTAGGAAACTGAGAAGAACAGTAGCTCCTCTTCAGTCCAATACACTGTACTTGCTGGGAACTGACGCATGTGCTATTTGCACTGTGTATGGCAGTGGGAACACAATAGTGACTTTCCTTACCAGAAAACAACTCTTGGTCGTAGGACCAGAAACTGCTTGTGATTCAACTCCATTTAGGACTGGGAAACAAACGCTAGCTCACCTTACAAGAAACACACTGCTTTAGAGAAAAGAGCACTCTTCTACTCTACTGTGTTTCCTTTGGGGTCCAAAGAGTGAGCTTGCTCAGAACAAAAGAACTGAGGTTCCTACACACACGGAACATATGTAGTTCAACTCTGCTTAGGAAACTGACAAGAACAGTAGCTCCTCTTCAGTCCAATACACTGTACTTGCTGGGAACAGACGCGAGTGCTATTTACACTCTGTATGGCAATGAGAGCACAATAGTGACTTTCCTTACCAGAAAACAACTCTTGCTCATAGGACCAGAAACTGGATGTGATTCAACTCCATTTAGGACTGGGAAACAAATGCTAGCTCGCCTTACAAGGAACACACTCTGCTTTTGAGAAAAGGGCACTCTTCTACTCTATTGTGTTTCCTACGGGGTCCGAACTGTGAGCTTGCTCAGAACAAAAGACCTGTGCTTCCTACACACACGGGCCATATCTGGTTCAACTCTGCTTAGGAAACTGACAAGAACAGTAGCTCCTCTTCAGTCCAATACACTGTACTTGCTGGGAACAGACGCAAGTGCTATTTGCCCTGTGTATGACAATGGGTGCGCAACATTGACTCTTCTTACCAGAAAACAACTCTTGCTCTTAGGACCAGAAACTGCATGTGATTCAACTCCATTTAGGACTGGGAAAAAAACGCTAGCTTGCCTTACAAGAAACACACTCTGCTTTTGAGAAAAGAGCACTCATCTACTCTACTGTGTTTCCTATGGGTTCTGAACAGTGAGCTTGCGCAGAACAAACGAACTGTGCTTCCTACACACACGGCCATATCTAGTTCAAGTCTGCTTAGGAACCTGACAAGAACAGCAGATCCTCTTCAGTCCAATACACTGTACTTGCTGCGAACAGACTCCAGTGCTATTTGTCCTGTGTATGGCAATGGCAGCGCAATAGTGACTCTTCTTACCATAAAACAACTCTTGCTCGTAGTACCAGAAACTGCATGTGATTCAACTCCATTTAGGCCTGGGAAACAAACTCTAGCTCGCTTTACAAGAAACACACTCTGCTTTTGAGAAAAGAGCACTCTTCTACTCTACTGTGTTTCCTATAGGGCCAGAACAGTGAGCTTGCTCAGAAAAAAAGAACTGTGCTTCCTACACACACGGGCCATATCTAGTTCAACTCTGCTTAGGAATCTGAGAAGAACAGTAGCGCCTCTTCAGTCCATTACACTGTACTTGCTGGGAACAGATGGGAGGGCTATTTGCACTGTGTATGGCAATGGGAGCACAATAGTGACTTTCCTTACCAGAAAACAACTCTTGCTCGTAGGAACACAAACTGCATGTGATTCCACTCCATTTAGGAATGGGAAACAAACGCTAGCTCGCCTTAAAAGAAACACACTCTGCTTTTGAGAAAAAAGCACTCTTCTACTCTACTGTGTTTCCTATGGCGTCCGAACAGTGAGCTTGCTCAGAAAAAAAAACTGTGCTTCCTACACACACAGCCATATCTAGTTCAAGTCTGCTTAGGAACCTGACAAGAACAGTAGATCCTCTTAAGCCCAATACACTGTACTTGCTGCGAACAGATGCCAGTGCTATTTGTCCTGTGTATGGCAATGGCAGTGCAATAGTGACTCTTCTTACCATAAAACAACTCTTGCTCGTAGTACCAGAAACTGCATGGGATTCAACTCCATTTAGGACTGCGAAACAAACGCTAGCACGCCTTACAAGAAACACACTCCGCTTTTGAGAAAAGAGCACTCTTCTTCTCTACTGTGTTTCCTATAGGGCCAGAACAGTGAGCTTGCTCAGAACATAAGAACTGTGCTTCCTACACACACGGGCCATATCGAGTTCAACTCTGCTTAAGAACCTGACAAGAACAGTAGCTCCTCTTCATTCCAATACACTGTACTTGCTGGGAACAGACGCATGTGCTATTTGCACTGTGTATGGCAATGGGAGCGCAATAGTGACTTTCCTTACCAGAAAACAACTCTTGCTCATAGGACCAGAAACGATATGTGATTCCACTCCATTTAGGACTGGAAACAAACACAAGTTCGCCTTACAAGAAACACACTCTGCTTTTGAGAAAAGAGCACTCTTCTACTCTCCTGTGCTCCCTATGGCGTAGAACAGTGAGCTTGCTCAGAACAAAAGAACTGTGCTTCGTACACATGACCATATCTAGTTCAATTCTGTTTAGGAACCTGACAAGCACAGTAGATCCTCTTCAGTCCAATATACTGTACTTGCTGGGAACAGACGCTAGTGCTATTTGTCCTGTGTATGGCAATGGCAGCGCAATAGTGACTCTTCTTACCATAAAACAACTCTTGGTCATAGGACCAGAAACTGCAAGTGTTTCAACTCCATTTAGGACTGGGAAACAAAAGCTAGCTCACCTTACAAGAAACACACTCTGCTTTAGAGAAAAGAGCACTCTTCTAGTCTACTGTGTTTCCTATAGGGCCAGAACAGTGAGCTTGCTCAGAACAAAAGAACTGTGCTTCCTACACAGGCGGGACATATCTCATTCAACTCTGCTTAGGAAACTGACAAGAACAGTAGCTCCTCTTCAGTCCGATACACTGTACTTGCTGGGAACAGACGTGAGTGCTATTTGCACTGTGTATGGAAATGGGAGCGCAATAGTGAATTTCCTTACCAGAAAACAACTCTTGCTCATAGGACCAGAAACTGCATGTGATTCCACTCCATTTAGGACTGGGAAACAAACGCTAGCTCGCCTTACAAGAAACACACTCTGCTTTAGAAAAAAGAGCACTCATCTACTCTACTGTATTTCCTATGGGGTTCAAACAGTGACCTTGCTCAGAACAAAAGAACTGTGCTTCCTACACACACGGGCCATATCTAGTTCAACTCTGATTAGGAAACTGACAAGAACAGTAGCTCCTCTTCAGTCCAATACACTGTACTTGCTCGGAACAGACGCGAGTGCTATTTGCACTGTGTATGGCAATTGGAGCACAATAGTGACTCGTCTTACCAGAAAACAACTCTTGCTCGTAAGACAAAAAAGTGCATGTGACTCAACTCCATTTAAGACTGGTAAACAAACACTAGCTCGCCTTACAAGAAACACACTCTGCTTTTGAGAAAAGAGCACTCTTCTACTATACTGTTTCCTATGTGTTCCGAACAGTGAGCTTGCTCAGAATAAAAAAACTGTGCTTCCTACAAACACAGCCACATCTAGTTCAAGTCTGCTGAGGAACCTGACAAGAACAGTAGATCCTCTTCAGTCCGATACACTGTACTTGCTGGGAACAGACGGGAGGGCTATTTGCACTGTGTATGGCAATGGGAGCGCAATAGTGACTTTCCTTACCAAAAAACAACTCTTGCTTGTAGGACCAGAAACTGCATGTGATTCAACTCCATATAGGACTGGGAAACAAACGCTAGCTCCCCTTACAAGAAACACAATCTGCTTTTGAGAAAAGAGCACTCTTCTACTCTACTGTGTTTCCTATAGGGCCAGAACAATGAGCTTGCTCAGAACAAAGGAACTGTGCTTCCTACACACACGGCCAAATCTAGTTCAACTCTGCTTAGGAACCTGACAAGAACAGTAGATCCTCTTCAGTCCAATACACTGTACTTGCTGGGAACAGACGCGAGTGCTATTTGCACTGTGTATGGCAATGGGAGCACAATAGTAACTTTCCTTACCACAAAACAACTCTTGCTCATAGGACCGGAAACTGCCTGTGATTGAACTCCATTTAGGACTAGGAAACGAACGCTAGCTCGCCTTACAAGAAACACACTCTGCTTTTCAGAAAAGAGCACTCTTCTACTCTACTGTGTTTCCTATGAGGTCCGAACAGTGAGCTTGCTCAGAAACAAAAAAAAACATGATTCCTACACACACCGCCACACCTAGTTCAAATCTGCTTAGTAACCTACAAGAACAGTAGATCCTCTTCAGTCCAATACACTGTACTGCTGGGAACAGACAACAGTGCTATTTGTCCTGTGTATGGCAATGGCAGCGCAATAGTGACTCTTCTTACCATAAAACAACTCTTGCTCGTAGTACCAGAAACTGCATGTGATTCAACTCCATTTAGGACTGGGAAACAAACGCTAGCTCGCCTTACAAGAAACACACTCTGCTTTTGAGAAAAGAGCACTATTCTACTCTACTGTGCTTCCTATGAGGTCCGAACAGTGAGCTTGCTCAGAACAAAAAAAAAACGTGATTCCTACACACACCGCCACACCTAGTTCAATTCTGCTTAGTAACCTGACAAGAACAGTAGATCCTCTTCAGTCCAATACACTGTACTGCTGGGAACAGACAACAGTGCTATTTGTCCTGTGTATGGCAATGGCAGCGCAATAGTGACTCTTCTTACCATAAAACAACTCTTGCTCGTAGGACCAGAAACTGCATGTGATTCAACTCCGTTTAGGACTGGGAAACAATCGCTAGCTCTCCTTACAAGAAACACACTCTGCTTTAGAGAAAAGAGCACTCTTCTACTCTACTGTGTTTTCTATAGGGCCAGAACAGTGAGCTTGCTCAGAACAAAAGAACTGTGCTTCCTACACACACCGACCATATCTAGTTCAACTCTGCTTAGGAAACTGACAAGAACAGTAGCTCCACTTCAGTCCGATACACTGTATTTTCTGGGAACAGACGCGAGTGCTATTTGCACTGTGTATGGCAATGGGAGCTCAATAGTTACTTTCCTTACCAGAAAACAACTCTTGCTCGTAGGAACAGAAACTGCATGGGATTCAACTCCATTTAGGACTGGGAAACAAACGCTAGCTCGCCTTACAAGAAACACACTCTGCTTTTGAGAAAAGAGCACAATTCTACTCTACTGTGTTTCCTATGGGGTCCGAACAGTGAGCTTGCTCAGAACAAAAGAACTGTGCTTCCTACACACACCTACCATATCTAGTTCAACTCTGCTTAGGAAACTGACAAGAACAGTAGCTCCTCTTCAGTCCGATACACTGTATTTGCAGGGAACAGACGCGAGTGCTATTTGCACTGTGTATGGCAATGGGAGCTCAATAGTTACTTTCCTTACCAGAAAACAACTCTTGCTCGTAGGAACAGAAACTGCATGGGATTCAACTCCATTTAGGACTGGGAAACAAACGCTAGCTCGCCTTACAAGAAACACACTCTGCTTTTGAGAAAAGAGCACTCTTCTACTCTACTGTGTTTCCTATAGGGCCAGAACAGTGAGCTTGCTCAGAACAAAAGAACTGTGCTTCCTACACACACCTACCATATCTAGTTCAACTCTGCTTAGGAAACTGACAAGAACAGTAGCTCCTCTTCAGTCCGATACACTGTATTTGCAGGGAACAGACGCGAGTGCTATTTGCACTGTGTATGGCAATGGGAGCTCAATAGTTACTTTCCTTACCAGAATACAACTCTTGCTCGTAGGAACAGAAACTGCATGGGATTCAACTCCATTTAGGACTGGGAAACAAACGCTAGCTCGCCTTACAAGAAACACACTCTGCTTTTGAGAAAAGAGCACTCTTCTACTCTACTGTGTTTCTTATGGGGTCCAAACAGTGAGCTTGCTCAGAGCAAAAGAACTGTGCTTCCTACACACACGGACCATATCTAGTTCAGCTCTGCTTAGGAAACTGACAAGAACAGTAGCTCCTCTTCAGTCCAATACACTGTACTTGCTGGGAACAGACGCCAGTGCTATTTGCCCTGTGTAGGGCAATGGCTGCGCAATATTGACTCTTCTTACCAGAAAACAACTCTTGCTCATAGGACCAGAAACTGCATGTGATTCAACTCCATTTAGGACTGGGAAACAAACGCTAGCTCGCCTTACAGGAAACACACTCTGCTTTTGAGAAAAGAGCACTCTTCTACTCTACTGAGTTTCCTATGGGGTCCAAACAGTGAGCTTGCTCAGAACAAAAGAACTGTGCTTCCTACAAACACCGACCATATCTAGTTCAACTCTGCTTTGGAAACTGACAAGAACAGTAGCTCCTATTCAGTCCAATACACTGTACTTCCTGGGAACAGACGTGAGTGCTATTTGCACTGTGTAAGGCAATGGGAGAACAATAGTAACTTTCCTTACCAGAAAACAACTCTTGCTCATAGGACCGGAAACTGCCTGTGATTGAACTCCATTTAGGACTAGGAAACAAACTCTAGCTCGCCTTACAAGAAACACACTCTGCTTTTGAGAAAAGAGCACTCTTCTACTCTACTGTGTTTCCTATGAGGTCCGAACAGTGAGCTTGCTCAGAACAAAAAAAAAACGTGCTTCCTACACACATCGGCACACCTAGTTCAATTCTGCTTAAGAACCCGACAAGAACAGTAGATCCTCTTCAGTCCAATACACTGTACTGCTGGGAACAGACAACAGTGCTATTTGTCCTGTGTATGGCAATGGCAGCGCAATAGTGACTCTTCTTACCATAAAACAACTCTTGCTCGTAAGACCAGAAACTGCATGTGATTCAACTCCGTTTAGGACTGGGAAACAATCGCTAGCTCTCCTTACAAGAAACACACTCTGCTTTAGAGAAAAGAGCACTCTTCTACTCTACTGTGTTTTCTATAGGGCCAGAACAGTGAGCTTGCTCAGAACAAAAGAACTGTGCTTCCTACACACACCGACCATATCTAGTTCAACTCTGCTTAGGAAACTGACAAGAACAGTAGCTCCACTTCAGTCTGATACACTGTATTTGCTGGGAACAGACGCGAGTGCTATTTGCACTGTGTATGGCAATGGGAGCTCAATAGTTACTTTCCTTACCAGAAAACAACTCTTGCTCATAGGAACAGAAACTGCATGGGATTCAACTCCATTTAGGACTGGGAAACAAACGCTAGCTCGCCTTACAAGAAACACACTCTGCTTTTGAGAAAAGAGCACAATTCTACTCTACTGTGTTTCTTATGGGGTCCGAACAGTGAGCTTGCTCAGAACAAAAGAACTGTGCTTCCTACACACACCTACCATATCTAGTTCAACTCTGCTTAGGAAACTGACAAGAACAGTAGCTCCTCTTCAGTCCGATACACTGTATTTGCAGGGAACAGACGCGAGTGCCATTTGCACTGTGTATGGCAATGGGAGCTCAATAGTTACTTTCCTTACCAGAAAACAACTCTTGCTCGTAGGAACAGAAACTGCATGGGATTCAACTCCATTTAGGACTGGGAAACAAACGCTAGCTCGCCTTACAAGAAACACACTCTGCTTTTGAGAAAAGAGCACTCTTCTACTCTGCTGTGTTTCTTATGGGGTCCATACAGTGAGCTTGCTCAGAGCAAAAGAACTGTGCTTCCTACACACACGGACCATATCTAGTTCAGCTCTGCTTAGGAAACTGACAAGAACAGTAGCTCCTCTTCAGTCCAATACACTGTACTTGCTGGGAACAGACGCCAGTGCTATTTGTCCTGTGTAGGGCAATGGCTGCGCAATATTGACTCTTCTTACCAGAAAACAACTCTTGGTCATAGGACCAGAAACTGCATGTGATTCAACTCCATTTAGGACTGGGAAACAAACGCTAGCTCGCCTTACAGGAAACACACTCTGCTTTTGAGAAAAGAGCACTCTTCTACTCTACTGAGTTTCCTATGGGGTCCAAACAGTGAGCTTGCTCAGAACAAAAGAACTGTGCTTCCTACAAACACCGACCATATCTAGTTCAACTCTGCTTTGGAAACTGACAAGAACAGTAGATCCTATTCAGTCCAATACACTGTACTTCCTGGGAACAGACGTGAGTGCTATTTGCACTGTGTAAGGCAATGGGAGAACAATAGTAACTTTCCTTACCAGAAAACATCTCTTGCTCATAGGACCGGAAACTGCCTGTGATTGAACACCATTTAGGACTAGGAAACAAACTCTAGCTCGCCTTACAAGAAACACACTCTGCTTTTGAGAAAAGAGCACTCTTCTACGCTACTGTGTTTCCTATGAGGTCCGAACAGTGAGCTTCCTCAGAACAAAAAAAAATGTGATTCCTACACACACCGCCACACCTAGTTCAATTCTGCTTAGTAACCTGACAAGAACAGTAGATCTTCTTCAGTCCAATACACTGTACTGCTGGGAACAGACAACAGTGCTATTTGTCCTGTGTATGGCAATGGCAGCGGAATAGTGACTCTTCTTACCATAAAACAACTCTTGCTCGTAGGACCAGAAACTGCATGTGATTCAACTCCATTTAGGACTGGAAAACAAACGCTAGCTCGCCTTACAAGAAACACACTCTGCTTTTGAGAAAAGAGCACTCTTCTACTCTACTGTGTTTCCTATGGGGTCCAAACAGTGAGCTTGCTCAGAGCAAAAGAACTGTGCTTCCTACACACACGGACCATATCTAGTTCAGCTCTGCTTAAGAAACTGACAAGAACAGTAGCTCCTATTCAGTCCAATACACTGTAGTTGCTGGGAACAGACGCGAATGCTCTTTGCACTGTGTATTGCATTTGGAGCACAATAGTGTCTCTTCTTACCAGAAAACAACTCTTGCTCGTAGGACCAAAAACTGCCTGTGACTCAACTCCATTTAGGACTGGGAAACAAACGCGAGCTCGCCTTACAAGAAACACACTCTCCTTTAGAGAAAAGAGCACTCTTCTACTCTACTGTGTTCCCTATGGGGTCCGAACAGTGAGCTTGCTCAGAACAAAAAAACTGTGCTTCCTACACACAAGGCCATATCTAATTCAAGTCTGATTAGGAACCTGACAAGAACAGTAGATCCTCTTTCGTCCAATACACTGTACTTGCTTGGAAAAGACGCCAGTGCTATTTGTCCTGTGTATGGCAATGGCAGTGCAATAGTGACTCTTGTTACCAGAAAACATCTCTTGCTTGAAGGACCAGAAATTCCATGTGATTCAACTCCATTTAGGACTGGGAAACAAACGCTAGCTCGCCTTACAAGAAACACACTCTGCTTTTGAGAAAAGAGCACTCTTCTACTCTACTGAGTTTCCTATGGGGTTCAAACAGTGAGCTTGCTCAGAACAAAAGAACTGTGCTTCCTACAAACACCGACCATATCTAGTTCAACTCTGCTTAGGAAACTGACAAGAACAGTAGCTCCTATTCAGTCCAATACACTGTACTTGCTGGGAAAAGACGTGAGTGCTATTTGCACTGTGTATGGCAATGGAAGCACAATAGTAGCTTTCCTTACCAGAAAACAACTCTTGCTCATAGGACCAGAAACTGCCTGTGATTGAACTCCATTTAGCACTAGGAAACAAACTCTAGCTCGCCTTACAAGAAACACACTCTGCTTTTGAGAAAAGAGCACTCTTCTACTCTACTGTGTTTCCTATGAGATCCGAACAGTGAGCTTGCTCAGAACAAAAAAATCGTGCTTCCTACACACACCGGCACACCTAGATCAATTCTGCTTAAGAACCTGACAAGAACAGTAGATCCTCTTCAGTACAATACACTGTACTCCTGGGAACACACAACAGTGCTATTTGTCCTGTGTATGGCAATGGCAGCGCAATAGTGACTCTTCTTACCATAAAACAACTCTTGCTCGTAGGACCAGAAACTGCATATGATTCAACTCCGTTTAGGACTGGGAAACAAACGCTAGCTCTCCTTACAAGAAACACACTCTGCTTTAGAGAAAAGAGCACTCTTCCACTCTACTGTGTTTTCTATAGGGCCAGAACAGTGAGCTTGGTCAGAACAAAAGAACGGTGCTTCCTACACACGCGGGACATATCTCGTTCAACTCTGCTTAGGAAACTGACAAGAACAGTAGCTCCTATTCAGTCCAATACACTGTAATTGCTGGGAACAGACGCGAGTGCTATTTGCACTGTGTATGGCAATGGGAGCGCAATAGTGACTTTCCTTACCAGAAAACAACTCTTGCTCGTAGGAACAGAAACTGCATGGGATTCAACTCCATTTAGGACTGGGAAACAAATGCTAGCTCGCCTTACATGAAACACACTCTGCTTTTGAGAAAAGAGCACTCTTCTACTCTACTGTGATTCCAAAGGGGTCCAAAGAGTGAGCTTGCTCAGAAAAAAAGAACTGTGCTTCCCACACACGGACCATATCTAGTTCAACTCTGCTGAGGAAACAGACAAGAACAGTAGCTCCTAATCAGTCCAATACACTGTACTTGAAGGGAACAGACGCGAGTACTATTTGCACTGTGTATGGCATTTGGAGCACAATAGTGACTCTTCTTACCAGAAAAAAACTCTTGCTCGTAGGACCAAAAACTAAATGTGTCTCAACTCCATTTAGGACTGGGAAACAAACGCGAGCTCACCTTACAAGAAACACACTCTGCTTTTGAGAAAAGAGCACTCTTCTACTCTACTGTTTCCTATGAGGTCCGAACAGTGAGCTTGCTCAGAACAAAAAAACTGTGCTTCCTACAAACACGGCCATATCTAATTCAAGTCTGCTTAGGAAACTGACAAGAACAGTAGCTCCTATTCAGTAAGATACACCGTACTTGCTGGGAACAGACGCGAGTGCTATTTGCACTGTATATGGCATTTGGAGCACAACAGTGACTCTTCTTACCAGAAAACAACTCTTGCTAGTAGGACCAAAAACTGCATGTGACTCAACTCCATTTAGGACTGGGAAACAAACGCGAGCTCGCCTTACAAGAAACACACTCTGCTTTTAAGAAAAGTGCACTCTTCTACTCTACTGTGTTTCCTATAGGGCCAGAACAGTGAGCTTGCTCAGAACATAAGAACTGTGCTTCCTACACACACGGGCCATATCTAGTTCAACGCTGATTAGGAAACTGACAAGAACAGTAGCTCCTCTTCAGTCTGATACACTGTACTTGCTGGGAGCAGACGCATGTGCTAAATGCACTGTGTATGGCAATGGGAGCGCAATAGTGACTTTCCTTACCAGAAAACAACTCTTGCTCATAGGTCCAGAAACTGCATGTGATTCCACTCAATTTAGGACTGCGAAACAAACGCTAGCTCGCCTTACAAGAAACACACTCTGCTTTAGAGAAAAGAGCACTCTTCTACTCTGCTGTGTTTCCTATGGGGTCCAAACAGTGAGCTTGCTCAGAACAAAAGAACTGTGCTTCCTACAAACACCGACCATATCTAGTTCAACTCTGCTTAGGAAACTGACAAGAACAGTAGCTCCTATTCAGTCCAATACACTGTACTTGCTGGGAAAAGACGTGAGTGCTATTTGCACTGTGTATGGCAATGGAAGCACAATAGTAGCTTTCCTTACCAGAAAACAACTCTTGCTCATAGGACCAGAAACTGCCTGTGATTGAACTCCATTTAGCACTAGGAAACAAACTCTAGCTCGCCTTACAAGAAACACACTCTGCTTTTGAGAAAAGAGCACTCTTCTACTCTACTGTGTTTCCTATGAGATCCGAACAGTGAGCTTGCTCAGAACAAAAAAATCGTGCTTCCTACACACACCGGCACACCTAGATCAATTCTGCTTAAGAACCTGACAAGAACAGTAGATCCTCTTCAGTACAATACACTGTACTCCTGGGAACACACAACAGTGCTATTTGTCCTGTGTATGGCAATGGCAGCGCAATAGTGACTCTTCTTACCATAAAACAACTCTTGCTCGTAGGACCAGAAACTGCATATGATTCAACTCCGTTTAGGACTGGGAAACAAACGCTAGCTCTCCTTACAAGAAACACACTCTGCTTTAGAGAAAAGAGCACTCTTCCACTCTACTGTGTTTTCTATAGGGCCAGAACAGTGAGCTTGGTCAGAACAAAAGAACGGTGCTTCCTACACACGCGGGACATATCTCGTTCAACTCTGCTTAGGAAACTGACAAGAACAGTAGCTCCTATTCAGTCCAATACACTGTAATTGCTGGGAACAGACGCGAGTGCTATTTGCACTGTGTATGGCAATGGGAGCGCAATAGTGACTTTCCTTACCAGAAAACAACTCTTGCTCGTAGGAACAGAAACTGCATGGGATTCAACTCCATTTAGGACTGGGAAACAAATGCTAGCTCGCCTTACATGAAACACACTCTGCTTTTGAGAAAAGAGCACTCTTCTACTCTACTGTGATTCCAAAGGGGTCCAAAGAGTGAGCTTGCTCAGAAAAAAAGAACTGTGCTTCCCACACACGGACCATATCTAGTTCAACTCTGCTGAGGAAACAGACAAGAACAGTAGCTCCTAATCAGTCCAATACACTGTACTTGAAGGGAACAGACGCGAGTACTATTTGCACTGTGTATGGCATTTGGAGCACAATAGTGACTCTTCTTACCAGAAAAAAACTCTTGCTCGTAGGACCAAAAACTAAATGTGTCTCAACTCCATTTAGGACTGGGAAACAAACGCGAGCTCACCTTACAAGAAACACACTCTGCTTTTGAGAAAAGAGCACTCTTCTACTCTACTGTTTCCTATGAGGTCCGAACAGTGAGCTTGCTCAGAACAAAAAAACTGTGCTTCCTACAAACACGGCCATATCTAATTCAAGTCTGCTTAGGAAACTGACAAGAACAGTAGCTCCTATTCAGTAAGATACACCGTACTTGCTGGGAACAGACGCGAGTGCTATTTGCACTGTATATGGCATTTGGAGCACAACAGTGACTCTTCTTACCAGAAAACAACTCTTGCTAGTAGGACCAAAAACTGCATGTGACTCAACTCCATTTAGGACTGGGAAACAAACGCGAGCTCGCCTTACAAGAAACACACTCTGCTTTTAAGAAAAGTGCACTCTTCTACTCTACTGTGTTTCCTATAGGGCCAGAACAGTGAGCTTGCTCAGAACATAAGAACTGTGCTTCCTACACACACGGGCCATATCTAGTTCAACGCTGATTAGGAAACTGACAAGAACAGTAGCTCCTCTTCAGTCTGATACACTGTACTTGCTGGGAGCAGACGCATGTGCTAAATGCACTGTGTATGGCAATGGGAGCGCAATAGTGACTTTCCTTACCAGAAAACAACTCTTGCTCATAGGTCCAGAAACTGCATGTGATTCCACTCAATTTAGGACTGCGAAACAAACGCTAGCTCGCCTTACAAGAAACACACTCTGCTTTAGAGAAAAGAGCACTCTTCTACTCTGCTGTGTTTCCTATGGGGTCCAAACAGTGAGCTTGCTCAGAACAAAAGAACTGTGCTTCCTACACACACGGACCACATCTAGTTCACTTCTGCTTAGGACACTGACAAGAACAGTAGCTCCTTTTCAGTCCAATACACTTTATTTGCTGGGAACAGACGCCAGTGCTATTTGTCCTGTGTAGGGCAATGGCAGCGCAATATTGTCTCTTCTTAACAGAAAACAACTCTTGCTCGTAGGACCAGAAACTACATGGGATTCAACTCCATTTAGGACTGGGAAACAAACGCTAGCTCGCCTTACAAGAAACACACTTTGCTTTTGAGAAAACAGCACTCTTCTACTCTACTGAGTTTCCTATGGGGTCCAAATAGTGAGCTTGCTCAGAACAAAAGAACTGTGCTTCCTACACACACGGGCCATATCTAGTTCAACTCTGCTTAGGAAACTGACAAGAACAGTAGCTCCTCTTCAGTCTGATACACTGTACTTGCTGGGAACAGATGCATGTGCTATTTGCACAGTGTATGGCAATGGGAGCGCAATAGTGATTTTCCTTACCAGAAAACAACTCTTGCTCATAGGACCAGAATCTGCATGTGATTCCACTTTATTTAGGACTGTGAAATATACGCTAGCTCGCCTTACAAGCAACACACTCTGGTTTAGAGAAAAGAGCACTCTTCTACTCTACTGTGTTTCCTATGGGGTCCAAACAGTGAGCTTGCTCAGAACAAAAGAACTGAGCTTCCTACACACACGGACCATATCTAGTTCAGCTCTGCCTAGGAAACTGACAAGAACAGTAGCTCCTTTTTGTCCAATACACTGTACTTGCGGGGAACAGACGCCAGTGCTATTTGTCCTGTGTAGGGCAATGGCAGCGCAATATTGACTCTTCTTAACAGAAAACAACTCTTGCTTGTAGGAACAGAAACTGCATGGGATTCAACTCCATTTAGGACTGGGAAACAAACGCTAGCTCGCCTTACAAGAAACACACTTTCCTTTTGAGAAAAGAGCACTCTTCTACTCTACAGAGTTTCCTACGGGGTCCAAACAGTGAGCTTGCTCAGAACAAAAGAACTGTGCTTCCTACACACACGGCCATATCTAGTTCAATTCTGCTTAGGAATCTGACAAGAACAGTAGATCCTCTTCAGTCCAATACACTGTACTTGCTGGGAAAAAACGCCAGTGCTATTTGTCCTGTGTATGGCAATGGCAGCGCAATAGTGACTCTTCTTACCATAAAACAACTCTTGCTCATAGGACCAGAAACTCCACGTGATTCAACTCCATTTAGGACTGGGAAACAAACGCTAGCTCGCCTTACAAGAAACACACTCTGCTTTAGAGAAAAGAGCACTCTGCTACTCTACTGTGTTTCCTATGGGGTCCAAACAGTGAGCTTGCTCAGAACAAAAGAACTGTGCTTCCTACACGGGAAATATCAAGCTCAACTCTGATTAGGAAACTGACAAGAACAGTAGCTCCTATTCAGTCCAATACACTGTACTTGCTGCGAAATGACGCCAGTGCTATTTGTCCTGTGTATGGCAATGGCAGCGCAATAGTGACTCTTCTTACCAGAAAACAACTCTTGTTTGTAGGACCAGAAACTGCATGTGATTCAACTCCATATTGGACTGGGAAACAAAGGCTAGCTCGCCTTACAAGAAACACACTCTGCTTTTGAGAAAAGAGCACTCTTCTACTCTACTATGTTTCCTATAGGGCCAGAACAGTGAGCTTGCTCAGAAGAAAAGAACTGTGCTTCCTACACACACGGCCATATCTAGTTCAACTCTGCTTAGGAACCTGACAAGAACAGTAGATCCTCTTCAGTCCAATACACTGTACGGCTGGGAACAGACGCCAGTGCTATTTGTCCTGTGTAGGGCAATGGCAGCGCAATATTGACTCTTCTTACCAGAAAACAACTCTTGCTCATAGGACCAGAAACTGCATGTGATTCAACTCCATTTAGCACTGGGAAACAAAGGCTAGCTCGCCTTAGAAGAAACACACTCTGCTTTTGAGAAAAGAGCACTCTTCTACTCTACTTAGTTTCCTATGGGGTCCAAACAGTGCGCTTGCTCAGAACAAAAGAACTGTGCTTCCTACACACACCGACCATCTCTAGTTCAACTCTGCTTAGGAAACTGACAAGAACAGTAGCTCCTCTTCAGTCCGATACACTGTACTTGCTGGGAACTGACGGGAGGGCTATTTGTACTGTGTATGGCAATGGGAGCGCAATAGTTACTTTCCTTACCAGAAAACAACTCTTGCTCGTAGTACCAGAAACTGCATGTGATTCAACTCCATTTAGGACTGGGAAACAAATGCTAGCTCGCCTTTCAAGAAACACACTCTGCTTTTGAGAAAAGAGCACTCTTCTACTCTACTGTGTTTCCTATGAGATCCGAACAGTGAGCTTGCTCAGAACAAAAAAATCGTGCTTCCTACACACACCGGCACACCTAGATCAATTCTGCTTAAGAACCTGACAATAACAGTAGATCCTCTTCAGTCCAATACACTGTACTCCTGGGAACAGACTACAGTGCTATTTGTCCTGTGTATGGCAATGGCAGCGCAATAGTGACTCTTCTTACCATAAAACAACTCTTGCTCGTAGGACCAGAAACTGCATATGATTCAACTCCGTTTAGGACTGGGAAACAAACGCTAGCTCTCCTTACAAGAAACACACTCTGCTTTAGAGAAAAGAGCACTCTTCCACTCTACTGTGTTTTCTATAGGGCCAGAACAGTGAGCTTGGTCAGAACAAAAGAACTGTGCTTCCTACACACACCGACCATATCTAGTTCAACTCTGCTTAGGAAACTGACAAGAACAGTAGCTCCACTTCAGTCCGATACACTGTATTTGCTGGGAACAGACGCGAGTGCTATTTGCACTGTGTATGGCAATGGGAGCTCAATAGTTACTTTCTTTACCAGAAAACAACTCTTTCTCGTAGGAACAGAAACTGCATGGGATTCAACTCCATTTAGCACGGGGAAACAAACGCTAGCTCTCCTTACAAGAAACACACTCTGCTTTTGAGAAAAGAGCACAATTCTACTCTACTGTGTTTCCTATGGGGTCCGAACAGTGAGCTTGCTCAGAACAAAAGAACTGTGCTTCCTACACACACCGACCATATCTAGTTCAACTCTGCTTAGGAAACTGACAAGAACAGTAGCTCCTCTTCAGTCCGATACACTGTATTTGCAGGGAACAGACGGGAGTGCTATTTGCACTGTGTGTGGCAATGGGAGCTCAATAGTTACTTTCCTTACCAGAAAACAACTCTTGCTCGTAGGAACAGAAACTGCATGGGATTCAACTCCATTTACGACTGGGAAACAAACGCTAGCTCTCCTTACAAGAAACACACTCTGCTTTTGAGAAAAGAGCACAATTCTACTCTACTGTGTTTCCTATGGGGTCCGAACAGAGAGCTTGCTCAGAACAAAAGAGCTGTGCTTCCTACACACACGGCCATATCTAGTTCAATTCTGCTTAGGAACCTGACAAGAACAGTAGATCCTCTTCAGTCCAATACACTGTACTTGCTGGGAACAGACGCCAGTGCTATTTGTCCTGTGTATGGCAATGGCAGCGCAATAGTGACTCTTCTTACCATAAAACAACTCTTGTTCGTAGGACCAGAAACTGCATGTGATTCAACTCCATTTAGGACTGGGAAACAAACGCTAGCTAGCCTTACAAGAAACACACTCTGCTTTTGAGAAAAGAGCACTATTCTACTCTACTGTGTTTCCTATAGGGCCAGAACAGTGAGCTTGCTCAGAACAAAAGAACTGTGCTTCCTACACACGGGCCATATCTAGTTCAACTCTGCTTAGGAAACTGACAAGAACAGTAGCTCCTAATCAGTCCAATAAACTGTACTTGCTGGGAACAGACGCGAGTGCTCTTTGCACTGTGTATTGCATTTGGAGCGCAATAGTGTCTCTTCTTACCAGAAAACAACTCTTCCTCGTAGGACCAAAAACTGCCTGTGACTCAACTCCATTTAGGACTGGGAAACACACGCGAGCTCGCCTTACAGGAAACACACTCTGCTTTAGAGAAAAGAGCACTCTTCTATTCTACTGTGTTCCCTATGGGGTCCAAACAGTGAGCTTGCTCAGAACAAAAAAACTGTGCTTCATACACACAAGGCCATATCTAGTTCAAGTCTGATTAGGAACCTGACAAGAACAGTAGATCCTCTTTCGTCCAATACACTGTACTTGCTTGGAAAAGACGCCAGTGCTATTTGTCCTGTGTATGGCAATGGCAGCGCAATAGTGACTCTTCTTACCAGAAAACATCTCTTGCTTGAAGGACCAGAAACTCCATGTGATTCAACTCCATTTAGGACTGGGAAACAAAAGCTAGTTCGCCTTACAAGAAACACACTCTGCTTTTGAGAAAAGCGCACTCTTCTATTCTACTGAGTTTCCTATGAGGTCCAAACAGTGAGCTTGCTCAGAACAAAAGAACTGTGCTTCCTACAAACACCGACCATATCTAGTTCAACTCTGCTTAGGAAACTGACAAGAACAGTAGCTCCTATTCAGTCCAATACACTGTACTTCCTGGGAACAGACTTGAGTGCTATTTGCACTGTGTATGGCAATGGGAGCACAATAGTAACTTTCCTTACCAGAAAACAACTCTTGCTCATAGGACTGGGAACTGCCTGTGATTGAACTCCTTTTAGGACTAAGAAACAAACTCTAGCTCGCCTTACAAGAAACACACTCTGCTTTTGAGAAAAGAGCACTCTTCTACTCTACTGTGTTTCCTATGAGATCCGAACAGTGAGCTTGCTCAGAACAAAAAAAACGTGCTTCCTACACACACCGGCACACCTAGTTGAATTCTGCTTAAGAACCTGACAAGAACAGTAGATCCTCTTCAGTCCAATACACTGTACTCCTGGGAACAGACAATAGTGCTATTTGTCCTGTGTATGGCAATGGCAGCGCAATAGTGACTCTTCTTACCATAAAACAACTCTTGCTCGTAGGACCAGAAACTGCATATGATTCAACTCCATTTAGGACTGGGAAACAAACGCTAGCTCTCCTTACAAGAAACACACTCTGCTTTAGAGAAAAGAGCACTCTTCTACTCTACTGTGTTTTCTATAGGGCCAGAACAGTGAGCTTTCTCAGAACAAAAGAACTGTGCTTCCTACACACACCGACCATATCTAGTTCAACTCTGCTTAGGAAACTGACAAGAACAGTAGCTCCACTTCAGTCCGATACACTGTATTTGCTGGGAACAGACGCGAGTGCTATTTGCACTGTGTATGGCAATGGGAGCTCAATAGTTACTTTCCTTACCAGAAAACAACTCTTGCTCGTAGGAACAGAAACTGCATGTGATTCAACTCCATTTAGGACTGGGAAACAAACGCTAGCTCGCATTACAAGAAACACACTCTGCTTCTGACAAAAGAGCACAATTCTACTCTACTGTGTTTCCTATGGGGTCCGAACAGTGAGCTTGCTCAGAACAAAAGAACTGTGCTTCCTACACACACCGACCATACCTAGTTCAACTCTGCTTAGGAAACTGACAAGAACAGTAGCTCCTCTTCAGTCCGATACACTGTATTTGCAGGGAACAGACGCGAGTGCTATTTGCACTGTTTATGGCAATGGGAGCTCAATAGTTACTTTCCTTACCAGAAAACAACTCTTGCTCGTAGGAACAGAAACTGCATGGGATTCAACTCCATTTAGGACTGGGAAACAAATGCTAGCTCTCCTTACAAGAAACACAATCTGCTTTTGAGAAAAGAGCACAATTCTACTCTACTGTGTTTCCTATGGGGTCCGAACAGAGAGCTTGCTCAGAACAAAAGAGATGTGCTTCCTACACACACGGCCATATCTAGTTCAATTCTGCTTAGGAACCTGACAAGAACAGTAGATCCTCTTCAGTCCAATACACTGTACTTGCTGGGAACAGACGCCAGTGCTATTTGTCCTGTGTATGGCAATGGCAGCGCAATAGTGACTCTTCTTACCAGAAAACATCTCTTGCTTGAAGGACCAGAAACTCCATGTGATTCAACTCCATTTAGGACTGGGAAACAAACGCTAGCTCGCCTTACAAGAAACACACCCTGCTTTAGAGAAAAGAGCACTCTTCTACTCTACTGTGTTTCAAAAGGGGTCCAAAGAGTGAGCTTGCTCAGAAAAAAAGAACTGTGCTTCCCACACACGGACCATATCTAGTTCAACTCTGCTGAGGAAACAGACAAGAACAGTAGCTCCTAATCAGTCCAATACACTGTACTTGAAGGGAACAGACGCGAGTACTATTTGCACTGTGTATGGCATTTGGAGCACAATAGTGACTCTTCTTACCAGAAAACAACTCTTGCTCGTAGGACCAAAAACTAAATGTGTCTCAACTCCATTTAGGACTGGGAAACAAACGCGAGCTCACCTTACAAGAAATACAATCTGCTTTTGAGAAAAGAGCACTCTTCTACTCTACTGTGTTTCCTATGGGGTCCAAACAGTGAGCTTGCTCAGAACAAAAGAACTGTGCTTCCTACACACACGGGCAATATCTAGTTCAACTCTGCTTAGGATACTGACAAGAACAGTAGCTCCTCTTCAGTCCGATACACTGTACTTGCTGGGAACAGACGCCAATGCTATTTGCACTGTGTATGGCAATGGGAGCACAATAGTGACTTCCTTACCAGAAACCAACTCTTGCTCGTAGGACCAGAAACTGTATGTGATTCAACTCCATTTAGGACTGCGAAACAAACGCTAGCTCGCCTTACAAGAAACACACTCTGCTTTTGAGAAAAGAGCACTCTTCTACTCTACTGTTTCCTATGAGGTCCGAACAGTGAGCTTGCTCAGAATAAAAAAACTGTGCTTCCTACAAACACGGCCATATCTAATTCAAGTCTGCTTAGGAAACTGACAAGAACAGTAGCTCCTATTCAGTATGATACACTGTACTTGCTGGGAACAGACGCGAGTGCTATTTGCACTGTATATGGCATTTGGAGCGCAACAGTGACTCTTCTTACCAGAAAACAACTCTTGCTAGTAGGACCAAAAACTGCATGTGACTCAACTCCATTTAGGACTGGGAAACAAACGCGAGCTCGCCTTACAAGAAACACACTCTGCTTTTAAGAAAAGTGCACTCTTCTACTCTACTGTGTTTCCTATAGGGCCAGAACAGTGAGCTTGCTCAGAACATAAGAACTGTGCTTCCTACACACACGGGCCATATCTAGTTCAACGCTGATTAGGAAACTGACAAGAACAGTAGCTCCTCTTCAGTCTGATACACTGTACTTGCTGGGAGCAGACGCATGTGCTAAATGCACTGTGTATGGCAATGGGAGCGCAATAGTGACTTTCCTTACCAGAAAACAACTCTTGCTCATAGGTCCAGAAACTGCATGTGATTCCACTCAGTTTAGGACTGCGAAACAAACGCTAGCTCGCCTTACAAGAAACACACTCTGCTTTAGAGAAAAGAGCACTCTTCTACTCTGCTGTGTTTCCTATGGGGTCCAAACAGTGAGCTTGCTCAGAACAAAAGAATTGTGCTTCCTACACACACGGACCACATCTAGTTCACTTCTGCTTAGGACACTGACAAGAACAGTAGCTCCTTTTCAGTCCAATACACTTTATTTGCTGGGAACAGACGCCAGTGCTATTTGTCCTGTGTAGGGCAATGGCAGCGCAATAATGTCTCTTCTTAACAGAAAACAACTCTTGCTCGTAAGTCCAGAAACTACATGGGATTCAACTCCATTTAGGACTGGGAAACAAATGCTAGCTCGCCTTACAAGAAACACACTTTGCTTTTGAGAAAAGAGCACTCTTCTACTCTACTGAGTTTCCTATGTGGTCCAAATAGTGAGCTTGCTCAGAACAAAAGAACTGTGCTTCCTACACACACGGGCCATATCTAGTTCAACTCTGCTTAGGAAACTGACAAGAACAGTAGCTCCTCTTCAGTCTGATACACTGTACTAGCTGGGAACAGATGCATGTGCTATTTGCACAGTGTATGGCAATGGGAGCGCAATAGTGATTTTCCTTACCAGAAAACAACTCTTGCTCATAGGACCAGAATCTGCATGTGATTCCACTTTATTTAGGACTGTGAAACATACGCTAGCTCGCCTTACAAGCAACACACTCTGGTTTAGAGAAAAGAGCACTCTTCTACTCTACTGTGTTTCCTATGGGGTCCAAACAGTGAGCTTGCTCAGAACAAAAGAACTGTGCTTCCTACACACACGGACCATATCTAGTTCAGCTCTGCTTAGGAAACTGACAAGAACAGTAGCTCCTTTTTGTCCAATACACTCTACTTGCTGGGAACAGACGCCAGTGCTATTTGTCCTGTGTAGGGCAATGGCAGCGCAATATTGACTCTTCTTAACAGAAAACAACTCTTGCTTGTAGGAACAGAAACTGCATGGGATTCAACTCCATTTAGGACTGGGAAACAAACGCTAGCTTGCCTTACAAGAAACACACTTTCCTTTTGAGAAAAGAGCACTCTTCTACTCTACTGAGTTTCCTACGGGGTCCAAACAGTGAGCTTGCTCAGAACAAAAGAACTGTGCTTCCTACACACACGGCCATATCTAGTTCAATTCTGCTTAGGAATCTGACAAGAACAGTAGATCCTCTTCAGTCCAATACACTGTACTTGCTGGGAAAAAACGCCAGTGCTATTTGTCCTGTGTATGGCAATGGCAGCGCAATAGTGACTCTTCTTACCTTAAAACAACTCTTGCTCATAGGACCAGAAACTCCACGTGATTCAACTCCATTTAGGAATGGGAAACAAACGCTAGCTCGCCTTACAAGAAACACACTCTGCTTTAGAGAAAAGAGCACTCTGCTACTCTACTGTGTTTCCTATGGGGTCCAAACAGTGAGCTTGCTCAGAACAAAAGAACTGTGCTTCCTACACGGGAAATATCAAGCTCAACTCTGATTAGGAAACTGACAAGAAGAGTAGCTCCTATTCAGTCCAATACACTGTACTTGCTGCGAAATGACGCCAGTGCTATTTGTCCTGTGTATGGCAATGGCAGCGCAATAGTGACTCTTCTTACCAGAAAACAACTCTTGTTTGTAGGACCAGAAACTGCATGTGATTCAACTCCATATTGGACTGGGAAACAAAGGCTAGCTCGCCTTACAAGAAACACACTCTGCTTTTGAGAAAAGAGCACTCTTCTACTCTACTATGTTTCCTATAGGGCCAGAACAGTGAGCTTGCTCAGAAGAAAAGAACTGTGCTTCCTACACACACGGCCATATCTAGTTCAACTCTGCTTAGGAACCTGACAAGAACAGTAGATCCTCTTCAGTCCAATACACTGTACATGCTGGGAACAGACTCCAGTGCTATTTGTCCTGTGTTTGGCAATGGCAGCGCAATATTTACTATTCTTACCATAAAACAACTCTTGACAATAGGACCAATAACTGCATGGGATTCAACTCCATTTAGGACTGGGAAACAAACGCTAGCTCTCCTTACAAGAAACACACTCTGCTTTTGAGAAAAGAGCACTCTTCTATTCTACTGTGTTTCCTATGAGGTCCGAACAGTGAGCTTGCTCAGAACAAAAAAAAAACGTGATTCCTACACACACCGTCACACCTAGTTCAATTCTGCTTAGGAACCTGACAAGAACAGTAGATCCTCTTCAGTCTAATACACTGTACGGCTGGGAACAGACGCCAGTGCTATTTGTCCTGTGTAGGGCAATGGCAGCGCAATATTGACTCTTCTTACCAGAAAACAACTCTTGCTCATAGGACCAGAAACTGCATGTGATTCAACTCCATTTAGGACTGGGAAACAAAGGCTAGCTCGCCTTAGAAGAAACACACTCTGCTTTTGAGAAAAGAGCACTCTTCTACTCTACTTAGTTTCCTATGGGGTCCAAACAGTGAGCTTGCTCAGAAAAAAAGAACTGTGCTTCCCACACACGGACCATATCTAGTTCAACTCTGCTGAGGAAACAGACAAGAACAGTAGCTCCTAATCAGTCCAATACACTGTACTTGAAGGGAACAGACGCGAGTACTATTTGCACTGTGTATGGCATTTGGAGCACAATAGTGACTCTTCTTACCAGAAAACAACTCTTGCTCGTAGGACCAAAAACTAAATGTGTCTCAACTCCATTTAGGACTGGGAAACAAACGCGAGCTCACCTTACAAGAAATACAATCTGCTTTTGAGAAAAGAGCACTCTTCTACTCTACTGTGTTTTCTATGGGGTCCAAACAGTGAGCTTGCTCAGAACAAAAGAACTGTGCTTCCTACACACACGGGCAATATCTAGTTCAACTCTGCTTAGGATACTGACAAGAACAGTAGCTCCTCTTCAGTCCGATACACTGTACTTGCTGGGAACAGACGCCAATGCTATTTGCACTGTGTATGGCAATGGGAGCACAATAGTGACTTCCTTACCAGAAACCAACTCTTGCTCGTAGGACCAGAAACTGTATGTGATTCAACTCCATTTAGGACTGCGAAACAAACGCTAGCTCGCCTTACAAGAAACACACTCTGCTTTTGAGAAAAGAGCACTCTTCTACTCTACTGTTTCCTATGAGGTCCGAACAGTGAGCTTGCTCAGAACAAAAAAACTGTGCTTCCTACAAACACGGCCATATCTAATTCAAGTCTGCTTAGGAAACTGACAAGAACAGTAGCTCCTATTCAGTATGATACACTGTACTTGCTGGGAACAGACGCGAGTGCTATTTGCACTGTATATGGCATTTGGAGCGCAACAGTGACTCTTCTTACCAGAAAACAACTCTTGCTAGTAGGACCAAAAACTGCATGTGACTCAACTCCATTTAGGACTGGGAAACAAACGCGAGCTCGCCTTACAAGAAACACACTGTGCTTTTAAGAAAAGTGCACTCTTCTACTCTACTGTGTTTCCTATAGGGCCAGAACAGTGAGCTTGCTCAGAACATAAGAACTGTGCTTGCTACACACACGGGCCATATCTAGTTCAACGCTGATTAGGAAACTGACAAGAACAGTAGCTCCTCTTCAGTCTGATACACTGTACTTGCTGGGAGCAGACGCATGTGCTAAATGCACTGTGTATGGCAACGGGAGCGCAATAGTGACTTTCCTTACCAGAAAACAACTCTTGCTCATAGGTCCAGAAACTGCATGTGATTCCACTCAGTTTAGGACTGCGAAACAAACGCTAGCTCGCCTTACAAGAAACACACTCTACTTTAGAGAAAAGAGCACTCTTCTACTCTGCTGTGTTTCCTATGGGGTCCAAACAGTGAGCTTGCTCAGAACAAAAGAATTGTGCTTCCTACACACACGGACCACATCTAGTTCACTTCTGCTTAGGACACTGACAAGAACAGTAGCTCCTTTTCAGTCCAATACACTTTATTTGCTGGGAACAGACGCCAGTGCTATTTGTCCTGTGTAGGGCAATGGCAGCGCAATAATGTCTCTTCTTAACAGAAAACAACTCTTGCTCGTAAGTCCAGAAACTACATGGGATTCAACTCCATTTAGGACTGGGAAACAAATGCTAGCTCGCCTTACAAGAAACACACTTTGCTTTTGAGAAAAGAGCACTCTTCTACTCTACTGAGTTTCCTATGGGGTCCAAATAGTGAGCTTGCTCAGAACAAAAGAACTGTGCTTCCTACACACACGGGCCATATCTAGTTCAACTCTGCTTAGGAAACTGACAAGAACAGTAGCTCCTCTTCAGTCTGATACACTGTACTAGCTGGGAACAGATGCATGTGCTATTTGCACAGTGTATGGCAATGGGAGCGCAATAGTGATTTTCCTTACCAGAAAACAACTCTTGCTCATAGGACCAGAATCTGCATGTGATTCCACTTTATTTAGGACTGTGAAACATACGCTAGCTCGCCTTACAAGCAACACACTCTGGTTTAGAGAAAAGAGCACTCTTCTACTCTACTGTGTTTCCTATGGGGTCCGAACAATGAGCTTGCTCAGAACAAAAGAACTGTGCTTCTTACAGAAACGGGCCATATCTAGTTCAACTCTGCTTAGGAAACTGACAAGAACAGTAGCTCCTCTTCAGTCCAATACACTGTACTTGCTGGGAACAGACGCAAGTTCTATTTGCACTGTGTATGGCAATGGGAACATAATAGTGACTCTTTTTACCAGAAAACAACTCTTGCTCGTAGGACCGGAAACTGCATGGGATTCAACTCCATTTAGGACTGGGGAACAAACGCTAGCTCGCCTTACAAGAAACACACTCTGTTTTTGAGAAAAGGGCACTCTTCTACTCTACTGGTTTTCCTATGGGGTCCGAACTGTGAGCTTGCTCAGAACAAAAGAACTGTGCTTCCTACACACACGGCCATATCTAGTTCAACTCTGCTTAGGAAAATGACAAGTAGCTCCTCTTCAGTCCAATACACTGTACTCGCTGGGAACAGACGCGAGTGCTATTTGCACTGTGTGTGGCAATAGGAGCACAATAGTGACTTTCCTTAACAGAAAACATCTCTTGCTCATAGGACCAGAAACTGCATATGATTCAACTCCATTTAGGACTGGGAAACAAACGCTAGCTGGCCTTACAAGAAACACACTCTGCTTTTGAGAAAAGAGCACTCTTCTACTCTACTTTGTTTCATATATGGCCAGAGCAGAGAGCTTGCTCAGAACAAAAGAACTGTGCTTGTACACACATGGCCTTATCTAGTTCAATTCTGCTTAGGAAACTGACAAGAACAGTAGATCCTCTTCTGTCCAATACACTGTACGTGCTGGGAACAGACGACAGTGCTATTTGCCCTGTGTATAACAATGGGAGCGCAATAGTGACTCTTCTTACCAGAAAACAACTCTTGCTCGTAGGACCAGAAACTGCATGGGATTCAACTCCATTTCTGACTGGGAAATAAATACTAGCTGCCTTACAAGAAACACTCTGCTTTTGAGAAAAGAGCACTCTTCTACTCTACTGTGTTTTCTATGTGATCCGAACAGTGAACTTGCTCAGAACAAAAGAACTGTGCATCCTACACACACGGGCCATATCTAGTTCAACTCTGCTTAGGAAACTGGCAAGAATAGTAGATCCTCTTCAGTCCAATACACTGTACTTGCTGGGAATAGACGATAGTGCTATTTGCACTGTGTATGACAATTGGAGCGCAATAGTGACTCTTCTTACCAGAAAACAACTCTTGCTCGTAGGACCAGAAACTGCATGTGACTCAACTCCATTTAGGACTGGGAAACAAACGCTAGCTCGATTACAAGAAACACACTCTGCTTTTGAGAAAAGAGCACTCTTCTACTCTACTGTGTTTCCTATGGGGTCCGAACAGTGAGCTTGCTCAGAACAAAAGAACTGTGCTTCCTACACACACGGGCCATATCTACATCAACTCTGCTTAGGAAACTGACAAGAACAGTAGCTCCTCTTCAGTCCAATACACTGTACTTGCTGGGAACAGACGCGAGTGCTATTTGCACTGTGTATGGCAAAGGGAGCGCAATAGTGACTTTCCTTACCAGAAAACAACTCTTGATCGTAGGACCAAAAACTGCTTGTGATTCAACTCCATTTCTTACTGGGAAACAAACACTAGCTCGCCTTACAAGAAACACACTCTGCTTCTGAGAAAAGACCACTCTTCTACTCTTCTGTGTTCCCTATGGAATCCGAACAGTGAGCTTGCTCAGAACAAAAGAACTGTGCTTCCTACACACACGGGCCATATCTAGTTCAACTCTGCTTAGGAAACTGACAAGAATAGTAGCTCCTCTTCAGTCCAATACCCTGTACTTGGTGGGAACAGACGCGAGTGCTATTTGCACTGTGTATGGCAGTGGGACCACAATAGTGACTTTCCTTACCAGAAAAGATCTCTTGATCGTAGGACCAAAAACTGCATGTGATTCAACTCCATTTAGGACTAGGAAACTAACGCTAGCTCGCCTTACAAGAAACACACTCGGCTTTGAGTAAATAGCACTCTTCTACTCTTCTGTGTTTCCCATAGGTCCAGAACAGTGAGCTTGCTCAGAACAAAAGAACTGTGCTTCCTACACACACGTGCCATATCTAGTTCAACTCTCCTTAGGAAACTGACAAGAACAGTGGCTCCTCTTCTGTGCAATACTCTGTACATTATGGGAACAGACGCGAGTGCTATTTGTACTGTGTATGGCAATGGGAGGACAATAGTGACTCTTCTTACCAGAAAACAACTCTTGCTCGTAGGAGCAGAAACTGCATGTGATTTTACTCCATTACGACTGGGAAACAAACGCTAGCTCGCCTTACAAGAAACACACTGTGCTTTTCAGAAAAGGGCACTCTTCTACTCTACTGGTTTTCCTATGGGGTCCGAAGAGTGAGCTTGCTCAGAACAAAAGAACTGTGCTTCCTACACACACGGGCCATATCTAGTTCAACTCTGCTTAGGAAACTGACAAGGACAGTAGCTCCACTTCAGTCAAATACACTGTACTTGCTGGGAACAGACACGAGTGCTATTTGCACTGTGTATGGCAATGGAAGCGCAATAGTGACTTTCCTTACGAGAAAACAACTCTTGCTTGTAGGACCAGAAACTGCATGTGATTCAACTCCATTTAGGACTGGGGAACAAACGCTATCTCGCCTTACAAGAAACACACTCTGCTTTTGAGAAAAGAGCACTCTTCTACTCTACTGTGTTTCCTTTAGGCCCAGAACAGTGAGCTTGCTCAGAACAAAAGAACTGTGCTTCCTACACACACGGGCTATATCTAGTTCAACTCTGCTTAGTAAACTGACAAGAACAGTAGCTCCTCTTCAGTCCAATACACTTTCCTTCTGGGAATAGACGCCAGTGCTATTTGCCCTGTGTATGACAATGGGAACTCAATAGTGACTCTCCTTACCAGAAAACAACTCTTGCTCGTAGAACCAGAATCTGCATGTGATTCAACTCCATTTAGGACTGGGAAACAAACACTAGCTCGCCTTACAAGAAACACACTCTGCTTTTGAGAAAAGAGCACTCTTCTACCCAACTGTGTTTCCTATGGGGTCCGAACAGTGAGCTTGCTCAGAACAAAAGAAGTGTGCTTCCTACACACATGCGCCATATCTAATTCAACTCTGCTTGGGAAACTGACAAGAACAGTAGCTCCTCCTCATTCCAATACACTGTACTTCCTGGGAACAGACGCGAGTGCTATTTGCACTGTGTATGGTAATGGGAGCACAATAGTGACTCTTCTTACCAGAAAACAACTCTTGTTCGTAGGACCAGAAACTGCATGTGATTCAACTCCATATAGGACTGGGAAACAAACGCTAGCTCGCATTACAAGAAACACACTCTGCTTTTGAGAAAAGAGCACTCTTCTACTCTACTGTGTTTCCTATAGGGCCAAAACAGTGATCTTGCTCAGAACAAAAGAACTGTGCTTCCTACACACACGGGCCATATCTTGTTCAACTCTGCTTAGGAAACTTACAAGAACAGTAGATCCTCTTCAGTCCAATACACTGTACTTGCTGGGAACAGAGGGGAGTGCTTTTTGCACTGTGTATGGCAAAGGGAGCACAATAGTGACTTTCCTTACCAGAAAACAAATCTTGCTCGTAGGACCAAAAACTGCATATGATTCAACTCCATTTAGGACTGCGAAACAAACCCTAGCTCGCCTTACAAGAAACACACTCTGCTTTTGAGAAAAGATCACTCTTCCACTCTTCTGTGTTTCCTATAGGGCCAGAACAGAAAGCTTGCTCAGAACAAAAGAATTGTGCTTCCTACATACACGGCCATAACTAGTTCAATTCAGCTTAGGAAACTGACAAGAACAGTAGATCCTCTTCAGTCCAATACACTGTACATGCTGCGAACAGACGCGATTGCTATTTGTACTGTGTATGGCAATGGGAGCACACTAGTGTCTCTTCTTACCAGAAAACAACTCTTGCTCGTAGGACCAGAAACTGCATGTGATTCATCTCCATTTAGGACTGGGAAACAAACGCTAGCTCGCCTTACAAGAAACACATTCTGCTTTTGAGAAAAGAGCACTCTTCTACTCTACTGTGTTTCCTATGGGGTCCGAACAGTCAGCTTGCTCAGAACAAAAGAACTGTGCTTCCTACACACACGTGCCATATCTAGTTCAATTCTGCGTAGGAAACTGAGAAGAACAGTAGATCCCCTTCAGTCCAATACACTGTATTTGATGGGAACAGACGCCAGTGCTATTTGCCCTGTGTATGACAATGTGAGCACAATAGTGACTCTTCTTACCAGAAAACAACTCTTGCTCGTAGGACCAGAAACTCATGTGATTCAACTCCATTTAGGACTGGGAAACAAATCCTAGCTCGCCTTACAAGAAACACACTCTGCTTTTGAGAAAAGAGCACTCTTCTACTCTACTGTGTTTCCTATGGGGTCCGAACAATGAGCTTGTTCAGAACAAAAGAACTGTGCTTCTTACACACACGGGCCATATCTAGTTCAACTCTGCTTAGGAAACTGACAAGAACAGTAGCTTCTCTTCAGTCCAATACACTGTACTTGCTGGGAACAGACGCGAGTTCTATTTGCACTGTGTATGGCAATGGGAACATAATAGTGACTCTTTTTACCAGAAAACAACTCTTGCTCGTAGGACTGGAAACTGCATGGGATTCAACTCCATTTAGGACTGGGGAACAAACGCTAGCTCGCCTTACAAGAAACACACTCTGTTTTTGAGAAAAGGGCACTCTTCTACTCTACTGGTTTTCCTATGGGGTCCGAACTGTGAGCTTGCTCAGAACAAAAGAACTGTGCTTCCTACACACACGGCCATATCTAGTTCAACTCTGCTTAGGAAAATGACAAGTAGCTCCTCTTCAGTCCAATACACTGTACTCGCTGGGAACAGACGAGAGTGCTATTTGCACTGTGTGTGGCAATGGGAGCACAATAGTGACTTTCCTTAACAGAAAATATCTCTTGCTCGTAGGACCAGAAACTGCATATGATTCAAGTCCATTTAGGACTGGGAAACAAACGCTAGCTGGCCTTACAAGAAACACACTCTGCTTTTGAGAAAAGAGCACTCTTCTACTCTACTGTGTTTCATATATGGCCAGAGCAGAGAGCTTGCTCAGAACAAAAGAAATGTGCTTGTACACACATGGCCTTATCTAGTTCAATTCTGCTTAGGAAACTGACAAGAACAGTAGATCCTCTTCTGTCCAATACACTGTACGTGCTGGGAACAGACGCCAGTGCTATTTGCCCTGTGTATAACAATGGGAGCGCAATAGTGACTCTTCTTACCAGAAAAGAACTCTTGCTCATAGGACCAGAAACTGCATGGGATTCAACTCCAATTCTGACTGGGAAACAAATACTAGCTGCCTTACAAGAAACACTCTGCTTTTGAGAAAAGAGCACTCTTCTACTCTACTGTGTTTTCTATGTGATCCGAACAGTGAACTTGCTCAGAACAAAAGAACTGTGCATCCTACACACACGGGCCATATCTAGTTCAACTCTGCTTAGGAAACTGGCAAGAATAGTAGATCCTCTTCAGTCCAATACACTGTACTTGCTGGGAATAGACGATAGTGCTACTTGCACTGTGTATGACAATTGGAGCGCAATAGTGACTCTTCTTACCAGAAAAAAACTCTTGCTCGTAGGACCAGAAACTGCATGTGACTCAACTCCATTTAGGACTGGGAAACAAACGCTAGCTCGATTACAAGAAACACACTCTGCTTTTGAGAAAAGAGCACTCTTCTACTCTACTGTGTTTCCTATGTGGTCCGAACAGTGAGCTTGCTCAGAACAAAAGAACTGTGCTTCTCACACACACGGGCCATATCTACATCAACTCTGCTTAGGAAACTTACAAGAACAGTAGCTCCTCTTCAGTCCAATACACTGTACTTGCTGGGAACAGACGCGAGTGCTATTTGCACTGTGTATGGCAAAGGGAGCGCAATAGTGACTTTCCTTACCAGAAAACAACTCTTGATCGTAGGACCAAAAACTGCTTGTGATTCAACTCCATTTCTTACTGGGAAACAAACACTAGCTCGCCTTACAAGAAACACACTCTGCTTCTGAGAAAAGACCACTCTTCTACTCTACAGTGTTCCCTGTGGAATCCGAACAGTGAGCTTGCTCAGAACAAAAGAACTGTGCTTCCTACACACACGGGCCATATCTAGTTCAACTCTGCTTAGGAAACTGACAAGAATAGTAGCTCCTCTTCAGTCCAATACCCTGTACTTGGTGGGAACAGACGCGAGTGCTATTTGCACTGTGTATGGCAGTGGGACCACAATAGTGACTCTTCTTACCAGAAAAGAACTCTTGCTCGTAGGACCGCAAACTGCATGTGATTCAACTCCATTTAGGACTGGGAAACAAACGCTAGCTCGCCTTACAAGAAACACACTCTGCTTTTGAGAAAAGAGCACTCTTCTACTCTACTGTGTTTCATATATGAAAAGAACAGAGAGCTTGTTCAGAACAAAAGAACTGTGCTTCCTACACACACGGCCATATCTAGTTCAATTCTGCTTAGGACACTGACAAGAACAGTATCTCGTCTTCTGTTAAAATACACTGTATATGCTGGGAACATACACCAGTGCTATTTGCCCTGTGTATGACAATGGGAGCACAATAGTGACTCTTGTTTCCAGAAAAAAACTCTTGCTCATAGAACCAGAAACCTCATGTAACTCCACTCCATTTGGACTGGGAAAGAAACACTAGCTCGCCTTACAAGAAACACATTCTGCTTTTGAGTAAAGAGCACTCTTCTACTCTACTGTGTTTCCTGTAGGGCCAGAACAGAAAGCTTGCTCAGAACAAAAGAACTGTGCTTCCTACACACACGGGCCATATCTAGTTGAATTCTCCTTAGGAAACTGACAAGAACAGTATGTCCTCTTCAGTCAAAATACACTGTATATGCTGGGAACAGACACCAGTGCTATTTGCCCTGTGTATGACAATGGGAGAGCAACAGTGACTCTTCTTACCAGAAAACAACTCTTGCTCATACGACCAGAAACTGCATGTGATTCAACTCCATTTAGGACTGGGAAACAAACGCTAGCTCGCCTTACAAGAAACACACTCTGCTTTTGAGAAAAGAGCACTCATCTACTGTACTGTGTTTCCTATAGGGCCAGAACAGTGAGCTTGCTCAGAACAAAAGAACTTTGCTTCCTACACACACGGGCCATATCTGGTTCAACTCTGCTTAGGAAACTTACAAGAACAGTAGCTCCTCTTCAGTCCAATACACTGTACTTGCTGGGAACAGACGCAAGTGCTATTTGAACTGTGTATGGCAATGGGAGCGCAATAGTGACTTTCCTTACCAGAAAACATCTCTTGCTCGTAGGACCAGAAACTGCATGTGATTCAACTCCATTTAGAACTGGGAAACAAACGCTGGCTCGCCTTACAAGAAACACACTCTGCTTTTGAGAAAAGAGCACTCTTCTACTCTACTGTGTTTCCTATAGGGCCAAAACAGAGAGCTTGCTCAGAACAAAATAACTGTGCTTCCTACACACACGGGCTATATCTAGTTCAACTCTGCTTAGGAAACTGACAAGAACAGTAGCTCCTCTTCAGTCCAATACACTGTACTTGCTGGATTCAGACGCCAGTGCTATTTGCAGTGTGTATGGCAATGGGAGCGCAATAGTGACTCTTCTTACCAGAAAAACTCTTGCTCTTAGGACCACAAAGTGCATGTGACTCAACTCCATTTAGGACTGGGAAACAAACGCTAGCTCTGCTCACAAGAAACACACTCTGCTTTTGAGAAAAGAGCACTCTTCTACTCTACTGTGCTTCCTATAGGGCCAGAACAGTGAGCTTGATCAGAACAAGAGAATTGTGCTTCCTACACACACGACCATATCTAGTTCAACTCTGCTTAGGAAACTGACAAGAACAGTAGATCCTCTTCAGTCCAATAGACTGTACATGCTGGGAACAGACGCGAGTGCTATTTGCCCTGTGTACGACAATGGGAGCGCAATAGTGACTCTTCTTACCAGAAAACAGCTCTTGCTCGTTGGCCAAGAAACTGCATGGGATTCAACTCCATTTAGGACTGGGAAACAAACTCTAGCTTGCCTTACAAGATACACACTCTGCTTCTCAGAAAAAAGCACTCTTCTACTCTACTGTGTTTCCTATGTGGTCCGAACAGTGAGCTTGCTCAGAACAAAAGAACTGTGCTTCCTATACACATGGGCCATATCTAATTCAACTCTGCTTAGGAAACTGACAGGAACAGTAGCTCCTCTTCAGTCCAATACAGTGTATTTGCTGGGAACAGACGCGTGAGCTATTTGCCCTGTGTATGGCAATGGGAGCACAATAGTGACTCTTCTTACCAGAAAACAACTCTTGCTCATAGGACCACAAACTGCATGTGACTCAACTCCATTTAGGACAGGGAAACAAACGCTAGCTCACCTTCCAAGAAACACACTCTGCTTTTGTGAAAAGAGCACTCTTCTACTCTACTCTGTTTCCTATGGGGTCCGCACAGTGAGCTTGCTCAGAACAAAAGAACTGTGCTTCCTACACACAGGCCATATCTAATTCAATTCTGCTTAGGAACCTGACAAGAAAAGTATATCGTCTTCAGTTCAATACTTTGTACATGCTGGGAACCGATGCCAGTGCTATTTGCCCTGTGTATGACAATGGGAGCACAATAGTGACTCTTCTTACCAGAAAACAACTCTTGCTCATGGGACCAGAAACTGCATGTGATTCAACTCCATTTAAGACTGGGAAACAAACGCTAGCTCGCCTTACAAAAAACACACTCTGCTTTTCAGAAAAGAGCACTCTTCTACTCTACTGTGTTTCCTATGGTGTCCGAACAGTGAGCTTGCTCAGAACAAAAGAACTGTGCTTCCTACACACACGGGCCACATCTAGTTCAACTCTGCTTAGAAAACTTTCAAGAACAGTAGCTGCTCTTCAGTCCAATACACTGTATTTGCTGGGAACAGGCGCCAGTGCTATTTGCTCTGTGTATGGCAATGGGAGCGCAATAGTGACTCTTCTTACCAGAAAACAACTCTTGCTCGTAGGACCAGAAACTGCATGGGATTCAACTCCATTTCTGACTGGGAAGCAAATACTAGCTCGCCTTTCAAGAAACACAATCTAATTTTGAGAAAAGAGCACTCATCTACTCTACTGTGTTTCCTATGGTGTCTGCACAGTGTGCTTTCTCAGAACAAAAGAACTGTATTTCCTACACACACGGGACATATCTATTTCAACTCCTCTTAGGAAAATGACAAGAACAGTAGCTCCTCTTCAGTCCAATACACTGTACTTGCTGGGAACAGACGCGAGTGCTATTTTCACTATGTATGGCAATGGGGGCGCAATAGTGACTTTCCTTACCAGAAAAAAACTCTTGCTCATAGGACCAGAAACTGCATGTGATTCAACTCCATTTAGGACTGGGAAACAAACGCTAGCTCGCCTTACAAGAAACACACTCTGCTTTTGAGAAAAGAGCACCCTTCTACTCTACTGTGCTTCCTATAGAGCCAGAACAGTGAGCTTGATCAGAACAAGAGAACTGTGCTTCCTACACACACGGCCATATCTAGTTCAATTCTGCTTAGGAAACTGACAAGAACAGTAGATCCTCTTCAGTCCAATAGACTGTACATGCTGGGAACAGACGCGAGTGCTATTTGCCCTGTATATGACAATGGGAGCACAATAGTGACTCTTCTTACCAGAAAACAGCTCTTGCTCGTTGGACAAGAAACTGCATGGGATTCAACTCCATTTAGCACTGGGAAACAAACTCTAGCTCGCCTTACAAGAAACACACTCTGCTTTTGAGAAAAGAGCACTCTTCTACTCTACTGTGTTTCCTATAGGGCCAAAACAGAGAGCTTGCTCAGAACAAAATAACTGTGCTTCCTACACACACGGGCCATATCTAGTTCAACTCTGCTTAGGAAACTGACAAGAACAGTAGCTCCTCTTCAGTCCAATACACTGTACTTGCTGGATACAGACGCCAGTGCTATTTGCAGTGTGTATGGCAATGGGAGCGCAATAGTGACTCTTCTTACCAGAAAAACTCTTGCTCTTAGGACCACAAAGTGCATGTGACTCAACTCCATTTAGGACTGGGAAACAAACGCTAGCTCTGCTCACAAGAAACACACTCTGCTTTTGAGAAAAGAGCACTCTTCTACTCTACTGTGCTTCCTATAGGGCCAGAACAGTGAGCTTGATCAGAACAAGAGAACTGTGCTTCCTACACACACGGCCATATTTAGTTCAACTCTGCTTAGGAAACTGACAAGAACAGTAGATCCTCTTCAGTCCAATAGACTGTACATGCTGGGAACAGACGCGAGTGCTATTTGCCCTGTGTACGACAATGGGAGCGCAATAGTGACTCTTCTTACCAGAAAACAGCTCTTCCTCGTTGGCCAAGAAACTGCATGGGATTCAACTCCATTTAGGACTGGGAAACAAACTCTAGCTTGCCTTACAAGATACACACTCTGCTTCTCAGAAAAAAGCACTCTTCTACTCTACTGTGTTTCCTATGTGGTCCGAACAGTGAGCTTGCTCAGAACAAAAGAACTGTCCTTCCTATACACATGGGCCATATCTAATTCAACTCTGCTTAGGAAACTGACAGGAACAGTAGCTCCTCTTCAGTCCAATACAGTGTATTTGCTGGGAACAGACGCGTGAGCTATTTGCCCTGTGTATGGCAATGGGAGCACAATAGTGACTCTTCTTACCAGAAAACAACTCTTGCTCATAGGACCACAAACTGCATGTGACTCAACTCCATTTAGGACAGGGAAACAAACGCTAGCTCACCTTCCAAGAAACACACTCTGCTTTTGTGAAAAGAGCACTCTTCTACTCTACTCTGTTTCCTATGGGGTCCGCACAGTGAGCTTGCTCAGAACAAAAGAACTGTGCTTCCTACACACAGGCCATATCTAATTCAATTCTGCTTAGGAACCTGACAAGAAAAGTATATCGTCTTCAGTTCAATACTTTGTACATGCTGGGAACCGATGCCAGTGCTATTTGCCCTGTGTATGACAATGGGAGCACAATAGTGACTCTTCTTACCAGAAAACAACTCTTGCTCATGGGACCAGAAACTGCATGTCATTCAACTCCATTTAAGACTGGGAAACAAACGCTAGCTCGCCTTACAAAAAACACACTCTGCTTTTCAGAAAAGAGCACTCTTCTACTCTACTGTGTTTCCTATGGTGTCCGAACAGTGAGCTTGCTCAGAACAAAAGAACTGTGCTTCCTACACACGGGCCACATCTAGTTCAACTCTGCTTAGAAAACTGACAAGAACAGTAGCTGCTCTTCAGTCCAATACACTGTACTTGCTGGGAACAGGCGCCAGTGCTATTTGCTCTGTGTATGGCAATGGGAGCGCAATAGTGACTCTTCTTACCAGAAAACAACTCTTGCTCGTAGGACCAGAAACTGCATGGGATTCAACTCCATTTCTGACTGGGAAGCAAATACTAGCTCGCCTTTCAAGAAACACAATCTAATTTTGAGAAAAGAGCACTCATCTACTCTACTGTGTTTCCTATGGTGTCTGCACAGTGTGCTTTCTCAGAACAAAAGAACTGTATTTCCTACACACACGGGACATATCTATTTCAACTCCTCTTAGGAAAATGACAAGAACAGTAGCTCCTCTTCAGTCCAATACACTGTACTTGCTGGGAACAGACGCGAGTGCTATTTTCACTATGTAAGGCAATGGGGGCGCAATAGTGACTTTCCTTACCAGAAAAAAACTCTTGCTCATAGGACCAGAAACTGCATGTGATTCAACTCCATTTAGGACTGGGAAACAAACGCTAGCTCGCCTTACAAGAAACACACTCTGCTTTTGAGAAAAGAGCACCATTCTACTCTACTGTGCTTCCTATAGAGCCAGAACAGTGAGCTTGATCAGAACAAGAGAACTGTGCTTCCTACACACACGGCCATATCTAGTTCAATTCTGCTTAGGAAACTGACAAGAACAGTAGATCCTCTTCAGTCCAATACACTGTACATGCTGGGAACAGACGCGAGTGCTATTTGCCCTGTGTATGACAATGGGAGCGCAATAGTGACTCTTCTTACCAGAAAACAGCTCTTGCTCGTTGGACAAGAAACTGCATGGGATTCAACTCCATTTAGCACTGGGAAACAAACTCTAGCTTGCCTTACAAGAAGCACACTCTGCTTTTGAGAAAAGAGCACTCTTCTACTCTACTGTGTTTCCTATGGGGTCCGAACAGTGAGCTTGCTCAGAACAAAAGAACTGTGCTTCCTATACACATGGGCCATATCTAATTCAACTCTGCTTAGGAAACTGACAGGAACAGTAGCTCCTCTTCAGTCCAATACAGTGTATTTGCTGGGAACAGACGCGTGTGCTATTTGCCCTGTGTATGGCAATGGGAGCACAATAGAGACTTTCCTTACTAGAAAACAACTCTTGCTGGTAGGACCAAAAACTGCATGTGATTCAACTCCATTTAGGACTGGGAAACAAACGCTAGCTCACCTTACAAGAAATACACTCTGCTTTTGAGAAAAGAGCACTCTTCTACTCTACTGTGTTTCCTATGGGGTCCGAACAGTGAGCTTGCTCAGAACAAAAGAACTGTGCTTCCTACACACGGGCTGTATCTAGTTCAACTCTGCTTAGGAAACTGACAAGAACAGTAGCTCCTCTTCAGTCCAATACACTGTACTTGCTGGAAACAGACACGAGTGCTATTTTGCACTGTGTATGGCAAAGGGAGCGCAATAGTGACTTTCCTTACCAGAAAACAACTCTTGCTGGTAGGACCAAAAACTGCATGTGATTCAACTCCATTTTGGACTGGGAAACAAACGCTAGCTCGCCTTACAAGAAACACACTCTGCTTTTGAAAAAGAGCACTCTTCTTCTCCACTGTGTTTCCTATAGGGCCTGAACAGAGAGCTTGCTCACAAGAAAAGAACTGTGCTTCCTACATACACGCCATATCTAGTTCAATTCTGCTTAGGAAACTGACAAGAACAATAGATCCTTTTCAGTCCAATACACTGTACATGCTGGGAACAGACGCCAGTGCTTTTTGTACTGTGTATGGCAATGGGAGCCCAATAGTGACTCTTCTTACGAGAAAACTACTCTTGCTCGTAGGACCAAAAACTGCATGTGACTCAACTCCATTTAGGACTGGGAAACAAACGCTAGCTAGCCTTACAAGAAACACACTCTGCTTTTGAGAAAAGAGCACTCTTCTACTCTACTGTGTTTCCTATAGGGCCAGAACAGTGAGCTTGCTCAGAACAAAAGAACTGAGCTTCCTACACACACGGGCCATATCTAGTTCAATTCTTCTTAGGAAACTGACAAGAACAGTGGAACCTCTTCAGTCCAATACACTGTACATGCTGGGAACAGACGCCAGTGCTATTTGCCCTGTGTGGCAATGGGAGCACAATAGTGACTTTCCTTACCAGAAATAAACTCTTGCTCGTAGGACCAGAACCTGCATGTGATTCAACTCCATTTAGGACTGGGAAACAAACGCTAGCTTGCCGTACAAGAAACACACTCTGCTTTTGAGAACAGAACACTCTTCTACTCTACTGTGTTTCCTATAGGGTCCGAACAGTGAGCTTGCTCTGAACAAAAGAACTGTGCTAACTGCACACACGGCCATATCTAGTTCAATTCTGCTTAGGAACCTGACAAGAACAGTAGATCCTCTTCAGTCCAATACACCGTACTTCCTGGGAACAGACGCCAGTGCTATTTGTCCCGTGTATGTCAATGGCAGCGCAATAGTGACTATTCTTACCATAAAAGAACTCTTGCTCGTAGGATTAGAAATTGCATGTGATTCAACTCAATTTAGGACTGGGAAACAAACGCTAGCTCGCCTTTCAAGAAACACACTCTGCTTTTGAGAAAAGAGCACTCTTCTACTCTACTGTGTTTTCTAGAGCGCCAGAACAGAGAGATTGCTCAGAACAAAAGAACTGTGCTTCCTACATACAGGGCCATATCTAGTTCAATTCTGCTTAGGAAACTGACAAGAAAATAGATCCTTTTCAGTCCAATACACTGTACATGCTGGGAACAGACGCGAGCGCTATTTGCGCTGTGTATGACAATGGGAGCGCAATAGTGACTCTTCTTACCAGAAAACAACTCTTGCTCGTAGGACCAGAAACTGCATGTGATTCAACTCCATATAGGACTGGGAAAAAAACGCTGGCTGGCCTTACAGAAACACACTCTGCTTTTGAGAAAAGAGCACTCTTCTACTCTACTGTGTTTCCTATGGAGTCCGAACAGTGAGCTTTATCAGAACAAGAGAACTGTGCTTCCTACATACACGGGCCATATCTAGTTCAACTCTGCTTAGGAAACTGACAAGAACAGTAGCTCCTCTTCAGTCCAATACACTGTACTTGCTGGATACAGACGCCAGTGCTATTTGCAGTGTGTATGGCAATGGGAGCGCAATAGTGACTCTTCTTACCAGAAAAACTCTTGCTCTTAGGACCACAAAGTGCATGTGACTCAACTCCATTTAGGACTGGGAAACAAACGCTAGCTCTGCTCACAAGAAACACACTCTGCTTTTGAGAAAAGAGCACTCTTCTACTCTACTGTGTTTCCTATAGGGCCAGAACAATAAGCTTGCACAGAACAAAAGAAGTGTGCTTCCTACACACACGGCCATATCTAGTTCAATTCAGCTAAGGAAACTGACAAGAACAGTATACCCTCTTCAGTCAAATACACTGCACATGCTGGGAACAGACGTGAGTGCTATTTATACTGAGTATGGCAATGGGAGCGCAAAAGTGACACTTCTTACAAGAAAAAAACTCTTGCTCATTGGACCAGAAACTGCACGGGATTCAATTCTATTTCTGACTGGGAAACAAACACTAGCTCGCCTTTCAATAAACACACTCTGCTTTTGAGAAAATAGCACTCTTCTACTCTACTGTGTTTCCTATGGGGTCCAAACAGTGAGCTTGCTCAGAACAAAAGAACTGTGCTTTCTACACACATGGCCATATCTAGTTCAATTCTGCTTAGGAACCTGACAAGAACAGTAGCTCCTCTTCATTCCAATACAATGTACTTGCTGGGAACCAATGCCAGTGCTATTTGCCCTGTGTATGACAATGGGAGCGCAATAGTGTTCTTCTTACCAGAAAACAAATCTTGCTCGTAGGACCAGAAAGTGCATGTGATTCAACTCCATTTAGGACTCGGAAACAAACGCTAGCTCGCCTAACAAGAAACACACTCTGCTTTTGAGAAAAGAGCACTCTCCTACTCTACTGTGTTTCCTATGGGGTCCGAACAGTGAGCTTGCTCAGAAAAAAAGAACTGTGCTTCCTACACACACGTGCCATATCTAGTTCAACTCTGCTTAGGAAACTGACAAGAACAGTAGCTCCTCTTCAGTCCAATACACTGTACTTGCTGGAAACAGACGCGAGTGCTATTTGCACTGTGTATGGCAAAGGGAGCGCAATAGTGACTTTCCTTACTAGAAAACAACTCTTGCTGGTAGGACCAAAAACTGCATGTGATTCAACTCCATTTAGGACTGGGAATCAAACGCTAGCTCGCCTTACAAGAAACACACTCTGCTTTTGAGAAAAGAGCACTCTTCTACTCTACTGTGTTTCCTATGGGGTCCGAACAGTGAGCTTGCTCAGAACAAAAGAACTGTGCTTCCTACACATACGGGCTGTATCTAGTTCAACTCTGATTAGGAAACTGACAAGAACAGTAGCTCCTCTTCAGACTAATACACTGTACTTGCTGGAAACAGACGCGAGTGCTATTTGCACTGTGTATGGCAAAGGGAGCGCAATAGTGACTTTCCTTACCAGAAAACAACTCTTGCTGGTAGGACCAAAAACTGCATGTGATTCAACTCCATTTAGGACTGGGAAACAAACGCTAGCTCGCCTTACAAGAAAAACACTCTGCTTTTGAAAAAGAGCACTCTTCTACTCTACTGTGTTTCCTATAGGGCCTGAACAGAGAGCTTGCTCAGAACAAAAGAACTGAACTTCCTACATACACGGCCATATCTAGTTCAATTCTGCTTAGGAAACTGACAAGAACAATAGATCCTTTTCAGTCCAATACACTGTACATGCTGGGAACAGACGCGAGTGCTATTTGCCCTGTGTATGACAAAGGGAGCGCAATAGTGACTCTTAGTACCAGAAAACAAATCTTGCTCGTAGGACCAGAAACTGCATGTGATTCAACTCCATTTAGGACTGGGAAACAAACGCTAGCTCGCCTTACAAGAAACAAACTCTGCTTTTGAGAAAAGAGCACTCTCCTACTCTACTGTGTTTCCTATGGGGTCCGAACAGTGAGCTTGCTCAGAACAAAAGAACTGTGCTTCCTACACACGTGCCATATCTAGTTCAACCCTGCTTAGGAAACTGACAAGAACAGTAGCTCCTCTTCAGTCCAATACACTGTACTTGCTGGGAACAGACGCGAGTGCTATTTGCACTGTGTATGGCAAAGGGAGCGCAATAGTGACTTTCCTTACCAGAAAACAACTCTTGCTGGTAGGACCAACAACTGCATGTGATTCAACTCCATTTAGGACTGGGAAACAAACGCTAGCTCGCCTTAAAAGAAACACACTCTGCTTTTGAGAAAAGAGCACTCTTCTACTCTACTGTGTTTCTTCTAGGGCCAGAACAGAGAGCTTGCTCAGAACAAAAGAACTGTGCTTCCTACATACACGGCCATATCTAGTTCAATTCTACTTAGGAAACTGACAAGAACAATAGATCCTTTTCAGTCCAATACACTGTACATGCTGGGAACAGACGCGAGCGCTATTTGCCCTGTGTATGACAATGGGAGCGCAATAGTGACTTTCCTTACCAGAAAACAACTCTTGCTGGTAGGACCAAAAACTGCATGTGATTCAACTCCATTTAGGACTGGGAAACAAACGCTAGCTCGACTTACAAGAAAAACACTCTGCTTTTGAAAAAGAGCACTCTTCTACTCTACTGTGTTTCCTATAGGGCCTGAACAGAGAGCTTGCTCAGAACAAAAGAACTGTACTTCCTACATACACGGCCATATCTAGTTCAATTCTGCTTAGGAAACTGACAAGAACAATAGATCCTTTTCAGTCCAATACACTGTACATGCTGGGAACAGACGCAAGTGCTATTTGCCCTGTGTATGACAATGGGAGCACAATAGTGACTCTTAGTATCAGAAAACAACTCTTGCTGGTAGGACCAAAAACTGCATGTGATTCAACTCCATTTAGGACTGGGAAACAAACGCTAGCTCGACTTACAAGAAAAACACTCTGCTTTTTAAAAAGAGCACTCTTCTACTCTACTGTGTTTCCTATAGGGCCTGAACAGAGAGCTTGCTCAGAACAAAAGAACTGTACTTCCTACATACACGGCCATATCTAGTTCAATTCTGCTTAGGAAACTGACAAGAACAATAGATCCTTTTCAGTCCAATACACTGTACATGCTGGGAACAGACGCGAGTGCTATTTGCCCTGTGTATGACAATGGGAGCGCAATAGTGACTCTTAGTATCAGAAAACAACTCTTGCTGGTAGGACCAAAAACTGCATGTGATTCAACTCCATTTAGGACTGGGAAACAAACGCTGGCTGGCCTTACAAGAAACACACTCTGCTTTTGAGAAAAGAGCACTCTTCTACTCTACTGTGTTTCCTATGGATTCCGAACAGTGAGCTTTATCAGAACAAGAGAACTGTGCTTCCTACATACACGGGCCATATCTAGTTCAACTCTGCTTAGAAAACTGACAAGAACAGTAGCTCCTCTTCAGTCCAATACACTGTACTTGCTGGGAACAGATGCGAGTGCTATTTGCACTGTGTATGGCAATGAGAGCACAATAGTGACATTCCTTACCAGAAAACAACTCTTGCTCATAGGAAAAAAAACTGCATTTGATTCAACTCCATTTAGAACTGGGAAATAAATGCTAGCTCGCCTTACAAGAAACACACTCTGCTTTTGAGAAAAGAGCACTCTTCTACTCTACTGTGTTTCCTATAGGGCCAGAACAGTAAGCTTGCACAGAACAAAAGAAGTGTGCCTCCTACACACACGGCCATATCTAGTTCAATTCAGCTTAGGAAACTGACAAGAACAGTATACCCTCTTCAGTCAAATAAACTGCACATGCTGGAAACAGACGCGAGTGCTATTTACAATGAGTATGGCAATGGGAGCGCAATAGTGACTCTAGTTACAAGAAAAAAACTCATGCTCGTTGGACCAGAAACTGCATGGGATTCAATTCCATTTCTGACTGTGAAACAAACACTAGCTCGCCTTTCAATAAACACACTCTGCTTTTGAGAAAATAGCACTCTTCTACTCTACTGTGTTTCCTATGGGGTCCAAACAGTGAGCTTGCTCAGAACAAAAGAACTGTGCTTTCTACACACATGGCTATATCTAGTTCAATTCTGCTTAGGAACCTGACAAGAACAGTAGATCCTGTTCTGTCCAATACACTGTACGTGCTGGGAACAGATGCCAGTGCTATTTGCCCTGTGTATGACAATGGGAGCGCAATAGTGACTCTTCTTACCAGAAAACAACTCTTGCTCGTAGAACCAGAAACTGCATGTGATTCAACTCCATTTAGGACTGGGAAACAAACGCTAGCTCGTCTTACAAGGAACACACTCTGCTTTTGAGAAAAGAGCACTCTTCTACTCTACTGTGTTTCCTATGGGGATCGAACAGTGAGCTTGCTCAGAACAAAAAATCTGTGCTTCCTACACAAGCGCCATATCTAGTTCAACTCTGCTTAGGACACTGACAAGAACAGTAGCTCCTCTTCAGTCCAATACACTGTACTTGCTGGGAACAGACGTGTGTGCTATTTGCACTTTGTATGGCAATGGGATGGCAATAGTGACTCTTCTTACCAGAAAACAACTCTTGCTCGTAGGACCGCAAACTGCATGTGACTCAAATCCATTTAGCACTGGGAAACAAACACTAGCTTGTCTTACAAGGAACACACTCTGCTTTTGAGAAAAGAGCACTTTCTACTCTACTGGGTTTCGTATAGGGCCAGAACAGTAAGCTTGCTCAGAACAAAAGAACTGTGCTTCCTACACACACGGGCCATATATAGTTCAATTCTGCTTAGGAAACTGACAAGAACAGTAGCTCCTCTTCAGTCCAATACACTGTACTTGCTGGGAACAGACGCGAGTGCTATTTGCACTGTGTATGGCAATGGGAGCACAATAGTGACTCTTCTTACCAGAAAAGAACTCTTGCTCGTAGGACCGCAAACTGCATGTGATTCAACTCCATTTAGGACTGGGAAACAAACGCTAGCTCGCCTTACAAGAAACACACTCTGCTTTTGAGAAAAGAGCACTCTTCTACTCTACTGTGTTTCATATATGAAAAGAACAGAGAGCTTGTTCAGAACAAAAGAACTGTGCTTCCTACACACACGGCCATATCTAGTTCAATTCTGCTTAGGACACTGACAAGAACAGTATCTCGTCTTCTGTTAAAATACACTGTATATGCTGGGAACATACACCAGTGCTATTTGCCCTGTGTATGACAATGGGAGCACAATAGTGACTCTTGTTTCCAGAAAAAAACTCTTGCTCATAGAACCAGAAACCTCATGTAACTCCACTCCATTTGGACTGGGAAAGAAACACTAGCTCGCCTTACAAGAAACACATTCTGCTTTTGAGTAAAGAGCACTCTTCTACTCTACTGTGTTTCCTGTAGGGCCAGAACAGAAAGCTTGCTCAGAACAAAAGAACTGTGCTTCCTACACACACGGGCCATATCTAGTTGAATTCTCCTTAGGAAACTGACAAGAACAGTATGTCCTCTTCAGTCAAAATACACTGTATATGCTGGGAACAGACACCAGTGCTATTTGCCCTGTGTATGACAATGGGAGAGCAACAGTGACTCTTCTTACCAGAAAACAACTCTTGCTCATACGACCAGAAACTGCATGTGATTCAACTCCATTTAGGACTGGGAAACAAATGCTAGCTCGCCTTACAAGAAACACACTCTGCTTTTGAGAAAAGAGCACTCATCTACTGTACTGTGTTTCCTATAGGGCCAGAACAGTGAGCTTGCTCAGAACAAAAGAACTATGCTTCCTACACACACGGGCCATATCTGGTTCAACTCTGCTTAGGAAACTTACAAGAACAGTAGCTCCTCTTCAGTCCAATACACTGTACTTGCTGGGAACAGACGCAAGTGCTATTTGAACTGTGTATGGCAATGGGAGCGCAATAGTGACTTTCCTTACCAGAAAACATCTCTTGCTCGTAGGACCAGAAACTGCATGTGATTCAACTCCATTTAGAACTGGGAAACAAACGCTGGCTCGCCTTACAAGAAACACACTCTGCTTTTGAGAAAAGAGCACTCTTCTACTCTACTGTGCTTCCTATAGGGCCAGAACAGTGAGCTTGATCAGAACAAGAGAACTGTGCTTCCTACACACACGACCATATCTAGTTCAACTCTGCTTAGGAAACTGACAAGAACAGTAGATCCTCTTCAGTCCAATAGACTGTACATGCTGGGAACAGACGCGAGTGCTATTTGCCCTGTGTACGACAATGGGAGCGCAATAGTGACTCTTCTTACCAGAAAACAGCTCTTGCTCGTTGGCCAAGAAACTGCATGGGATTCAACTCCATTTAGGACTGGGAAACAAACTCTAGCTTGCCTTACAAGATACACACTCTGCTTCTCAGAAAAAAGCACTCTTCTACTCTACTGTGTTTCCTATGTGGTCCGAACAGTGAGCTTGCTCAGAACAAAAGAACTGTGCTTCCTATACACATGGGCCATATCTAATTCAACTCTGCTTAGGAAACTGACAGGAACAGTAGCTCCTCTTCAGTCCAATACAGTGTATTTGCTGGGAACAGACGCGTGAGCTATTTGCCCTGTGTATGGCAATGGGAGCACAATAGTGACTCTTCTTACCAGAAAACAACTCTTGCTCATAGGACCACAAACTGCATGTGACTCAACTCCATTTAGGACAGGGAAACAAACGCTAGCTCACCTTCCAAGAAACACACTCTGCTTTTGTGAAAAGAGCACTCTTCTACTCTACTCTGTTTCCTATGGGGTCCGCACAGTGAGCTTGCTCAGAACAAAAGAACTGTGCTTCCTACACACAGGCCATATCTAATTCAATTCTGCTTAGGAACCTGACAAGAAAAGTATATCGTCTTCAGTTCAATACTTTGTACATGCTGGGAACCGATGCCAGTGCTATTTGCCCTGTGTATGACAATGGGAGCACAATAGTGACTCTTCTTACCAGAAAACAACTCTTGCTCATGGGACCAGAAACTGCATGTGATTCAACTCCATTTAAGACTGGGAAACAAACGCTAGCTCGCCTTACAAAAAACACACTCTGCTTTTCAGAAAAGAGCACTCTTCTACTCTACTGTGTTTCCTATGGTGTCCGAACAGTGAGCTTGCTCAGAACAAAAGAACTGTGCTTCCTACACACACGGGCCACATCTAGTTCAACTCTGCTTAGAAAACTTTCAAGAACAGTAGCTGCTCTTCAGTCCAATACACTGTATTTGCTGGGAACAGGCGCCAGTGCTATTTGCTCTGTGTATGGCAATGGGAGCGCAATAGTGACTCTTCTTACCAGAAAACAACTCTTGCTCGTAGGACCAGAAACTGCATGGGATTCAACTCCATTTCTGACTGGGAAGCAAATACTAGCTCGCCTTTCAAGAAACACAATCTAATTTTGAGAAAAGAGCACTCATCTACTCTACTGTGTTTCCTATGGTGTCTGCACAGTGTGCTTTCTCAGAACAAAAGAACTGTATTTCCTACACACACGGGACATATCTATTTCAACTCCTCTTAGGAAAATGACAAGAACAGTAGCTCCTCTTCAGTCCAATACACTGTACTTGCTGGGAACAGACGCGAGTGCTATTTTCACTATGTATGGCAATGGGGGCGCAATAGTGACTTTCCTTACCAGAAAAAAACTCTTGCTCATAGGACCAAAAACTGCATGTGATTCAACTCCATTTAGGACTGGGAAACAAACGCTAGCTCGCCTTACAAGAAACACACTCTGCTTTTGAGAAAAGAGCACCCTTCTACTCTACTGTGCTTCCTATAGAGCCAGAACAGTGAGCTTGATCAGAACAAGAGAACTGTGCTTCCTACACACACGGCCATATCTAGTTCAATTCTGCTTAGGAAACTGACAAGAACAGTAGATCCTCTTCAGTCCAATAGACTGTACATGCTGGGAACAGACGCGAGTGCTATTTGCCCTGTATATGACAATGGGAGCACAATAGTGACTCTTCTTACCAGAAAACAGCTCTTGCTCGTTGGACAAGAAACTGCATGGGATTCAACTCCATTTAGCACTGGGAAACAAACTCTAGCTCGCCTTACAAGAAACACAATCTGCTTTTGAGAAAAGAGCACTCTTCTACTCTACTGTGTTTCCTATAGGGCCAAAACAGAGAGCTTGCTCAGAACAAAATAACTGTGCTTCCTACACACACGGGCCATATCTAGTTCAACTCTGCTTAGGAAACTGACAAGAACAGTAGCTCCTCTTCAGTCCAATACACTGTACTTGCTGGATACAGACGCCAGTGCTATTTGCAGTGTGTATGGCAATGGGAGCGCAATAGTGACTCTTCTTAGCAGAAAAACTCTTGCTCTTAGGACCACAAAGTGCATGTGACTCAACTCCATTTAGGACTGGGAAACAAACGCTAGCTCTGCTCACAAGAAACACACTCTGCTTTTGAGAAAAGAGCACTCTTCTACTCTACTGTGCTTCCTATAGGGCCAGAACAGTGAGCTTGATCAGAACAAGAGAACTGTGCTTCCTACACACACGGCCATATCTAGTTCAACTCTGCTTAGGAAACTGACAAGAACAGTAGATCCTCTTCAGTCCAATAGACTGTACATGCTGGGAACAGACGCGAGTGCTATTTGCCCTGTGTACGACAATGGGAGCGCAATAGTGACTCTTCTTACCAGAAAACAGCTCTTCCTCGTTGGCCAAGAAACTGCATGGGATTCAACTCCATTTAGGACTGGGAAACAAACTCTAGCTTGCCTTACAAGATACACACTCTGCTTCTCAGAAAAAAGCACTCTTCTACTCTACTGTGTTTCCTATGTGGTCCGAACAGTGAGCTTGCTCAGAACAAAAGAACTGTGCTTCCTATACACATGGGCCATATCTAATTCAACTCTGCTTAGGAAACTGACAGGAACAGTAGCTCCTCTTCAGTCCAATACAGTGTATTTGCTGGGAACAGACGCGTGAGCTATTTGCCCTGTGTATGGCAATGGGAGCACAATAGTGACTCTTCTTACCAGAAAACAACTCTTGCTCATAGGACCACAAACTGCATGTGACTCAACTCCATTTAGGACAGGGAAACAAACGCTAGCTCACCTTCCAAGAAACACACTCTGCTTTTGTGAAAAGAGCACTCTTCTACTCTACTCTGTTTCCTATGGGGTCCGCACAGTGAGCTTGCTCAGAACAAAAGAACTGTGCTTCCTACACACAGGCCATATCTAATTCAATTCTGCTTAGGAACCTGACAAGAAAAGTATATCGTCTTCAGTTCAATACTTTGTACATGCTGGGAACCGATGCCAGTGCTATTTGCCCTGTGTATGACAATGGGAGCACAATAGTGACTCTTCTTACCAGAAAACAAGTCTTGCTCATGGGACCAGAAACTGCATGTCATTCAACTCCATTTAAGACTGGGAAACAAACGCTAGCTCGCCTTACAAAAAACACACTCTGCTTTTCAGAAAAGAGCACTCTTCTACTCTACTGTGTTTCCTATGGTGTCCGAACAGTGAGCTTGCTCAGAACAAAAGAACTGTGCTTCCTACACACACGGGCCACATCTAGTTCAACTCTGCTTAGAAAACTGACAAGAACAGTAGCTGCTCTTCAGTCCAATACACTGTACTTGCTGGGAACAGGCGCCAGTGCTATTTGCTCTGTGTATGGCAATGGGAGCGCAATAGTGACTCTTCTTACCAGAAAACAACTCTTGCTCGTAGGACCAGAAACTGCATGGGATTCAACTCCATTTCTGACTGGGAAGCAAATACTAGCTCGCCTTTCAAGAAACACAATCTAATTTTGAGAAAAGAGCACTCATCTACTCTACTGTGTTTCCTATGGTGTCTGCACAGTGTGCTTTCTCAGAACAAAAGAACTGTATTTCCTACACACACGGGACATATCTATTTCAACTCCTCTTAGGAAAATGACAAGAACAGTAGCTCCTCTTCAGTCCAATACACTGTACTTGCTGGGAACAGACGCGAGTGCTATTTTCACTATGTATGGCAATGGGGGCGCAATAGTGACTTTCCTTACCAGAAAAAAACTCTTGCTCATAGGACCAGAAACTGCATGTGATTCAACTCCATTTAGGACTGGGAAACAAACGCTAGCTCGCCTTACAAGAAACACACTCTGCTTTTGAGAAAAGAGCACCCTTCTACTCTACTGTGCTTCCTATAGAGCCAGAACAGTGAGCTTGATCAGAACAAGAGAACTGTGCTTCCTACACACACGGCCATATCTAGTTCAATTCTGCTTAGGAAACTGACAAGAACAGTAGATCCTTTTCAGTCCATTAGACTGTACATGCTGGGAACAGACGCGAGTGCTATTTGCCCTGTGTATGACAATGGGAGCGCAATAGTGACTCTTCTTACCAGAAAACAGCTCTTGCTCGTTGGACAAGAAACTGCATGGGATTCAACTCCATTTAGCACTGGGAAACAAACTCTAGCTTGCCTTACAAGAAACACACTCTGCTTTTGAGAAAAGAGCACTCTTCTACTCTACTGTGTTTCCTATGGGGTCCGAACAGTGAGCTTGCTCAGAACAGAAGAACTGTGCTTCCTATACACATGGGCCATATCTAATTCAACTCTGCTTAGGAAACTGACAGGAACAGTAGCTCCTCTTCAGTCCAATACAGTGTATTTGCTGGGAACAGACGCGTGTGCTATTTGCCCTGTGTATGGCAATGGGAGCACAATAGAGACTTTCCTTACTAGAAAACAACTCTTGCTGGTAGGACCAAAAACTGCATGTGATTCAACTCCATTTAGGACTGGGAAACAAACGCTAGCTCACCTTACAAGAAATACACTCTGCTTTTGAGAAAAGAGCACTCTTCTACTCTACTGTGTTTCCTATGGGGTCCGAACAGTGAGCTTGCTCAGAACAAAAGAACTGTGCTTCCTACACACGGGCTGTATCTAGTTCAACTCTGCTTAGGAAACTGACAAGAACAGTAGCTCCTCTTCAGTCCAATACACTGTACTTGCTGGAAACAGACACGAGTGCTATTTGCACTGTGTATGGCAAAGGGAGCGCGATAGTGACTTTCCTTACCAGAAAACAACTCTTGCTGGTAGGACCAAAAACTGCATGTGATTCAACTCCATTTTGGACTGGGAAACAAACGCTAGCTCGCCTTACAAGAAACACACTCTGCTTTTGAAAAAGAGCACTCTTCTTCTCCACTGTGTTTCCTATAGGGCCTGAACAGAGAGCTTGCTCACAAGAAAAGAACTGTGCTTCCTACATACACGGCCATATCTAGTTCAATTCTGCTTAGGAAACTGACAAGAACAGTAGATCCTTTTCAGTCCAATACACTGTACATGCTGGGAACAGACGCCAGTGCTTTTTGTACTGTGTATGGCAATGGGAGCCCAATAGTGACTCTTCTTACGAGAAAACTACTCTTGCTCGTAGGACCAAAAACTGCATGTGACTCAACTCCATTTAGGACTGGGAAACAAACGCTAGCTAGCCTTACAAGAAACACACTCTGCTTTTGAGAAAAGAGCACTCTTCTACTCTACTGTGTTTCCTATAGGGCCAGAACAGTGAGCTTGCTCAGAACAAAAGAACTGAGCTTCCTACACACACGGGCCATATCTAGTTCAATTCTTCTTAGGAAACTGACAAGAACAGTGGAACCTCTTCAGTCCAATACACTGTACATGCTGGGAACAGACGCCAGTGCTATTTGCCCTGTGTGGCAATGGGAGCACAATAGTGACTTTCCTTACCAGAAATAAACTCTTGCTCGTAGGACCAGAACCTGCATGTGATTCAACTCCATTTAGGACTGGGAAACAAACGCTAGCTTGCCGTACAAGAAACACACTCTGCTTTTGAGAACAGAGCACTCTTCTACTCTACTGTGTTTCCTATGGAGTCCGAACAGTGAGCTTTATCAGAACAAGAGAACTGTGCTTCCTACATACACGGGCCATATATAGTTCAACTCTGCTTAGAAAACTGACAAGAACAGTAGATCCTCTTCAGTCCAATACACTGTACTTGCTGGAAACAGACACGAGTGCTATTTGCACTGTGTATGGCAAAGGGAGCGCAATAGTGACTTTCCTTACCAGAAAACAACTCTTGCTGGTAGGACCAAAAACTGCATGTGATTCAACTCCATTTTGGACTGGGAAACAAACGCTAGCTCGCCTTACAAGAAACACACTCTGCTTTTGAAAAAGAGCACTCTTCTTCTCCACTGTGTTTCCTATAGGGCCTGAACAGAGAGCTTGCTCACAAGAAAAGAACTGTGCTTCCTACATACACGGCCATATCTAGTTCAATTCTGCTTAGGAAACTGACAAGAACAATAGATCCTTTTCAGTCCAATACACTGTACATGCTGGGAACAGACGCGAGTGCTATTTGCACTGTGTATGGCAAGAGAGCACAATAGTGACATTCCTTACCAGAAAACAACTCTTGCTCATACGAAAAAAAACTGCATTTGATTCAACTCCATTTAGAACTGGGAAATAAATGCTAGCTCGCCTTACAAGAAACACACTCTGCTTTTGAGAAAAGAGCACTCTTCTACTCTACTGTGTTTCCTATAGGGCCAGAACAATAAGCTTGCACAGAACAAAAGAAGTGTGCTTCCTACACACACGGCCATATCTAGTTCAATTCAGCTTAGGAAACTGACAAGAACAGTATACCCTCTTCAGTCAAATACACTGCACATGCTGGGAACAGACGTGAGTGCTATTTACACTGAGTATGGCAATGGGAGCGCAAAAGTGACACTTCTTACAAGAAAAAAACTCTTGCTCATTGGACCAGAAACTGCACGGGATTCAATTCCATTTCTGACTGGGAAACAAACACTAGCTCGCCTTTCAATAAACACACTCTGCTTTTGAGAAAATAGCACTCTTCTACTCTACTGTGTTTCCTATGGGGTCCAAACAGTGAGCTTGCTCAGAACAAAAGAACTGTGCTTTCTACACACATGGCCATATCTAGTTCAATTCTGCTTAGGAACCTGACAAGAACAGTATCTCCTCTTCATTCCAATACACTGTACTTGCTGGGAACCAATGCCAGTGCTATTTGCCCTGTGTATGACAATGGGAGCGCAATAGTGTCTCTTCTTACCAGAAAACAAATCTTGCTCGTAGGACCAGAAAGTGCATGTGATTCAACTCCATTTAGGACTGGGAAACAAACGCTAGCTCGCCTAACAAGAAACACACTCTGCTTTTGAGAAAAGAGCACTCTCCTACTCTACTGTGTTTCCTATGGGGTCCGAACAGTGAGCTTGCTCAGAAAAAAAGAACTGTGCTTCCTACACACACGTGCCATATCTAGTTCAACTCTGCTTAGGAAACTGACAAGAACAGTAGCTCCTCTTCAGTCCAATACACTGTACTTGCTGGAAACAGACGCGAGTGCTATTTGCACTGTGTATGGCAAAGGGAGCGCAATAGTGACTTTCCTTACTAGAAAACAACTCTTGCTGGTAGGACCAAAAACTGCATGTGATTCAACTCCATTTAGGACTGGGAATCAAACGCTAGCTCGCCTTACAGGAAACACACTCTGCTTTAGAGAAAAGAGCACTCTTCTACTCTACTGGGTTTCCTATGGGGTCCGAACAGTGAGCTTGCTCAGAACAAAAGAACTGTGCTTCCTTCACATACGGGCTGTATCTAGTTCAACTCTGATTAGGAAACTGACAAGAACAGTAGCTCCTCTTCAGACTAATACACTGTACTTGCTGGAAACAGACGCGAGTGCTATTTGCACTGTGTATGGCAAAGGGAGCGCAATAGTGACTTTCCTTACCAGAAAACAACTCTTGCTGGTAGGACCAAAAACTGCATGTGATTCAACTCCATTTAGGACTGGGAAACAAACGCTAGCTCGCCTTACAAGAAAAACACTCTGCTTTTGAAAAAGAGCACTCTTCTACTCTAATGTGTTTCCTATAGGGCCTGAACAGAGAGCTTGCTCAGAACAAAAGAACTGAAATTCCTACATACACGGCCATATCTAGTTCAATTCTGCTTAGGAAACTGACACGAACAATAGATCCTTTTCAGTCCAATACACTGTACATGCTGGGAACAGACGCGAGTGCTATTTGCCCTGTGTATGACAACGGGAGCGCAATAGTGACTCTTAGTACCAGAAAACAAATCTTGCTCGTAGGACCAGAAACTGCATGTGATTCAACTCCATTTAGGACTGGGAAACAAACGCTAGCTCGCCTTACAAGAAACAAACTCTGCTTTTGAGAAAAGAGCACTCTCCTACTCTACTGTGTTTCCTATGGGGTCCGAACAGTGAGCTTGCTCAGAACAAAAGAACTGTGCTTCCTACACACGTGCCATATCTAGTTCAACCCTGCTTAGGAAACTGACAAGAACAGTAGCTCCTCTTCAGTCCAATACACTGTACTTGCTGGGAACAGACGCGAGTGCTATTTGCACTGTGTATGGCAAAGGGAGCGCAATAGTGACTTTCCTTACCAGAAAACAACTCTTGCTGGTAGGACCAACAACTGCATGTGATTCAACTCCATTTAGGACTGGGAAACAAACGCTAGCTCGCCTTAAAAGAAACACACTCTGCTTTTGAGAAAAGAGCACTCTTCTACTCTACTGTGTTTCTTCTAGTGCCAGAACAGAGAGCTTGCTCAGAACAAACGAACTGTGCTTCCTACATACACGGCCATATCTAGTTCAATTCTACTTAGGAAACTGACAAGAACAATAGATCCTTTTCAGTCCAATACACTGTACATGCTGGGAACAGACGCGAGGGCTATTTGCCCTGTGTATGACAATGGGAGCGCAATAGTGACTCTTCTTACCAGAAAACAACTCTTGCTCGTAGGACCAGAAACTGCATGTGATTCAACTCCATATAGGACTGGGAAAAAAACGCTGGCTGGCCTTACAAGAAACACACTCTGCTTTTGAGAAAAGAGCACTCTTCTACTCTACTGTGTTGCCTATGGATTCCGAACAGTGAGCTTTATCAGAACAAGAGAACTGTGCTTCCTACATACACGGGCCATATCTAGTTCAACTCTGCTTAGAAAACTGACAAGAACAGTAGCTCCTCTTCAGTCCAATACACTGTACTTGCTGGGAACAGACGCGAGTGCTATTTGCACTGTGTATGGCAATGAGAGCACAATAGTGACATTCCTTACCAGAAAACAACTCTTGCTCATAGGAAAAAAAACTGCATTTGATTCACCTCCATTTAGAACTGGGAAATAAATGCTAGCTCGCCTTACAAGAAACACACTCTGCTTTTGAGAAAAGAGCACTCTTCTACTCTACTGTGTTTCCTATAGGGCCAGAACAGTAAGCTTGCACAGAACAAAAGAAGTGTGCCTCCTACACACACGGCCATATCTAGTTCAATTCAGCTTAGGAAACTGACAAGAACAGTATACCCTCTTCAGTCAAATACACTGCACATGCTGGGAACAGACGCGAGTGCTATTTACAATGAGTATGGCAATGGGAGCGCAATAGTGACTCTTGTTACAAGAAAAAAACTCATGCTCGTTGGACCAGAAACTGCATGGGATTCAATTCCATTTCTGACTGGGAAACAAACACTAGCTCGCCTTTCAATAAACACACTCTGCTTTTGAGAAAATAGCACTCTTCTACTCTACTGTGTTTCCTATGGGGTCCAAACAGTGAGCTTGCTCAGAACAAAAGAACTGTGCTTTCTACACACATGGCTATATCTAGTTCAATTCTGCTTAGGAACCTGACAAGAACAGTAGCTCCTCTTCATTCCAATACACTGTACTTGCTGGGAACCAATGCCAGTGCTATTTGCCCTGTGTATGACAATGGGAGCGCAATAGTGTCTCCTCTTACCAGAAAACAAATCTTGCTCGTAGGATCAGAAAGTGCATGTGATTCAACTCCATTTAGGACTGGGAAACAAACGCTAGCTCGCCTTACAAGAAACACACTCTGCTTTTGAGAAAAGAGCACTCTCCTACTCTACTGTGTTTCCTATGGGGTCCGAACAGTGAGCTTGCTCAGAAAAAAAGAACTGTGCTTCCTACACACACGTGCCATATCTAGTTCAACTCTGCTTTGGAAACTGACAAGAACAGTAGCTCCTCTTCAGTCCAATACACTGTACTTGCTGGAAACAGACGCGAGTGCTATTTGCACTATGTATGGCAAAGGGAGCGCAATAGTGACTTTCCTTACTAGAAAACAACTCTTGCTGGTAGGACCAAAAACTGCATGTGATTCAACTCCATTTAGGACTGGGAAACAAACGCTAGCTCACCTTACAAGAAACACACTCTGCTTTTGAGAAAAGAGCACTCTTCTACTCTACTGTGTTTCCTATGGGGTCCGAAGAGTGAGCTTGCTCAGAACAAAAGAACTGTGCTTCCTACACACGGGCCATATCTAGTTCAACTCTGCTTACGAAACTGACAAGGACAGTAGCTCCACTTCAGTCCAATACACTGTACTTCTGGGAACAGACGTGAGTGCTATTTGCACTGTGTGTGGCAATGGGAGCGCAGTAGTGACTTTCCTTAACAGAAAACATCTCTTGCTCGTAGGACCAGAAACTGCATATGATTCAACTCCATTTAGGACTGGGAAACAAACGCTAGCTCGTCTTAACAGAAACACACTCTGCTTTTGAGAAAAGAGCACTCTACTACTCTTCTGTGTTTCATATATGAAAAGAACAGTGAGCTTGCTCAGAACAAAAGAACTGTGCTTCCTACACACATGGCCTTATCTAGTTCAATTCTGCTTAGGAAACTGACAAGAACAGTAGATCCTCTTCTGTCCAATACACTGTACGTGCTGGGAACAGATGCCAGTGCTATTTGCCCTGTGTATGACAATGGGAGCGCAATAGTGACTCTTCTTACCAGAAAACAACTCTTGCTCGTAGGACCAGAAACTGCATGTGATTGAACTCCATTTAGGACTGGGAAACAAACGCTAGCTCGCCTTACAAGGAACACACTCTGCTTTTGAGAAAAGAGCACTCTTCTACTCTACTGTGTTTCCTATGGGGATCGAACAGTGAGCTTGCTCAGAACAAAAAATCTGTGCTTCCTACACAAGCGCCATATCTAGTTCAACTCTGCTTAGGACACTGACAAGAACAGTAGCTCCTCTTCAGTCCAATACACTGTACTTGCTGGGAACAGACGTGTGTGCTATTTGCACTTTGTATGGCAATGGGATGGCAATAGTGACTCTTCTTACCAGAAAACAACTCTTGCTCGTAGGACCGCAAACTGCATGTGACTCAAATCCATTTAGCACTGGGAAACAAACGCTAGCTTGTCTTACAAAGAACACACTCTGCTTTTGAGAAAAGAGCACTTTCTACTCTACTGGGTTTCCTATAGGGCCATAACAGTAAGCTTGCTCAGAACAAAAGAACTGTGCTTCCTACACACACGGGCCATATATAGTTCAATTCTGCTTAGGAAACTGACAAGAACAGTAGCTCCTCTTCAGTCCAATACACTGTACTTGCTGGGAACAGACGCGAGTGCTATTTGCACTGTGTATGGCAATGGGAGCACAATAGTGACTCTTCTTACCAGAAAAGGACCGCAAACTGCATGTGATTCAACTCCATTTAGGACTGGGAAACAAACGCTAGCTCGCCTTACAAGAAACACACTCTGCTTTTGAGAAAAGAGCACTCTTCTACTCTACTGTGTTTCATATATGAAAAGAACAGAGAGCTTGTTCAGAACAAAAGAACTGTGCTTCCTACACACACGGCCATATCTAGTTCAATTCTGCTTAGGACACTGACAAGAACAGTATCTCGTCTTCTGTTAAAATGCACTGTATATGCTGGGAACATACACCAGTGCTATTTGCCCTGTGTATGACAATGGGAGCACAATAGTGACTCTTGTTTCCAGAAAAAAACTCTTGCTCATAGAACCAGAAACCTCATGTAACTCCACTCCATTTGGACTGGGAAAGAAACACTAGCTCGCCTTACAAGAAACACATTCTGCTTTTGAGTAAAGAGCACTCTTCTACTCTACTGTGTTTCCTGTAGGGCCAGAACAGAAAGCTTGCTCAGAACAAAAGAACTGTGCTTCCTACACACACGGGCCATATCTAGTTGAATTCTCCTTAGGAAACTGACAAGAACAGTATGTCCTCTTCAGTCAAAATACACTGTATATGCTGGGAACAGACACCAGTGCTATTTGCCCTGTGTATGACAATGGGAGAGCAACAGTGACTCTTCTTACCAGAAAACAACTCTTGCTCATACGACCAGAAACTGCATGTGATTCAACTCCATTTAGGACTGGGAAACAAACGCTAGCTCGCCTTACAAGAAACACACTCTGCTTTTGAGAAAAGAGCACTCATCTACTGTACTGTGTTTCCTATAGGGCCAGAACAGTGAGCTTGCTCAGAACAAAAGAACTTTGCTTCCTACACACACGGGCCATATCTGGTTCAACTCTGCTTAGGAAACTTACAAGAACAGTAGCTCCTCTTCAGTCCAATACACTGTACTTGCTGGGAACAGACGCAAGTGCTATTTGAACTGTGTATGGCAATGGGAGCGCAATAGTGACTTTCCTTACCAGAAAACATCTCTTGCTCGTAGGACCAGAAACTGCATGTGATTCAACTCCATTTAGAACTGGGAAACAAACGCTGGCTCGCCTTACAAGAAACACACTCTGCTTTTGAGAAAAGAGCACTCTTCTACTCTACTGTGTTTCCTATAGGGCCAAAACAGAGAGCTTGCTCAGAACAAAATAACTGTGCTTCCTACACACACGGGCTATATCTAGTTCAACTCTGCTTAGGAAACTGACAAGAACAGTAGCTCCTCTTCAGTCCAATACACTGTACTTGCTGGATACAGACGCCAGTGCTATTTGCAGTGTGTATGGCAATGGGAGCGCAATAGTGACTCTTCTTAGCAGAAAAACTCTTGCTCTTAGGACCACAAAGTGCATGTGACTCAACTCCATTTAGGACTGGGAAACAAACGCTAGCTCTGCTCACAAGAAACACACTCTGCTTTTGAGAAAAGAGCACTCTTCTACTCTACTGTGCTTCCTATAGGGCCAGAACAGTGAGCTTGATCAGAACAAGAGAACTGTGCTTCCTACACACACGACCATATCTAGTTCAACTCTGCTTAGGAAACTGACAAGAACAGTAGATCCTCTTCAGTCCAATAGACTGTACATGCTGGGAACAGACGCGAGTGCTATTTGCCCTGTGTACGACAATGGGAGCGCAATAGTGACTCTTCTTACCAGAAAACAGCTCTTGCTCGTTGGCCAAGAAACTGCATGGGATTCAACTCCATTTAGGACTGGGAAACAAACTCTAGCTTGCCTTACAAGATACACACTCTGCTTCTCAGAAAAAAGCACTCTTCTACTCTACTGTGTTTCCTATGTGGTCCGAACAGTGAGCTTGCTCAGAACAAAAGAACTGTGCTTCCTATACACATGGGCCATATCTAATTCAACTCTGCTTAGGAAACTGACAGGAACAGTAGCTCCTCTTCAGTCCAATACAGTGTATTTGCTGGGAACAGACGCGTGAGCTATTTGCCCTGTGTATGGCAATGGGAGCACAATAGTGACTCTTCTTACCAGAAAACAACTCTTGCTCATAGGACCACAAACTGCATGTGACTCAACTCCATTTAGGACAGGGAAACAAACGCTAGCTCACCTTCCAAGAAACACACTCTGCTTTTGTGAAAAGAGCACTCTTCTACTCTACTCTGTTTCCTATGGGGTTCGCACAGTGAGCTTGCTCAGAACAAAAGAACTGTGCTTCCTACACACAGGCCATATCTAATTCAATTCTGCTTAGGAACCTGACAAGAAAAGTATATCGTCTTCAGTTCAATACTTTGTACATGCTGGGAACCGATGCCGGTGCTATTTGCCCTGTGTATGACAATGGGAGCACAATAGTGACTCTTCTTACCAGAAAACAACACTTGCTCATGGGACCAGAAACTGCATGTGATTCAACTCCATTTTGGACTGGGAAACAAACGCTAGCTCGCCTTACAAAAAACACACTCTGCTTTTCAGAAAAGAGCACTCTTCTACTCTACTGTGTTTCCTATGGTGTCCGAACAGTGAGCTTGCTCAGAACAAAAGAACTGTGCTTCCTACACACACGGGCCACATCTAGTTCAACTCTGCTTAGAAAACTTTCAAGAACAGTAGCTGCTCTTCAGTCCAATACACTGTATTTCCTGGGAACAGGCGCCAGTGCTATTTGCTCTGTGTATGGCAATGGGAGCGCAATAGTGACTCTTCTTACCAGAAAACAACTCTTGCTCGTAGGACCAGAAACTGCATGGGATTCAACTCCATTTCTGACTGGGAAGCAAATACTAGCTCGCCTTTCAAGAAACACAATCTAATTTTGAGAAAAGAGCACTCATCTACTCTACTGTGTTTCCTATGGTGTCTGCACAGTGTGCTTTCTCAGAACAAAAGAACTGTATTTCCTACACACACGGGACATATCTATTTCAACTCCTCTTAGGAAAATGACAAGAACAGTAGCTCCTCTTCAGTCCAATACACTGTACTTGCTGGGAACAGACGCGAGTGCTATTTTCACTATGTATGGCAATGGGGGCGCAATAGTGACTTTCCTTACCAGAAAAAAACTCTTGCTCATAGGACCAGAAACTGCATGTGATTCAACTCCATTTAGGACTGGGAAACAAACGCTAGCTCGCCTTACAAGAAACACACTCTGCTTTTGAGAAAAGAGCACCCTTCTACTCTACTGTGCTTCCTATAGAGCCAGAACAGTGAGCTTGATCAGAACAAGAGAACTGTGCTTCCTACACACACGGCCATATCTAGTTCAATTCTGCTTAGGAAACTGACAAGAACAGTAGATCCTCTTCAGTCCAATAGACTGTACATGCTGGGAACAGACGCGAGTGCTATTTGCCCTGTATATGACAATGGGAGCACAATAGTGACTCTTCTTACCAGAAAACAGCTCTTGCTCGTTGGACAAGAAACTGCATGGGATTCAACTCCATTTAGCACTGGGAAACAAACTCTAGCTCGCCTTACAAGAAACACACTCTGCTTTTGAGAAAAGAGCACTCTTCTACTCTACTGTGTTTCCTATAGGGCCAAAACAGAGAGCTTGCTCAGAACAAAATAACTGTGCTTCCTACACACACGGGCCATATCTAGTTCAACTCTGCTTAGGAAACTGACAAGAACAGTAGCTCCTCTTCAGTCCAATACACTGTACTTGCTGGATACAGACGCCAGTGCTATTTGCAGTGTGTATGGCAATGGGAGCGCAATAGTGACTCTTCTTACCAGAAAAACTCTTGCTCTTAGGACCACAAAGTGCATGTGACTCAACTCCATTTAGGACTGGGAAACAAACGCTAGCTCTGCTCACAAGAAACACACTCTGCTTTTGAGAAAAGAGCACTCTTCTACTCTACTGTGCTTCCTATAGGGCCAGAACAGTGAGCTTGATCAGAACAAGAGAACTGTGCTTCCTACACACACGGCCATATCTAGTTCAACTCTGCTTAGGAAACTGACAAGAACAGTAGATCCTCTTCAGTCCAATAGACTGTACATGCTGGGAACAGACGCGAGTGCTATTTGCCCTGTGTACGACAATGGGAGCGCAATAGTGACTCTTCTTACCAGAAAACAGCTCTTGCTCGTTGGCCAAGAAACTGCATGGGATTCAACTCCATTTAGGACTGGGAAACAAACTCTAGCTTGCCTTACAAGATACACACTCTGCTTCTCAGAAAAAAGCACTCTTCTACTCTACTGTGTTTCCTATGTGGTCCGAACAGTGAGCTTGCTCAGAACAAAAGAACTGTGCTTCCTATACACATGGGCCATATCTAATTCAACTCTGCTTAGGAAACTGACAGGAACAGTAGCTCCTCTTCAGTCCAATACAGTGTATTTGCTGGGAACAGACGCGTGAGCTATTTGCCCTGTGTATGGCAATGGGAGCACAATAGTGACTCTTCTTACCAGAAAACAACTCTTGCTCATAGGACCACAAACTGCATGTGACTCAACTCCATTTAGGACAGGGAAACAAACGCTAGCTCACCTTCCAAGAAACACACTCTGCTTTTGTGAAAAGAGCACTCTTCTACTCTACTCTGTTTCCTATGGGGTCCGCACAGTGAGCTTGCTCAGAACAAAAGAACTGTGCTTCCTACACACAGGCCATATCTAATTCAATTCTGCTTAGGAACCTGACAAGAAAAGTATATCGTCTTCAGTTCAATACTTTGTACATGCTGGGAACCGATGCCAGTGCTATTTGCCCTGTGTATGACAATGGGAGCACAATAGTGACTCTTCTTACCAGAAAACAACTCTTGCTCCTAGGACCAGAAACTGCATGTGATTCAACTCCATTTAAGACTGGGAAACAAACGCTAGCTCGCCTTACAAAAAACACACTCTGCTTTTCAGAAAAGAGCACTCTTCTACTCTACTGTGTTTCCTATGGTGTCCGAACAGTGAGCTTGCTCAGAACAAAAGAACTGTGCTTCCTACACACACGGGCCACATCTAGTTCAACTCTGCTTAGAATACTGACAAGAACAGTAGCTGCTCTTCAGTCCAATACACTGTACTTGCTGGGAACAGGCGCCAGTGCTATTTGCTCTGTGTATGGCAATGGGAGCGCAATAGTGACTCTTCTTACCAGAAAACAACTCTTGCTCGTAGGACCAGAAACTGCATGGGATTCAACTCCATTTCTGACTGGGAAGTAAATACTAGCTCGCCTTTCAAGAAGCACAATCTAATTTTGAGAAAAGAGCACTCATCTACTCTACTGTGTTTCCTATGGTGTCTGCACAGTGTGCTTTCTCAGAACAAAAGAACTGTATTTCCTACACACACGGGACATATCTATTTCAACTCCTCTTAGGAAAATGACAAGAACAGTAGCTCCTCTTCAGTCCAATACACTGTACTTGCTGGGAACAGACGCGAGTGCTATTTTCACTATGTATGGCAATGGGGGCGCAATAGTGACTTTCCTTACCAGAAAAAAACTCTTGCTCATAGGACCAGAAACTGCATGTGATTCAACTCCATTTAGGACTGGGAAACAAACGCTAGCTCGCCTTACAAGAAACACACTCTGCTTTTGAGAAAAGAGCACCCTTCTACTCTACTGTGCTTCCTATAGAGCCAGAACAGTGAGCTTGATCAGAACAAGAGAACTGTGCTTCCTACACACACGGCCATATCTAGTTCAATTCTGCTTAGGAAACTGACAAGAACAGTAGATCCTCTTCAGTCCATTAGACTGTACATGCTGGGAACAGACGCGAGTGCTATTTGCCCTGTGTATGACAATGGGAGCGCAATAGTGACTCTTCTTACCAGAAAACAGCTCTTGCTCGTTGGACAAGAAACTGCATGGGATTCAACTCCATTTAGCACTGGGAAACAAACTCTAGCTTGCCTTACAAGAAACACACTCTGCTTTTGAGAAAAGAGCACTCTTCTACTCTACTGTGTTTCCTATGGGGTCCGAACAGTGAGCTTGCTCAGAACAAAAGAACTGTGCTTCCTATACACATGGGCCATATCTAATTCAACTCTGCTTAGGAAACTGACAGGAACAGTAGCTCCTCTTCAGTCCAATACAGTGTATTTGCTGGGAACAGACGCGTGTGCTATTTGCCCTGTGTATGGCAATGGGAGCACAATAGAGACTTTCCTTACTAGAAAACAACTCTTGCTGGTAGGACGAAAAACTGCATGTGATTCAACTCCATTTAGGAATGGGAAACAAACGCTAGCTCACCTTACAAGAAATACACTCTGCTTTTGAGAAAAGAGCACTCTTCTACTCTACTGTGTTTCCTATGGGGTCCGAACAGTGAGCTTGCTCAGAACAAAAGAACTGTGCTTCCTACACACGGGCTGTATCTAGTTCAACTCTGCTTAGGAAACTGACAAGAACAGTAGCTCCTCTTCAGTCCAATACACTGTACTTGCTGGAAACAGACACGAGTGCTATTTTGCACTGTGTATGGCAAAGGGAGCGCAATAGTGACTTTCCTTACCAGAAAACAACTCTTGCTGGTAGGACCAAAAACTGCATGTGATTCAACTCCATTTTGGACTGGGAAACAAACGCTAGCTCGCCTAACAAGAAACACACTCTGCTTTTGAAAAAGAGCACTCTTCTTCTCCACTGTGTTTCCTATAGGGCCTGAACAGAGAGCTTGCTCACAAGAAAAGAACTGTGCTTCCTACATACACGGCCATATCTAGTTCAATTCTGCTTAGGAAACTGACAAGAACAATAGATCCTTTTCAGTCCAATACACTGTACATGCTGGGAACAGACGCCAGTGCTTTTTGTACTGTGTATGGCAATGGGAGCCCAATAGTGACTCTTCTTACGAGAAAACTACTCTTGCTCGTAGGACCAAAAACTGCATGTGACTCAACTCCATTTAGGACTGGGAAACAAACGCTAGCTAGCCTTACAAGAAACACACTCTGCTTTTGAGAAAAGAGCACTCTTCTACTCTACTGTGTTTCCTATAGGGCCAGAACAGTGAGCTTGCTCAGAACAAAAGAACTGAGCTTCCTACACACACGGGCCATATCTAGTTCAATTCTTCTTAGGAAACTGACAAGAACAGTGGAACCTCTTCAGTCCAATACACTGTACATGCTGGGAACAGACGCCAGTGCTATTTGCCCTGTGTGGCAATGGGAGCACAATAGTGACTTTCCTTACCAGAAATAAACTCTTGCTCGTAGGACCAGAACCTGCATGTGATTCAACTCCATTTAGGACTGGGAAACAAATGCTAGCTTGCCGTACAAGAAACACACTCTGCTTTTGAGAACAGAGCACTCTTCTACTCTACTGTGTTTCCTATAGGGTCCGAACAGTGAGCTTGCTCTGAACAAAAGAACTGTGCTAACTGCACACACGGCCATATCTAGTTCAATTCTGCTTAGGAACCTGACAAGAACAGTAGATCCTCTTCAGTCCAATACACCGTACTTCCTGGGAACAGACGCCAGTGCTATTTGTCCCGTGTATGTCAATGGCAGCGCAATAGTGACTATTCTTACCATAAAAGAACTCTTGCTCGTAGGATTAGAAATTGCATGTGATTCAACTCAATTTAGGACTGGGAAACAAACGCTAGCTCGCCTTTCAAGAAACACACTCTGCTTTTGAGAAAAGAGCACTCTTCTACTCTACTGTGTTTTCTAGAGCGCCAGAACAGAGAGATTGCTCAGAACAAAAGAACTGTGCTTCCTACATACAGGGCCATATCTAGTTCAATTCTGCTTAGGAAACTGACAAGAAAATAGATCCTTTTCAGTCCAATACACTGTACATGCTGGGAACAGACGCGAGCGCTATTTGCGCTGTGTATGACAATGGGAGCGCAATAGTGACTCTTCTTACCAGAAAACAACTCTTGCTCGTAGGACCAGAAACTGCATGTGATTCAACTCCATATAGGACTGGGAAAAAAACGCTGGCTGGCCTTACAGAAACACACTCTGCTTTTGAGAAAAGAGCACTCTTCTACTCTACTGTGTTTCCTATGGAGTCCGAACAGTGAGCTTTATCAGAACAAGAGAACTGTGCTTCCTACATACACGGGCCATATATAGTTCAACTCTGCTTAGAAAACTGACAAGAACAGTAGCTCCTCTTCAGTCCAATACACTGTACTTGCTGGGAACAGACGCGAGTGCTATTTGCACTGTGTATGGCAAGAGAGCACAATAGTGACATTCCTTACCAGAAAACAACTCTTGCTCATACGAAAAAAAACTGCATTTGATTCAACTCCATTTAGAACTGGGAAATAAATGCTAGCTCGCCTTACAAGAAACACACTCTGCTTTTGAGAAAAGAGCACTCTTCTACTCTACTGTGTTTCCTATAGGGCCAGAACAATAAGCTTGCACAGAACAAAAGAAGTGTGCTTCCTACACACACGGCCATATCTAGTTCAATTCAGCTTAGGAAACTGACAAGAATAGTATACCCTCTTCAGTCAAATACACTGCACATGCTGGGAACAGACGTGAGTGCTATTTACACTGAGTATGGCAATGGGAGCGCAAAAGTGACACTTCTTACAAGAAAAAAACTCTTGCTCATTGGACAAGAAACTGCACGGGATTCAATTCCATTTCTGACTGGGAAACAAACACTAGCTCGCCTTTCAATAAACACACTCTGCTTTTGAGAAAATAGCACTCTTCTACTCTACTGTGTTTCCTATGGGGTCCAAACAATGAGCTTGCTCAGAACAAAAGAACTGTGCTTTCTACACACATGGCCATATCTAGTTCAATTCTGCTTAGGAACCTGACAAGAACAGTAGCTCCTCTTCATTCCAATACACTGTACTTGCTGGGAACCAATGCCAGTGCTATTTGCCCTGTGTATGACAATGGGAGCGCAATAGTGTCTCTTCTTACCAGAAAACAAATCTTGCTCGTAGGACCAGAAAGTGCATGTGATTCAACTCCATTTAGGACTGGGAAACAAACGCTAGCTCGCCTAACAAGAAACACACTCTGCTTTTGAGAAAAGAGCACTCTCCTACTCTACTGTGTTTCCTATGGGGTCCGAACAGTGAGCTTGCTCAGAAAAAAAGAACTGTGCTTCCTACACACACGTGCCATATCTAGTTCAACTCTGCTTAGGAAACTGACAAGAACAGTAGCTCCTCTTCAGTCCAATACACTGTACTTGCTGGAAACAGACGCGAGTGCTATTTGCACTGTGTATGGCAAAGGGAGCGCAATAGTGACTTTCCTTACTAGAAAACAACTCTTGCTGGTAGGACCAAAAACTGCATGTGATTCAACTCCATTTAGGACTGGGAATCAAACGCTTGCTCGCCTTACAAGAAACACACTCTGCTTTTGAGAAAAGAGCACTCTTCTACTCTACTGTGTTTCCTATGGGGTCCGAACAGTGAGCTTGCTCAGAACAAAAGAACTGTGCTTCCTACACATACGGGCTGTATCTAGTTCAACTCTGATTAGGAAACTGACAAGAACAGTAGCTCCTCTTCAGACTAATACACTGTACTTGCTGGAAACAGACGCGAGTGCTATTTGCACTGTGTATGGCAAAGGGAGCGCAATAGTGACTTTCCTTACCAGAAAACAACTCTTGCTGGTAGGACCAAAAACTGCATGTGATTCAACTCCATTTAGGACTGGGAAACAAACGCTAGCTCGCCTTACAAGAAAAACACTCTGCTTTTGAAAAAGAGCACTCTTCTACTCTACTGTGTTTCCTATAGGACCTGAACAGAGAGCTTGCTCAGAACAAAAGAACTGAACTTCCTACATACACGGCCATATCTAGTTCAATTCTGCTTAGGAAACTGACAAGAACAATAGATCCTTTTCAGTCCAATACACTGTACATGCTGGGAACAGACGCGAGTGCTATTTGCCCTGTGTATGACAATGGGAGCGCAATAGTGACTCTTAGTACCAGAAAACAAATCTTGCTCGTAGGACCAGAAACTGCATGTGATTCAACTCCATTTAGGACTGGGAAACAAACGCTAGCTCGCCTTACAAGAAACAAACTCTGCTTTTGAGAAAAGAGCACTCTCCTACTCTACTGTGTTTCCTATGGGGTCCGAACAGTGAGCTTGCTCAGAACAAAAGAACTGTGCTTCCTACACACGTGCCATATCTAGTTCAACCCTGCTTAGGAAACTGACAAGAACAGTAGCTCCTCTTCAGTCCAATACACTGTACTTGCTGCGAACAGACGCGAGTGCTATTTGCACTGTGTATGGCAAAGGGAGCGCAATAGTGACTTTCCTTACCAGAAAACAACTCTTGCTGGTAGGACCAACAACTGCATGTGATTCAACTCCATTTAGGACTGGGAAACAAACGCTAGCTCGCCTTAAAAGAAACACACTCTGCTTTTGAGAAAAGAGCACTCTTCTACTCTACTGTGTTTCCTCTAGGGCCAGAACAGAGAGCTTGCTCAGAACAAACGAACTGTGCTTCCTACATACACGGCCATATCTAGTTCAATTCTACTTAGGAAACTGACAAGAACAATAGATCCTTTTCAGTCCAATACACTGTACATGCTGGGAACAGACGCGAGCGCTATTTGCCCTGTGTATGACAATGGGAGCGCAATAGTGACTCTTCTTACCAGAAAACAACTCTTGCTCGTAGGACCAGAAACTGCATGTGATTCAACTCCATATAGGACTGGGAAAAAAACGCTGGCTGGCCTTACAAGAAACACACTCTGCTTTTGAGAAAAGAGCACTCTTCTACTCTACTGTGTTTCCTATGGAGTCCGAACAGTGAGCTTTATCAGAACAAGAGAACTGTGCTTCCTACATACACGGGCCATATCTAGTTCAACTCTGCTTAGAAAACTGACAAGAACAGTAGCTCCTCTTCAGTCCAATACACTGTACTTGCTGGGAACAGACGCGAGTGCTATTTGCCCTGTGTATGGCAATGAGAGCACAATAGTGACATTCCTTACCAGAAAACAACTCTTGCTCATAGGAAAAAAAACTGCATTTGATTCAACTCCATTTAGAACTGGGAAATAAATGCTAGCTCGCCTTACAAGAAACACACTCTGCTTTTGAGAAAAGAGCACTCTTCTACTCTACTGTGTTTCCTATAGGGCCAGAACAGTAAGCTTGCACAGAACAAAAGAAGTGTGCCTCCTACACACACGGCCATATCTAGTTCAATTCAGCTTAGGAAACTGACAAGAACAGTATACCCTCTTCAGTCAAATACACTGCACATGCTGGGAACAGACGCGAGTGCTATTTACAATGAGTATGGCAATGGGAGCGCAATAGTGACTCTTGTTACAAGAAAAAAACTCATGCTCGTTGGACCAGAAACTGCATGGGATTCAATTCCATTTCTGACTGGGAAACAAACACTAGCTCGCCTTTCAATAAACACACTCTGCTTTTGAGAAAATAGCACTCTTCTACTCTACTGTGTTTCCTATGGGGTCCAAACAGTGAGCTTGCTCAGAACAAAAGAACTGTGCTTTCTACACACATGGCTATATCTAGTTCAATTCTGCTTAGGAACCTGACAAGAACAGTAGCTCCTCTTCATTCCAATACACTGTACTTGCTGGGAACCAATGCCAGTGCTATTTGCCCTGTGTATGACAATGGGAGCGCAATAGTGTCTCTTCTTACCAGAAAACAAATCTTGCTCGTAGGATCAGAAAGTGCATGTGATTCAACTCCATTTAGGACTGGGAAACAAACGCTAGCTCGCCTTACAAGAAACACACTCTGCTTTTGAGAAAAGAGCACTCTCCTACTCTACTGTGTTTCCTATGGGGTCCGAACAGTGAGCTTGCTCAGAAAAAAAAGAACTGTGCTTCCTACACACACGTGCCATATCTAGTTCAACTCTGCTTTGGAAACTGACAAGAACAGTAGCTCCTCTTCAGTCCAATACACTGTACTTGCTGGAAACAGACGCGAGTGCTATTTGCACTGTGTATGGCAAAGGGAGCGCAATAGTGACTTTCCTTACTAGAAAACAACTCTTGCTGGTAGGACCAAAAACTGCATGTGATTCAACTCCATTTAGGACTGGGAAACAAACGCTAGCTCACCTTACAAGAAACACACTCTGCTTTTGAGAAAAGAGCACTCTTCTACACTACTGTGTTTCCTATGGGGTCCGAACAGTGAGCTTGCTCAGAACAAAAGAACTGTGCTTCCTACATACACGGCCATATCTAGTTCAATTCTGCTTAGGAAACTGACAAGAACAATAGATCCTTTTTAGGCCAATACACTGTGCATGCTGGGAACAGACGCCAGTGCTTTTTGTACTGTGTATGGCAATGGGAGCCCAATAGTGACTCTTCTTACGAGAAAACTACTCTTGCTCGTAGGACCAAAAACTGCATGTGACTCAACTCCATTTAGGACTGGGAAACAAACGCTAGCTAGCATTACAAGAAACACACTCTGCTTTTGAGAAAAGAGCACTCTTCTACTCTACTGTGTTTCCTATAGGGCCAGAACAGTGAGCTTGCTCAGAACAAAAGAACTGAGCTTCCTACACACACGGGCCATATCTAGTTCAATTCTTCTTAGGAAACTGACAAGAACAGTGGAACCTCTTCAGTCCAATACACTGTACATGCTGGGAACAGACGCCAGTGCTATTTGCCCTGTGTGGCAATGGGAGCACAATAGTGACTTTCCTTACCAGAAATAAAATCTTGCTCGTAGGACCAGAAACTGCATGTGATTCAACTCCATTTAGGACTGGGAAACAAATGCTAGCTTGCCGTACAAGAAACACACTCTGCTTTTGAGAACAGAGCACTCTTCTACTCTACTGTGTTTCCTATAGGGTCCGAACAGTGAGCTTGCTCTGAACAAAAGAACTGTGCTTCCTACACACACGGCCATATCTAGTTCAATTCTGTTTAGGAACCTGACAAGAACAGTAGATCCTCTTCAGTCCAATACACTGTACTTGCTTGGAACAGACGCCAGGGCTATTTGTCTAGTGTATGTCAATGGCAGCGCAATAGTGACTATTCTTACCATAAAAGAACTCTTGCTCGTAGGATTAGAAACTGCATGTGATTCAACTCAATTTAGGACTGGGAAACAAACGCTAGCTCGCCTTTCAAGAAACACACTCTGCTTTTGAGAAATGAGCACTCTTCTACTCTACTGTGTTTCCTAGAGGGCCAGAACAGAGAGATTGCTCAGAACAAAAGAACTGTGATTCCTACATACAGGGCCATATCTAGTTCAATTCTGCTTAGGAAACTGACAAGAAAATAGATCCTTTTCAGTCCAATACACTGTACATGCTGGGAACAGACGCGAGCGCTATTTGCCCTGTGTATGACAATGGGAGCGCAATAGTGACTCTTCTTACCAGAAAACAACTCTTGCTCGTAGGACCAGAAACTGCATGTGATTCAACTCCATATAGGACTGGGAAAAAAACGCTGCCTGGCCTTACAAGAAACACACTCTGCTTTTGAGAAAAGAGCACTCTTCTACTCTACTGTGTTTCCTATGGAGTCCGAACAGTGAGCTTTATCAGAACAAGAGAACTGTGCTTCCTACATACACGGGCCATATCTAGTTCAACTCTGCTTAGAAAACTGACAAGAACAGTAGCTCCTCTTCAGTCCAATACACTGTACTTGCTGGGAACAGACGCGAGTGCTATTTGCACTGTGTACGGCAATGAGAGCACAATAGTGACATTCCTTACCAGAAAACAACTCTTGCTCATAGGAAAAAAACCTGCATTTGATTCAACTCCGTTTAGAACTGGGAAATAAATGCTAGCTCGCCTTACAAGAAACACACTCTGCTTTTGAGAAAAGAGCACTCTTCTACTCTACTGTGTTTCCTATAGGGCCAGAACAATAAGCTTGCACAGAACAAAAGAAGTGTGCTTCCTACACACACGGCCATATCTAGTTCAATTCAGCTTAGGAAACTGACAAGAACAGTATACCCTCTTCAGTCAAATACACTGCACATGCTGGGAACAGACGTGAGTGCTATTTACACTGAGTATGGCAATGGGAGCGCAAAAGTGACACTTCTTACAAGAAAAAAACTCTTGCTCATTGGACCAGAAACTGCACGGGATTCAATTCCATTTCTGACTGGGAAACAAACACTAGCTCGCCTTTCAATAAACACACTCTGCTTTTGAGAAAATAGCACTCTTCTACTCTACTGTGTTTCCTATGGGGTCCAAACAGTGAGCTTGCTCAGAACAAAAGAACTGTGCTTTCTACACACATGGCCATATCTAGTTCAATTCTGCTTAGGAACCTGACAAGAACAGTAGCTCCTCTTCATTCCAATACACTGTACTTGCTGGGAACCAATGCCAGTGCTATTTGCCCTGTGTATGACAATGGGAGCGCAATAGTGTCTCTTCTTACCAGAAAACAAATCTTGCTCGTAAGACCAGAAAGTGCATGTGATTCAACTCCATTTAGGACTGGGAAACAAACGCTAGCTCGCCTAACAAGAAACACACTCTGCTTTTGAGAAAAGAGCACTCTCCTACTCTACTGTGTTTCCTATGGGGTCCGAACAGTGAGCTTGCTCAGAAAAAAAGAACTGTGCTTCCTACACACACGTGCCATATCTAGTTCAACTCTGCTTAGGAAACTGACAAGAACAGTAGCTCCTCTTCAGTCCAATACACTGTACTTGCTGGAAACAGACGCGAGTGCTATTTGCACTGTGTATGGCAAAGGGAGCGCAATAGTGACTTTCCTTACTGGAAAACAACTCTTGCTGGTAGGACCAAAAACTGCATGTGATTCAACTCCATTTAGGACTGGGAATCAAACGCTAGCTCGCCTTACAAGAAACACACTCTGCTTTTGAGAAAAGAGCACTCTTCTACTCTACTGTGTTTCCTATGGGGTCCGAACAGTGAGCTTGCTCAGAACAAAAGAACTGTGCTTCCTACACACACGGGCTGTATCTAGTTCAACTCTGCTTAGGAAACTGACAAGAACAGTAGCTCCTCTTCAGACTAATACACTGTACTTGCTGGAAACAGACGCCAGTGCTATTTGCACTGTGTATGGCAAAGGGAGCGCAATAGTGACTTTCCTTACCAGAAAACAACTCTTACTGGTAGGACCAAAAACTGCATGTGATTCAACTCCATTTAGGACTGGGAGACAAACGCTAGCTCGCCTTACAAGAAAAACACTCTGCTTTTGAAAAAGAGCACTCTTCTACTCTACTGTGTTTCCTATAGGGCCTGAACAGAGAGCTTGCTCAGAACAAAAGAACTGTACTTCCTACATACACGGCCATATCTAGTTCAATTCTGCTTAGGAAACTGACAAGAACAATAGATCCTTTTCAGTCCAATACACTGTACATGCTGGGAACAGACGCGAGTGCTATTTGCCCTGTGTATGACAATGGGAGCGCAATAGTGACTCTTAGTAACAGAAAACAAATCTTGCTCGTAGGACCAGAAACTGCATGTGATTCAACTCCATTTAGGACTGGGAAACAAACGCTAGCTCGCCTTACAAGAAACAAACTCTGCTTTTGAGAAAAGAGCACTCTCCTACTCTACTGTGTTTCCTATGGGGTCCGAACAGTGAGCTTGCTCAGAACAAAAGAACTGTGGTTCCTACACACGTGCCATATCTAGTTCAACCCTGCTTAGGAAACTGACAAGAACAGTAGCTCCTCTTCAGTCCAATACACTGTACTTGCTGGGAACCAATGCCAGTGCTATTTGCCCTGTGTATGACAATGGGAGCGCAATAGTGTCTCTTCTTACCAGAAAACAAATCTTGCTCGTAGGACCAGAAAGTGCATGTGATTCAACTCCATTTAGGACTGGGAAACAAACGCTAGCTCGCCTAACAAGAAACACACTCTGCTTTTGAGAAAAGAGCACTCTCCTACTCTACTGTGTTTCCTATGGGGTCCGAACAGTGAGCTTGCTCAGAAAAAAAGAACTGTGCTTCCTACACACACGTGCCATATCTAGTTCAACTCTGCTTAGGAAACTGACAAGAACAGTAGCTCCTCTTCAGTCCAATACACTGTACTTGCTGGAAACAGACGCGAGTGCTATTTGCACTGTGTATGGCAAAGGGAGCGCAATAGTGACTTTCCTTACTAGAAAACAACTCTTGCTGGTAGGACCAAAAACTGCATGTGATTCAACTCCATTTAGGACTGGGAATCAAACGCTTGCTCGCCTTACAAGAAACACACTCTGCTTTTGAGAAAAGAGCACTCTTCTACTCTACTGTGTTTCCTATAGGGCCTGAACAGAGAGCTTGCTCAGAACAAAAGAACTGAACTTCCTACATACACGGCCATATCTAGTTCAATTCTGCTTAGGAAACTGACAAGAGCAATAGATCCTTTTCAGTCCAATACACTGTACATGCTGGGAACAGACGCGAGTGCTATTTGCCCTGTGTATGACAATGGGAGCGCAATAGTGACTCTTAGTACCAGAAAACAAATCTTGCTCGTAGGACCAGAAACTGCATGTGATTCAACTCCATTTAGGACTGGGAAACAAACGCTAGCTCGCCTTACAAGAAACAAACTCTGCTTTTGAGAAAAGAGCACTCTCCTACTCTACTGTGTTTCCTATGGGGTCCGAACAGTGAGCTTGCTCAGAACAAAAGAACTGTGCTTCCTACACACGTGCCATATCTAGTTCAACCCTGCTTAGGAAACTGACAAGAACAGTAGCTCCTCTTCAGTCCAATACACTGTACTTGCTGGGAACAGACGCGAGTGCTATTTGCACTGTGTATGGCAAAGGGAGCGCAATAGTGACTTTCCTTACCAGAAAACAACTCTTGCTGGTAGGACCAACAACTGCATGTGATTCAACTCCATTTAGGACTGGGAAACAAACGCTAGCTCGCCTTAAAAGAAACACACTCTGCTTTTGAGAAAAGAGCACTCTTCTACTCTACTGTGTTTCCTCTAGGGCCAGAACAGAGAGCTTGCTCAGAACAAACGAACTGTGCTTCCTACATACACGGCCATATCTAGTTCAATTCTACTTAGGAAACTGACAAGAACAATAGATCCTTTTCAGTCCAATACACTGTACATGCTGGGAACAGACGCGAGCGCTATTTGCCCTGTGTATGACAATGGGAGCGCAATAGTGACTCTTCTTACCAGAAAACAACTCTTGCTCGTAGGACCAGAAACTGCATGTGATTCAACTCCATATAGGACTGGGAAAAAAACGCTGGCTGGCCTTACAAGAAACACACTCTGCTTTTGAGAAAAGAGCACTCTTCTACTCTACTGTGTTTCCTATGGAGTCCGAACAGTGAGCTTTATCAGAACAAGAGAACTGTGCTTCCTACATACACGGGCCATATCTAGTTCAACTCTGCTTAGAAAACTGACAAGAACAGTAGCTCCTCTTCAGTCCAATACACTGTACTTGCTGGGAACAGACGCGAGTGCTATTTGCCCTGTGTATGGCAATGAGAGCACAATAGTGACATTCCTTACCAGAAAACAACTCTTGCTCATAGGAAAAAAAACTGCATTTGATTCAACTCCATTTAGAACTGGGAAATAAATGCTAGCTCGCCTTACAAGAAACACACTCTGCTTTTGAGAAAAGAGCACTCTTCTACTCTACTGTGTTTCCTATAGGGCCAGAACAGTAAGCTTGCACAGAACAAAAGAAGTGTGCCTCCTACACACACGGCCATATCTAGTTCAATTCAGCTTAGGAAACTGACAAGAACAGTATACCCTCTTCAGTCAAATACACTGCACATGCTGGGAACAGACGCGAGTGCTATTTACAATGAGTATGACAATGGGAGCGCAATAGTGACTCTTGTTACAAGAAAAAAACTCATGCTCGTTGGACCAGAAACTGCATGGGATTCAATTCCATTTCTGACTGGGAAACAAACACTAGCTCGCCTTTCAATAAACACACTCTGCTTTTGAGAAAATAGCACTTTTCTACTCTACTGTGTTTCCTATGGGGTCCAAACAGTGAGCTTGCTCAGAACAAAAGAACTGTGCTTTCTACACACATGGCTATATCTAGTTCAATTCTGCTTAGGAACCTGACAAGAACAGTAGCTCCTCTTCATTCCAATACACTGTACTTGCTGGGAACCAATGCCAGTGCTATTTGCCCTGTGTATGACAATGGGAGCGCAATAGTGTCTCTTCTTACCAGAAAACAAATCTTGCTCGTAGGATCAGAAAGTGCATGTGATTCAACTCCATTTAGGACTGGGAAACAAACGCTAGCTCGCCTTACAAGAAACACACTCTGCTTTTGAGAAAAGAGCACTCTCCTACTCTACTGTGTTTCCTATGGGGTCCGAACAGTGAGCTTGCTCAGAAAAAAAAAGAACTGTGCTTCCTACACACACGTGCCATATCTAGTTCAACTCTGCTTTGGAAACTGACAAGAACAGTAGCTCCTCTTCAGTCCAATACACTGTACTTGCTGGAAACAGACGCGAGTGCTATTTGCACTGTGTATGGCAAAGGGAGCGCAATAGTGACTTTCCTTACTAGAAAACAACTCTTGCTGGTAGGACCAAAAACTGCATGTGATTCAACTCCATTTAGGACTGGGAAACAAACGCTAGCTCACCTTACAAGAAACACACTCTGCTTTTGAGAAAAGAGCACTCTTCTACTCTACTGTGTTTCCTATGGGGTCCGAACAGTGAGCTTGCTCAGAACAAAAGAACTGTGCTTCCTACATACACGGCCATATCTAGTTCAATTCTGCTTAGGAAACTGACAAGAACAATAGATCCTTTTTAGGCCAATACACTGTAAGTGCTGGGAACAGACGCCAGTGCTTTTTGTACTGTGTATGGCAATGGGAGCCCAATAGTGACTCTTCTTACGAGAAAACTACTCTTGCTCGTAGGACCAAAAACTGCATGTGACTCAACTCCATTTAGGACTGGGAAACAAACGCTAGCTAGCATTACAAGAAACACACTCTGCTTTTGAGAAAAGAGCACTCTTCTACTCTACTGTGTTTCCTATAGGGCCAGAACAGTGAGCTTGCTCAGAACAAAAGAACTGAGCTTCCTACACACACGGGCCATATCTAGTTCAATTCTTCTTAGGAAACTGACAAGAACAGTGGAACCTCTTCAGTCCAATACACTGTACATGCTGGGAACAGACGCCAGTGCTATTTGCCCTGTGTGGCAATGGGAGCACAATAGTGACTTTCCTTACCAGAAATAAAATCTTGCTCGTAGGACCAGAAACTGCATGTGATTCAACTCCATTTAGGACTGGGAAACAAATGCTAGCTTGCCGTACAAGAAACACACTCTGCTTTTGAGAACAGAGCACTCTTCTACTCTACTGTGTTTCCTATAGGGTCCGAACAGTGAGCTTGCTCTGAACAAAAGAACTGTGCTTCCTACACACACGGCCATATCTAGTTCAATTCTGTTTAGGAACCTGACAAGAACAGTAGATCCTCTTCAGTCCAATACACTGTACTTGCTTGGAACAGACGCCAGGGCTATTTGTCTAGTGTATGTCAATGGCAGCGCAATAGTGACTATTCTTACCATAAAAGAACTCTTGCTCATAGGATTAGAAACTGCATGTGATTCAACTCAATTTAGGACTGGGAAACAAACGCTAGCTCGCCTTTCAAGAAACACACTCTGCTTTTGAGAAATGAGCACTCTTCTACTCTACTGTGTTTCCTAGAGGGCCAGAACAGAGAGATTGCTCAGAACAAAAGAACTGTGATTCCTACATACAGGGCCATATCTAGTTCAATTCTGCTTAGGAAACTGACAAGAAAATAGATCCTTTTCAGTCCAATACACTGTACATGCTGGGAACAGACGCGAGCGCTATTTGCCCTGTGTATGACAATGGGAGCGCAATAGTGACTCTTCTTACCAGAAAACAACTCTTGCTTGTAGGACCAGAGACTGCATGTGATTCAACTCCATATAAGACTGGGAAAAAAACGCTGCCTGGCCTTACAAGAAACACACTCTGCTTTTGAGAAAAGAGCACTCTTCTACTCTACTGTGTTTCCTATGGAGTCCGAACAGTGAGCTTTATCAGAACAAGAGAACTGTGCTTCCTACATACACGGGCCATATCTAGTTCAACTCTGCTTAGAAAACTGACAAGAACAGTAGCTCCTCTTGAGTCCAATACACTGTACTTGCTGGGAACAGACGCGAGTGCTATTTGCACTGTGTACGGCAATGAGAGCACAATAGTGACATTCCTTACCAGAAAACAACTCTTGCTCATAGGAAAAAAACCTGCATTTGATTCAACTCCGTTTAGAACTGGGAAATAAATGCTAGCTCGCCTTACAAGAAACACACTCTGCTTTTGAGAAAAGAGCACTCTTCTACTCTACTGTGTTTCCTATAGGGCCAGAACAATAAGCTTGCACAGAACAAAAGAAGTGTGCTTCCTACACACACGGCCATATCTAGTTCAATTCAGCTTAGGAAACTGACAAGAACAGTATACCCTCTTCAGTCAAATACACTGCACATGCTGGGAACAGACGTGAGTGCTATTTACACTGAGTATGGCAATGGGAGCGCAAAAGTGACACTTCTTACAAGAAAAAAACTCTTGCTCATTGGACCAGAAACTGCAAGGGATTCAATTCCATTTCTGACTGGGAAACAAACACTAGCTCGCCTTTCAATAAACACACTCTGCTTTTGAGAAAATAGCACTCTTCTACTCTACTGTGTTTCCTATGGGGTCCAAACAGTGAGCTTGCTCAGAACAAAAGAACTGTGCTTTCTACACACATGGCCATATCTAGTTCAATTCTGCTTAGGAACCTGACAAGAACAGTAGCTCCTCTTCATTCCAATACACTGTACTTGCTGGGAACCAATGCCAGTGCTATTTGCCCTGTGTATGACAATGGGAGCGCAATAGTGTCTCTTCTTACCAGAAAACAAATCTTGCTCGTAGGACCAGAAAGTGCATGTGATTCAACTCCATTTAGGACTGGGAAACAAACTCTAGCTCGCCTAACAAGAAACACACTCTGCTTTTGAGAAAAGAGCACTCTCCTACTCTACTGTGTTTCCTATGGGGTCCGAACAGTGAGCTTGCTCAGAAAAAAAGAACTGTGCTTCCTACACACACGTGCCATATCTAGTTCAACTCTGCTTAGGAAACTGACAAGAACAGTAGCTCCTCTTCAGTCCAATACACTGTACTTGCTGGAAACAGACGCGAGTGCTATTTGCACTGTGTATGGCAAAGGGAGCGCAATAGTGACTTTCCTTACTAGAAAACAACTCTTGCTGGTAGGACCAAAAACTGCATGTGATTCAACTCCATTTAGGACTGGGAATCAAACGCTAGCTCGCCTTACAAGAAACACACTCTGCTTTTGAGAAAAGAGCACTCTTCTACTCTACTGTGTTTCCTATGGGGTCCGAACAGTGAGCTTGCTCAGAACAAAAGAACTGTGCTTCCTACACACACGGGCTGTATCTAGTTCAACTCTGCTTAGGAAACTGACAAGAACAGTAGCTCCTCTTCAGACTAATACACTGTACTTGCTGGAAACAGATGCCAGTGCTATTTGCACTGTGTATGGCAAAGGGAGCGCAATAGTGACTTTCCTTACCAGAAAACAACTCTTGCTGGTAGGACCAAAAACTGCATGTGATTCAACTCCATTTAGGACTGGGAAACAAACGCTAGCTCGCCTTACAAGAAAAACACTCTGCTTTTGAAAAAGAGCACTCTTCTACTCTACTGTGTTTCCTATAGGGCCTGAACAGAGAGCTTGCTCAGAACAAAAGAACTGTACTTCCTACATACACGGCCATATCTAGTTCAATTCTGCTTAGGAAACTGACAAGAACAATAGATCCTTTTCAGTCCAATACACTGTACATGCTGGGAACAGACGCGAGTGCTATTTGCCCTGTGTATGACAATGGGAGCGCAATAGTGACTCTTAGTATCAGAAAACAAATCTTGCTCGTAGGACCAGAAACTGCATGTGATTCAACTCCATTTAGGACTGGGAAACAAACGCTAGCTCGCCTTACAAGAAACAAACTCTGCTTTTGAGAAAAGAGCACTCTCCTACTCTACTGTGTTTCCTATGGGGTCCGAACAGTGAGCTTGCTCAGAACAAAAGAACTGTGGTTCCTACACACGTGCCATATCTAGTTCAACCCTGCTTAGGAAACTGACAAGAACAGTAGCTCCTCTTCAGTCCAATACACTGTACTTGCTAGGAACAGACGCGAGTGCTATTTGCACTGTGTATGGCAAAGGGAGCGCAATAGTGACTTTCCTTACCAGAAAACAACTCTTGCTGGTAGGACCAACAACTGCATGTGATTCAACTCCATTTAGGACTGGGAAACAAACGCTAGCTCGCCTTAAAAGAAACACTCTCTGCTTTTGAGAAAAGAGCACTCTTCTACTCTACTGTGTTTCCTCCAGGGCCAGAACAGAGAGCTTGCTCAGAACAAAAGAACTGTGCTTCCTACATACACGGCCATATCTAGTTCAATTCTACTTAGGAAACTGACAAGAACAATAGATCCTTTTCAGTCCAATACACTGTACATGCTGGGAACAGACGCGAGCGCTATTTGCCCTGTGTATGACAATGGGAGCGCAATAGTGACTTTCCTTACCAGAAAACAACTCTTGCTGGTAGGACCAAAAACTGCATGTGATTCAACTCCATTTAGGACTGGGAAACAAACGCTAGCTCGCCTTACAAGAAAAACACTCTGCTTTTGAAAAAGAGCACTCTTCTACTCTACTGTGTTTCCTATAGGGCCTGAACAGAGAGCTTGCTCAGAACAAAAGAACTGTACTTCCTACATACACGGCCATATCTAGTTCAATTCTGCTTAGGAAACTGACAAGAACAATAGATCCTTTTCAGTCCAATACACTGTACATGCTGGGAACAGACGCGAGTGCTATTTGCCCTGTGTATGACAATGGGAGCGCAATAGTGACTCTTAGTATCAGAAAACAAATCTTGCTCGTAGGACCAGAAACTGCATGTGATTCAACTCCATTTAGGACTGGGAAACAAACGCTAGCTCGCCTTACAAGAAACAAACTCTGCTTTTGAGAAAAGAGCACTCTCCTACTCTACTGTGTTTCCTATGGGGTCCGAACAGTGAGCTTGCTCAGAACAAAAGAACTGTGGTTCCTACACACGTGCCATATCTAGTTCAACCCTGCTTAGGAAACTGACAAGAACAGTAGCTCCTCTTCAGTCCAATACACTGTACTTGCTGGGAACCAATGCCAGTGCTATTTGCCCTGTGTATGACAATGGGAGCGCAATAGTGTCTCTTCTTACGAGAAAACTACTCTTGCTCGTAGGACCAAAAACTGCATGTGACTCAACTCCATTTAGGACTGGGAAACAAACGCTAGCTCGCCTTACAAGAAACAAACTCTGCTTTTGAGAAAAGAGCACTCTCCTACTCTACTGTGTTTCCTATGGGGTCCGAACAGTGAGCTTGCTCAGAACAAAAGAACTGTGGTTCCTACACACGTGCCATATCTAGTTCAACCCTGCTTAGGAAACTGACAAGAACAGTAGCTCCTCTTCAGTCCAATACACTGTACTTGCTGGGAACAGACGCGAGTGCTATTTGCACTGTGTATGGCAAAGGGAGCGCAATAGTGACTTTCCTTACCAGAAAACAACTCTTGCTGGTAGGACCAACAACTGCATATGATTCAACTCCATTTAGGACTGGGAAACAAATGCTAGCTCGCCTTAAAAGAAACACTCTCTGCTTTTGAGAAAAGAGCACTCTTCTACTCTACTGTGTTTCCTCCAGGGCCAGAACAGAGAGCTTGCTCAGAACAAAAGAACTGTGCTTCCTACATACACGGCCATATCTAGTTCAATTCTACTTAGGAAACTGACAAGAACAATAGATCCTTTTCAGTCCAATACACTGTACATACTGGGAACAGACGCGAGCGCTATTTGCCCTGTGTATGACAATGGGAGCGCAATAGTGACTTTCCTTACCAGAAAACAACTCTTGCTGGTAGGACCAAAAACTGCATGTGATTCAACTCCATTTAGGACTGGGAAACAAACGCTAGCTCGACTTACAAGAAAAACACTCTGCTTTTGAAAAAGAGCACTCTTCTACTCTACTGTGTTTCCTATAGGGCCTGAACAGAGAGCTTGCTCAGAACAAAAGAACTGTACTTCCTACATACACGGCCATATCTAGTTCAATTCTGCTTAGGAAACTGACAAGAACAATAGATCCTTTTCAGTCCAATACACTGTACATGCTGGGAACAGACGCGAGTGCTATTTGCCCTGTGTATGACAATGGGAGCGCAATAGTGACTCTTAGTATCAGAAAACAAATCTTGCTCGTAGGACCAGAAACTGCATGTGATTCAACTCCATTTAGGACTGGGAAACAAACGCTAGCTCGCCTTACAAGAAACAAACTCTGCTTTTGAGAAAAGAGCACTCTCCTACTCTACTGTGTTTCCTATGGGGTCCGAACAGTGAGCTTGCTCAGAACAAAAGAACTGTGCTTCCTACACACGTGCCATATCTAGTTCAACCCTGCTTAGGAAACTGACAAGAACAGTAGCTCCTCTTCAGTCCAATACACTGTACTTGCTGGGAACAGACGCGAGTGCTATTTGCACTGTGTATGGCAAAGGGAGCGCAATAGTGACTTTCCTTACCAGAAAACAACTCTTGCTGGTAGGACCAACAACTACATGTGATTCAACTCCATTTAGGACTGGGAAACAAACGCTAGCTCGCCTTAAAAGAAACACACTCTGCTTTTGAGAAAAGAGCACTCTTCTACTCTACTGTGTTTCCTCTAGGGCCAGAACAGAGAGCTTGCTCAGAACAAAAGAACTGTGCTTCCTACATACACGGCCATATGTAGTTCAATTCTACTTAGGAAACTGACAAGAACAATAGATCCTTTTCAGTCCAATACACTGTACATGCTGGGAACAGACGCGAGCGCTATTTGCCCTGTGTATGACAATGGGAGCACAATAGTGACTCTTCTTACCAGAAAACAACTCTTGCTCGTAGGACCAGAAACTGCATGTGATTCAACTCCATATAGGACTGGGAAAAAAACGCTGGCTGGCCTTACAAGAAACACACTCTGCTTTTGAGAAAAGAGCACTCTTCTACTCTACTGTGTTTCCTATGGAGTCCGAACAGTGAGCTTTATCAGAACAAGAGAACTGTGCTTCCTACATACACGGGCCATATATAGTTCAACTCTGCTTAGAAAACTGACAAGAACAGTAGCTCCTCTTCAGTCCAATACACTGTACTTGCTGGGAACAGACGCGAGTGCTATTTGCACTGTGTATGGCAATGAGAGCACAATAGTGACATTCCTTACCAGAAAACAACTCTTGCTCATAGGAAAAAAAACTGCATTTGATTCAACTCCATTTAGAACTGGGAAATAAATGCTAGCTCGCCTTACAAGAAACACACTCTGCTTTTGAGAAAAGAGCACTCTTCTACTCTACTGTGTTTCCTATAGGGCCAGAACAATAAGCTTGCACAGAACAAAAGAAGTGTGCTTCCTACACACACGGCCATATCTAGTTCAATTCAGCTTAGGAAACTGACAAGAACAGTATACCCTCTTCAGTCAAATACACTGCACATGCTGGGAACAGACGCGAGTGCTATTTACACTGAGTATGGCAATGGGAGCGCAAAAGTGACACTTCTTACAAGAAAAAAACTCTTGCTCATTGGACCAGAAACTGCACGGGATTCAATTCCATTTCTGACTGGGAAACAAACACTAGCTCGCCTTTCAATAAACACACTCTGCTTTTGAGAAAATAGCACTCTTCTACTCTACTGTGTTTCCTATGGGGTCCAAACAGTGAGCTTGCTCAGAACAAAAGAACTGTGCTTTCTACACACATGGCTATATCTAGTTCAATTCTGCTTAGGAACCTGACAAGAACAGTAGTTCCTCTTCATTCCAATACACTGTACTTGCTGGGAACCAATGCCAGTGCTATTTGCCCTGTGTATGACAATGGGAGCGCAATAGTGTTTCTTCTTACCAGAAAACAAATCTTGCTCGTAGGATTAGAAAGTGCATGTGATTCAACTCCATTTAGGACTGGGAAACAAACGCTAGCTCGCCTTACAAGAAACAAACTCTGCTTTTGAGAAAAGAGCACTCTCCTACTCTACTGTGTTTCCTATGGGGTCCGAACAGTGAGCTTGCTCAGAAAAAAAGAACTGTGCTTCCTACACACACGTGCCATATCTAGTTCAACTCTGCTTAGGAAACTGACAAGAACAGTAGCTCCTCTTCAGTCCAATACACTGCACTTGCTGGAAACAGACGCGAGTGCTATTTGCACTGTGTATGGCAAAGGGAGCGCAATAGTGACTTTCCTTACTAGAAAACAACTCTTGCTGGTAGTACCAAAAACTGCATGTGATTCAACTCCATTTAGGACTGGGAAACAAACGCTAGCTCACCTTACAAGAAACACACTCTGCTTTTGAGAAAAGAGCACTCTTCTACTCTACTGTGTTTCCTATGGGGTCCGAACAGTGAGCTTGCTCAGAACAAAAGAACTGTGCTTCCTACATACACGGCCATATCTAGTTCAATTCTGCTTAGGAAACTGACAAGAACAATAGATCCTTTTTAGGCCAATACACTGTACATGCTGGGAACAGACGCCAGTGCTTTTTGTACCGTGTATGGCAATGGGAGCCCAATAGTGACTCTTCTTACGAGAAAACTACTCTTGCTCGTAGGACCAAAAACTGCATGTGACTCAACTCCGTTTAGGACTGGGAAACAAACGCTAGCTAGCCTTACAAGAAACACACTCTGCTTTTGAGAAAAGAGCACTCTTCTACTCTACTGTGTTTCCTATGGGGTCCGAACAGTGAGCTTGCTCAGAACAAAAGAACTGTGCTTCCTACACACACGGGTTGTATCTAGTTCAACTCTGCTTAGGAAACTGACAAGAACAGTAGCTCCTCTTCAGACTAATACACTGTACTTGCTGGAAACAGACGCGAGTGCTATTTGCACTGTGTATGGCAAAGGGAGCGCAATAGTGACTTTCCTTACTAGAAAACAACTCTTGCTGGTAGGACCAAAAACTTCATGTGATTCAACTCCATTTAGGACTGGGAAACAAACGCTAGCTCACCTTACAAGAAACACACTCTGCTTTTGAGAAAAGAGCACTCTTCTACTCTACTGTGTTTCCTATGGGGTCCGAACAGTGAGCTTGCTCAGAACAAAAGAACTGTGCTTCCTACACACACGGGCTGTATCTAGTTCAACTCTGCTTAGGAAACTGACAAGAACAGTAGCTCCTCTTCAGTCCAATACACTGTACTTGCTGGAAACAGACACGAGTGCTATTTGCACTGTGTATGGCAAAGGGAGTGCAATAGTGACTTTCCTTACCAGAAAACAACTCTTGCTGGTAGGACCAAAAACTGCATGTGATTCAACTCCATCTTGGACTGGGAAACAAACGCTAGCTCGCCTTACAAGAAAAACACTCTGCTTTTGAAAAAGAGCACTCTTCTTCTCCACTGTGTTTTCTATAGGGCCTGAACAGAGAGCTTGCTCAGAAGAAAAGAACTGTGCTTCCTACATACACGGCCATATCTAGTTCAATTCTGCTTAGGAAACTGACAAGAACAATAGATCCTTTTCAGTCCAATACACTGTACATGCTGGGAACAGACGCCAGTGCTTTTTGTACTGTGTATGGCAATGGGAGCCCAATAGTGACTCTTCTTACGAGAAAACTACTCTTGCTCGTAGGACCAAAAACTGCATGTGACTCAACTCCATTTAGGACTGGGAAACAAACGCTAGCTAGCTTTACAAGAAACACACTCTGCTTTTGAGAAAAAGCACTCTTCTACTCTACTGTGTTTCCTATAGGGCCAGAACAGTGAGCTTGCTCAGAACAAAAGAACTGAGCTTCCTACACACACGGGCCATATCTAGTTCAATTCTTCTTAGGAAACTGACAAGAACAGTGGAACCTCTTCAGTCCAATACACTGTACATGCTGGGAACAGACGCCAGTGCTATTTGCCCTGTGTGGCAATGGGAGCACAATAGTGACTTTCCTTACCAGAAATAAACTCTTGCTCGTAGGACCAGAAACTGCATGTGATTCAACTCCATTTAGGACTGGGAAACAGACGCTAGCTTGCCGTACAAGAAACACACTCTGCTTTTGAGAACAGAGCACTCTTTTAGTCTACTGTGTTTCCTATAGGGTCCGAACAGTGAGCTTGCTCTGAACAAAAGAACTGTGCTTCCTACACACACGGCCATATCTAGTTCAATTCTGCTTAGGAACCTGACAAGAACAGTAGATCCTCTTCAGTCCAATACACCGTACTTGCTGGGAACAGACGCCAGTGCTATTTGTTCCGTGTATGTCAATGGCAGCGCAATAGTGACTATTCTTACCATAAAAGAACTCTTGCTCGTAGGATTAGAAACTGCATGTGATTCAACTCAATTTAGGACTGGGAAACAAACGCTAGCTCGCCTTTCAAGAAACACACTCTGCTTTTGAGAAAAGAGCACTCTTCTACTCTACTGTGTTTCCTAGAGGGCCAGAACAGAGAGATTGCTCAGAACAAAAGAACTGTGCTTCCTACATACAGGGCCATATCTAGTTCAATTCTGCTTAGGAAACTGACAAGAAAATAGATCCTTTTCAGTCCAATACACTGTACATGCTGGGAACAGACGCGAGCGCTATTTGCCCTGTGTATGACAATGGGAGCGCAATAGTGACTCTTCTTACCAGAAAACAACTCTTGCTCGTAGGACCAGAAACTGCATGTGATTCAACTCCATATAGGACTGGGAAAAAAACGCTGGCTGGCCTTACAAGAAACACACTCTGCTTTTGAGAAAAGAGCGCTCTTCTACTCTACTGTGTTTCCTATGGAGTCCGAACAGTGAGCTTTATCAGAACAAGAGAACTGTGCTTCCTACATACACGGGCCATATCTAGTTCAACTCTGCTTAGAAAACTGACAAGAACAGTAGCTCCTCTTCAGTCCAATACACTGTACTTGCTGGGAACAGACGCGAGTGCTATTTGCACTGTGTACGGCAATGAGAGCACAATAGTGACATTCCTTACCAGAAAACAACTCTTGCTCATAGGAAAAAAAACTGCATTTGATTCAACTCCATTTAGAACTGGGAAATAAATGCTAGCTCGCCTTACAAGAAACACACTCTGCTTTTGAGAAAAGAGCACTCTTCTACTCTACTGTGTTTCCTATAGGGCCAGAACAATAAGCTTGCACAGAACAAAAGAAGTGTGCTTCCTACACACACGGCCATATCTAGTTCAATTCAGCTTAGGAAACTGACAAGAACAGTATACCCTCTTCAGTCAAATACACTGCACATGCTGGGAACAGACGCGAGTGCTATTTACACTGAGTATGGCAATGGGAGCGCAATAGTGACACTTCTTACAAGAAAAAAACTCTTGCTCATTGGACCAGAAACTGCACGGGATTCAATTCCATTTCTGACTGGGAAACAAACACTAGCTCGCCTTTCAATAAACACACTCTGCTTTTGAGAAAATAGCACTCTTCTACTCTACTGTGTTTCCTATGGGGTCCAAACAGTGAGCTTGCTCAGAACAAAAGAACTGTGCTTTCTACACACATGGCTATATCTAGTTCAATTCTGCTTAGGAAACTGACAAGAACAGTAGCTCCTCTTCATTCCAATACACTGTACTTGCTGGGAAACAATGCCAGAGCTATTTGCCCTGTGTATGACAATGGGAGCACAATAGTGTCTCTTCTTACCAGAAAACAAATCTTGCTCGTAGGATCAGAAAGTGCATGTGATTCAACTCCATTTAGGACTGGGAAACAAACGCTAGCTCGCCTTACAAGAAACACACTCTGCTTTTGAGAAAAGAGCACTCTTCTACTCTACTGTGTTTCCTATGGGGTCCGAACAGTGAGCTTGCTCAGAAAAAAAGAACTGTGCTTCCTACACACACGTGCCATATCTAGTTCAACTCTGCTTAGGAAACTGACAAGAACAGTAGCTCCTCTTCAGTCCAATACACTGTACTTGCTGGAAACAGACACGAGTGCTATTTGCACTGTGTATGGCAAAGGGAGCGCAATAGTGACTTTCCTTACTAGAAAACAACTCTTGCTGGTAGGACCAAAAACTTCATGTGATTCAACTCCATTTAGGACTGGGAAACAAACGCTAGCTCACCTTACAAGAAACACACTCTGCTTTTGAGAAAAGAGCACTCTTCTACTCTACTGTGTTTCCTATGGGGTCCGAACAGTGAGCTTGCTCAGAACAAAAGAACTGTGCTTCCTACACACACGGGCTGTATCTAGTTCAACTCTGCTTAGGAAACTGACAAGAACAGTAGCTCCTCTTCAGTCCAATACACTGTACTTGCTGGAAACAGACACGAGTGCTATTTGCACTGTGTATGGCAAAGGGAGCGCAATAGTGACTTTCCTTACCAGAAAACAACTCTTGCTGGTAGGACCAAAAACTGCATGTGATTCAACTCCATTTTGGACTGGGAAACAAACGCTAGCTCGCCTTACAAGAAAAACACTCTGCTTTTGAAAAAGAGCACTCTTCTTCTCCACTGTGTTTTCTATAGGGCCTGAACAGAGAGCTTGCTCAGAAGAAAAGAACTGTGCTTCCTACATACATGGCCATATCTAGTTCAATTCTGCTTAGGAAACTGACAAGAACAATAGATCCTTTTCAGTCCAATAGACTGTACATGCTGGGAACAGACGCCACTGCTTTTTGTACTGTGTATGGCAATGGGAGCCCAATAGTGACTCTTCTTACGAGAAAACTACTCTTGCTCGTAGGACCAAAAACTGCATGTGACTCAACTCCATTTAGGACTGGGAAACAAACGCTAGCTAGCTTTACAAGAAACACACTCTGCTTTTGAGAAAAAGCACTCTTCTACTCTACTGTGTTTCCTATAGGGCCAGAACAGTGAGCTTGCTCAGAACAAAAGAACTGAGCTTCCTACACACACGGGCCATATCTAGTTCAATTCTTCTTAGGAAACTGACAAGAACAGTGGAACCTCTTCAGTCCAATACACTGTACATGCTGGGAACAGACGCCAGTGCTATTTGCCCTGTGTGGCAATGGGAGCACAATAGTGACTTTCCTTACCAGAAATAAACTCTTGCTCGTAGGACCAGAAACTGCATGTGATTCAACTCCATTTAGGACTGGGAAACAAACGCTAGCTTGCCGTACAAGAAACACACTCTGCTTTTGAGAACAGAGCACTCTTTTAGTCTACTGTGTTTCCTATAGGGTCTGAACAGTGAGCTTGCTCTGAACAAAAGAACTGTGCTTCCTACACACACGGCCATATCTAGTTCAATTCTGCTTAGGAACCTGACAAGAACAGTAGATCCTCTTCAGTCCAATACACCGTACTTGCTGGGAACAGACGCCAGTGCTATTTGTCCCGTGTATGTCAATGGCAGCGCAATAGTGACTATTCTTACCATAAAAGAACTCTTGCTCGTAGGATTAGAAACTGCATGTGATTCAACTCAATTTAGGACTGGGAGACAAACGCTAGCTCGCCTTTCAAGAAACACACTCTGCTTTTGAGAAAAGAGCACTCTTCTACTCTACTGTGTTTCCTAGAGGGCCAGAACAGAGAGATTGCTCAGAACAAAAGAACTGTGCTTCCTACATACAGGGCCATATCTAGTTCAATTCTGCTTAGGAAACTGACAAGAAAATAGATCCTTTTCAGTCCAATACACTGTACATGCTGGGAACAGACGCGAGCGCTATTTGCCCTGTGTATGACAATGGGAGCGCAATAGTGACTCTTCTTACCAGAAAACAACTCTTGCTCGTAGGACCAGAAACTGCATGTGATTCAACTCCATATAGGACTGGGAAAAAAACGCTGGCTGGCCTTACAAGAAACACACTCTGCTTTTGAGAAAAGAGCACTCTTCTACTCTACTGTGTTTCCTATAGGGCCAGAACAATAAGCTTGCACAGAACAAAAGAAGTGTGCTTCCTACACACACGGCCATATCTAGTTCAATTCAGCTTAGGAAACTGACAAGAACAGTATACCCTCTTCAGTCAAATACACTGCACATGCTGGGAACAGACGCGAGTGCTATTTACACTGAGTATGGCAATGGGAGCGCAATAGTGACACTTCTTACAAGAAAAAAACTCTTGCTCATTGGACCAGAAACTGCACGGGATTCAATTCCATTTCTGACTGGGAAACAAACACTAGCTCGCCTTTCAATAAACACACTCTGCTTTTGAGAAAATAGCACTCTTCTACTCTACTGTGTTTCCTATGGGGTCCAAACAGTGAGCTTGCTCAGAACAAAAGAACTGTGCTTTCTACACACATGGCCATATCTAGTTCAATTCTGCTTAGGAACCTGACAAGAACAGTAGCTCCTCTTCATTCCAATACACTGTACTTGCTGGGAACCAATGCCAGTGCTATTTGCCCTGTGTATGACAATGAGAGCGCAATAGTGTCTCTTCTTACCAGAAAACAAATCTTGCTCGTAGGACCAGAAAGTGCATGTGATTCAACTCCATTTAGGACTGGGAAACAAACGCTAGCTCACCTAACAAGAAACACACTCTGCTTTTGAGAAAAGAGCACTCTCCTGCTCTACTGTGTTTCCTATGGGGTCCGAACAGTGAGCTTGCTCAGAAAAAAAGAACTGTGCTTCCTACACACGTGCCATATCTAGTTCAACTCTGCTTAGGAAACTGACAAGAACAGTAGCTCCTCTTCAGTCCAATACACTGTACTTGCTGGAAACAGACGCGAGTGCTATTTGCACTGTGTATGGCAAAGGGAGCACAATAGTGACTTTCCTTACTAGAAAACAACTCTTGCTGGTAGGACCAAAAACTGCATGTGATTCAACTCCATTTAGGACTGGGAAACAAACGCTAGCTCGCCTTACAAGAAACACACTCTGCTTTTGAGAAAAGAGCACTCTTCTACTCTACTGTGTTTCCTATGGGGTTCGAACAGTGAGCTTGCTCAGAACAAAAGAACTGTGCTTCCTACACACACGGGCTGTATCTAGTTCAACTCTGCTTAGGAAACTGACAAGAACAGTAGGTCCTCTTCAGACTAATACACTGTACTTGCTGGAAACAGACGCGAGTGCTATTTGCACTGTGTATGGCAAAGGGAGCGCAATAGTGACTTTCCTTACCAGAAAGCAACTCTTGCTGGTAGGACCAAAAACTGCATGTGATTCAACTCCATTTAGGACTGGGAAACAAACACAAGCTCGCCTTACAAGAAAAACACTCTGCTTTTGAAAAAGAGCACTCTTCTACTCTACTGTGTTTCCTATAGGGCCTGAACAGAGACCTTGCTCAGAACAAAAGAACTGTGCTTCCTACATACACGGCCATATCTAGTTCAATTCTGCTTAGGAAACTGACAAGAACAGTAGCTCCTCTTCAGTCCAATACACTGTACTTGCTGGGAACAGACGCGAGTGCTATTTGCCCTGTGTATGACAATGGGAGCGCAATAGTGACTCTTAGTACCAGAAAACAAATCTTGCTCGTAGGACCAGAAACTGCATGTGATTCAACTCCATTTAGGACTGGGAAACAAACGCTAGCTCGCCTTACAAGAAACAAACTCTGCTTTTGTGAAAAGAGCACTCTCCTACTCTACTGTGTTTCCTATGGGGTCCGAACAGTGAGCTTGCTCAGAAAAAAAGAACTGTGCTTCCTACACACACGTGCCATATCTAGTTCAACCCTGCTTAGGAAACTGACAAGAACAGTAGCTCCTCTTCAGTCCAATACACTGTACTTGCTGGGAACAGACGCGAGTGCTATTTGCACTGTGTATGGCAAAGGGAGCGCAATAGTGACATTCCTTACCAGAAAAAAACTCTTGCTCATAGGACCAGAAACTGCATGTGACTCACCTCCATTTAGGACTGGGAAAGAAACGCAAGCTCGCCTTACAAGAAACAGACTCTGCTTTTGAGAACAGAGCACTCTTCTACTCTACTGTGTTTCCTATAGGGTCCGAACAGTGAGCTTGCTCTGAACAAAAGAACTGTGCTTCCTACACACACGGCCATATCTAGTTCAATTCTGCTTAGGAACCTGACAAGAACAGTAGATCCTCTTCATTCCAATACACCTTACTTTCTGGGAACAGACGCCAGTGCTATTTGTCCCGTGTATGGCAATGGCAGTGCAATAGTGACTATTCTTACCATAAAAGAACTCTGGCTCGTAGGATTAGAAACTGCATGTAATTCAACTCCATTTAGGACTGGGAAACAAATGCTAGCTGGCCTTTCAAGAAACACACTCTGCTTTTGAGAAAAGAGCACTCTTCTACTCTACTGTGTTTCCTAGAGGGCCAGAACAGAGAGATTGCTCAGAACAAAAGAACTGTGCTTCCTACATACAGGGCCATATCTAGTTCAATTCTGCTTAGGAAACTGACAAGAAAATAGATCCTTTTCAGTCCAATACACTGTACATGCTGGGAACAGACGCGAGCGCTATTTGCCCTGTGTATGACAATGGGAGCGCAATAGTGACTCTTCTTACCAGAAAACAACTCTTGCTCGTAGGACCAGAAACTGCATGTGATTCAACTCCATATAGGACTGGGAAAAAAACGCTAGCTGGCCTTACAAGAAACACACTCTGCTTTTGAGAAAAGAGCATTCTTCTACTCTACTGTGTTTCCTATGGGGTCCAAACAGTGAGCTTGCTCAGAACAAAAGAACTGTGCTTTCTACACACATGGACATATCTAGTTCAATTCTGCTTAGGAATCTGACAAGAACAGTAGCTCCTCTTCAGTCCAATACACTGTACTTCCTGGGAACCAATGCCAGTGCTATTTGCCATGTGTATGACAATGGGAGCACAATAGTGTCTCTTCTTACCAGAAAACAAATCTTGCTCGTAGGACCAGAAAGTGCATGTGATTCAACTCCATTTAGGACTGGGAAACAAACGCTAGCTCGCCTTACAAGAAACACACTCTGCTTTTGAGAAAAGAGCACTCTCCTACTCTACTGTGTTTCCTATGGGGTCCGAACAGTGAGCTTGCTCAGAAAAAAAGAACTGTGCTTCCTACACACACGTGCCATATCTAGTTCAACTCTGCTTAGGAAACTGACAAGAACAGTAGCTCCTCTTCAGTCCAATACACTGTACTTCCTGAAACAGACGCGAGTGCTATTTGCACTGTGTATGGCAAAGGGAGCGCAATAGTGACTTTCCTTACTAGAAAACAACTCTTGCTGGTAGGACCAAAAACTGCATGTGATTCAACTCCATTTAGGACTGGGAAACAAACGCTAGCTCGCCTTACAAGAAACACACTCTGCTTTTGAGAAAAGAGCACTCTTCTACTCTACTGTGTTTCCTATAGGGCAAGAACAGGGAGCTTGCTCAGAAAAAAAGACCTGTGCTTCCTACATACAGGGCCATATCTAGTTCAATTCTGCTTAGGAAACTGACAAGAACAATAGATCCTTTTCAGTCCAATACACTGTAAATGCTGGGAACAGACACGAGTGCTATTTGCCCTGTGTATTACAATGGGAGCGCAATAGTGACTCTTCTTACCAGAAAAGAACTCTTGCTCGTAGGACCAGAAACTGCATGTGATTCAACTCCATATAGGACTGGGAAAAAAACACTAGCTGGACTTACAAGAAACACACTCTGCTTTTGAGAAAAGAGCACTCTTCTACTCTACTGTGTTTCCTATAGGGCCAGAACAGAGAGCTTGCTCAGAAAAAAAGTACTGTGCTTCCTACACACACGTGCCATATCTAGTTCAACACTGCTTAGGAAACTGACAAGAACAGTAGCTCCTCTTCAGTCCAATACACTGTACTTGCTGGGAACAGACGCGAGTGCTATTTGCACTGTATATGCCAATGGGAGCGCAATAGTGACATTCCTTACCAGAAAAAAACTCTTGCTCATAGGACCAAAAACTGCATGTGATTCAACTCCATTTAGAACTGGGAAATAAATGCTAGCTCTCCTTACAAGAAACACACTCTGCTTTTGTGAAAAGAGCACTCTTCTACTCTACTGTGTTTCCTATAGGGCCAGAACAGTAAGCTTGCACAACACAAAAGAAGTGTGCTTCCTACACACACGGGCCATATCTAGTTCAATTCAGCTTAGGAAACTGACAAGAACTGTATACCCTCTTCAGTCAAATACACTGCACATGCTGGGAACAGACAGCAGTGCTATTTGCCCTGTGTATGACAATGGGAGCGCAATAGTGACTCTTCTTACCAGAAAACAACTCTTGCTCGTAGGACCAGAAACTGCATGTGACTCAACTCCATTTAGGACTGGGAAACAAACGCTAGCTCGCCTTACAAGAAACACACTCTGCTTTTGAGAAAAGAGCACTCTTCTGCTCTACTGTGTTTCCTATAGGGCCAGAACAGTGAACTTAATCAGAACAAAAGAACTGAGCTTTCTACACACACGGGCCATATCTAGTTCAATTCTTCTTAGGAAACTGACAAGAACAGTGGAACCTCTTCAGTCCAATACACTGTACATGCTGGGAACAGACGCCAGTGCTATTTGCCCTGTGTGGCAATGGGAGCACAATAGTGACTTTCCTTAACAGAAATAAACTCTTGCTCGTAGGACCAGAAACTGCATGTGATTCAACTCCATTTAGGACTGGGAAACAAACGCTAGCTTGCCGTACAAGAAACACACTCTGCTTTTGAGAACAGAGCACTCTTCTAGTCTACTGTGTTTCCTATAGGGTCCGAACAGTGAGCTTGCTCTGAACAAAAGAACTGTGCTTCCTACACACACGGCCATATCTGGTTAAATTCTGCTTAGGAACCTGACAAGAACAGTAGATCCTCTTCAGTGCAATACACCGTACTGGCTGGGAACAGACGCCAGTGCTATTTGTCCCGTGTATGTCAATGGCAGCGCAATAGTGACTATTCTTACCATAAAAGAACTCTTGCTCGTAGGATTAGAAACTGCATGTGATTCAACTCAATTTAGGACTGGGAAACAAACGCTAGCTCGCCTTTCAAGAAACACACTCTGCTTTTGAGAAAAGAGCACTCTTCTACTCTACTGTGTTTCCTAGAGGGCCAGAACAGAGAGATAGCTCAGAACAAAAGAACTGTGCTTCCTACATACATGGCCATATCTAGTTCAATTCTGCTTAGGAAACTGACAAGAAAATAGATCCTTTTCAGTCCAATACACTGTACATGCTGGGAACAGACGCAAGCGCTATTTGCCCTGTGTATGACAATGGGAGCGCAACAGTGACTCTTCTTACCAGAAAACAACTCTTGCTCGTAGGACCAGAAACTGCATGTGATTCAACTCCATATAGAACTGGGAAAAAAACGCTGGCTTGCCTTACAAGAAACACACTCTGCTTTTGAGAAAAGAGCACTCTTCTACTCTACTGTGTTTCCTATGGAGTCCGAACAGTGTGCTTTATCAGAACAAGAGAACTGTGCTTCCTACATACACGGGCCATATATAGTTCAACTCTGCTTAGAAAACTGACAAGAACAGTAGCTCCTCTTCAGTCCAATACACTGTACTTGCTGGGAACAGACGCGAGTGCTATTTGCACTGTGTATGGCAATGAGAGCACAATAGTGACATTCCTTACCAGAAAACAACTCTTGCTCATAGGAAAAAAAACAGCATTTGATTCAACTCCATTTAGAACTGGGAAATAAATGCTAGCTCGCCTTACAAGAAACACACTCTGCTTTTGAGAAAAGAGCACTCTTCTACTCTACTGTGTTTCCTATAGGGCCAGAACAATAAGCTTGCACAGAACAAAAGAAGTGTGCTTCCTACACACACGGCCATATCTAGTTCAATTCAGCTTAGGAAACTGACAAGAACAGTATACCCTCTTCAGTCAAATACACTGCACATGCTGGGAACAGACGCGAGTGCTATTTACACTGAGTATGGCAATGGGAGTGCAAAAGTGACACTTTTTACAAGAAAAAAACTCTTGCTATTTGGACCAGAAACTGCACGGGATTCAATTCCATTTCTGACTGGGAAACAAACACTAGCTCGCCTTTCAATTAACACACTCTGCTTTTGAGAAAATAGCACTTTTCTACTCTACTGTGTTTCCTATGGGGTCCAAACAGTGAGCTTGCTCAGAACAAAAGAACTGTGCTTTCTACACACATGGCCATATCTAGTTCAATTCTGCTTAGGAACCTGACAAGAACAGTAGCTCCTCTTCATTCCAATACACTGTACTTGCTGGGAACCAATGCCAGTGCTATTTGCCCTGTGTATGACAATGGGAGCACAATAGTGTCTCTTCTTACCAGAAAACAACTCTTGCTCGTAGGACCAGAAAGTGCATGTGATTCAACTCCATTTAGGACTGGGAAACAAACGCTAGCTCGCCTAACAAGAAACACACTCTGCTTTTGAGAAAAGAGCACTCTCCTACTCTACTGTGTTTCCTATGGGGTCCGAACAGTGAGCTTGCTCAGAAAAAAAGAACTGTGCTTCCTACACACACGTGCCATATCTAGTTCAACTCTGCTTAGGAAACTGACAAGAACAGTAGCTCCTCTTCAGTCCAATACACTGTACTTGCTGGAAACAGACGCGAGTGCTATTTGCACTGTGTATGGCAAAGGGAGCGCAATAGTGACTTTCCTTACTAGAAAACAACTCTTGCTGGTAGGACCAAAAACTGCATGTGATTCAACTCCATTTAGGACTGGGAAACAAACGCTAGCTCGCCTTACAAGAAACACACTCTGCTTTTGAGAAAAGAGCACTCTCCTACTCTACTGTGTTTCCTATGGGGTCCGAACAGTGAGCTTGCTCAGAAAAAAAGAACTGTGCTTCCTACACACACGTGCCATATCTAGTTCAACTCTGCTTAGGAAACTGACAAGAACAGTAGCTCCTCTTCAGTCCAATACACTGTACTTGCTGGAAACAGACGCGAGTGCTATTTGCACTGTGTATGGCAAAGGGAGCACAATAGTGACTTTCCTTACTAGAAAACAACTCTTGCTGGTAGGACCAAAAACTGCATGTGATTCAACTCCATTTAGGACTGGGAAACAAACGCTAGATCACCTTACAAGAAACACACTCTGCTTTTGAGAAAAGAGCACTCTCCTACTCTACTGTGTTTCCTATGGGGTTCGAACAGTGAGCTTGCTCAGAACAAAAGAACTGTGCTTCCTACATACACGGCCATATCTAGTTCAATTCTGCTTAGGAAACTGACAAGAACAATAGATCCTTTTCAGTCCAATACACTGTACATGCTGGGAACAGACGCGAGGGCTATTTGCACTATGTATGGCAATGGGATAGCAATAGTGACTTTCCTTACCAGAAAACAACTCTTGCTCGTAGGACCAGAAACAGCATGTAATTCAACTCCATATAAGGCTGGGAAAAAAACACTAGCTGGCCTTACAAGATACACACTCTGCTTTTGAGAAAAGAGCACTCTTCTACTCTACTGTGTTTCCTATGGGGTCCGAACAGTGAGCTTGCTCAGAACAAAAGAACTGTGCTTCCTACACACGGGCTGTATCTATTTCAACTCTGCTTAGAAAACTGACAAGAACAGTAGCTCCTCTTCAGTCCAATACACTGTACTTGCTGGGAACCGACGAGAGTACTATTTGCACTGTGTATTGCAATGGGAGCGCAATAGTGACTTTCCTACCAGAAAACAACTCTTGCTGGTAGGACCAGAAACTGCATGTGATTCAACTCCATTTAGGACTGGGAAACAAATGCTCGCTTGCCTTACATGAAACACACTCTGCTTTTGAGAAAAGAGCACTCTTCTACTCTACTGTGTTTCCTATGGGGTCCGAACAGTGAGCTTGCTCAGAACAAAAGAACTGTGCTTCCTGCACACACGGGCCATATCTAGTTCAACTCTGCTTAGGGAACTGACAAGAACAGTAGCTCCTCTTCAGTCCGATACACTGTACTTGCTGGGAACAGAAGCCAGTGCTATTTGCATTGTGTATGGCAATGGGAGCGCAATAGTGACTCTTCTTATCAGAAATCAACTCTTGCTCGTAGGACCAGAAACTTTATGTGATTCAACTCCATTTAAGACTGGTTAACAAACGCCAGCTCACCTTACAAGAAACACACTCTGCTTTTGAGAAAAGAGCACTCTTCTACTCTACTGTGTTTCCTATGGTGTCCGAACAGTGAGCTTGCTCAGAACAAAAGAACTGTACTTCCTACACACACGGGCCATATTTAGTTCAACTCTGCTTAGGAAACTGAGAAGAAAAGTAGCTCTTCTTCATGCCAATACACTGTACATGCTGGGAACAGACACGAGTGCAATTTGCACTGTGTATGGCAATGAGAGCACGATAGTGACATTCCTTACCAGAAAACAACTCTTGCTCATAGGACCAAAAACTGCATGTGATTCAACTCCATTTAGAACTGGGAAATAAATGCTAGCTCGCCTTACGAGAAACACACTCTGCTTTTGAGAAAAGAGCACTCTTCTACTCTACTGTGTTTCCTATAAGGCCAGAACAGTAAGCTTGCACAGAACAAAAGAAGTATGCTTCCTACACACGCGGCCATATCTAGTTCAATTCAGCTTAGGAAACTGACAAGAACAGTATACCCTCTTCAGTCAAATACACTGCACATGCTGGGAACAGACACCAGTGCTATTTGCCCTGTGTATGACAATGGGAGCGCTATAGTGACTCTTCTTACGAGAAAACAACTCTTGCTTGTAGGACCAGAAACTGCATGTGACTCAACTCCATTTAGGACTGGGAAAGAAACGCAAGCTTGCCTTACAAGAAACACACTCACCTTTTGAGAAAAGAGCACTCTTCTGCTCTACTGTGTTTCCTATAGGGCCAGAACAGTGAACTTGCTCAGAACAAAAGAACTGTGTTTCCTACACACAGGGGCCATATCTAGTTCAACTCTGCTTAGGAAACTGACAAGAACAGTTGCTCCTCTTCAGTCCAATACTCTGTACTTGCTGGGAACAGATGCGAGTGCTATTTGCACTATGTATGGCAATGGGAGCACAATAATAACTTTCCTTACCAGAAAACAACTCTTGTAGTAGGACCAGAAACTGCATGTGATTCAACTCCATTTAGGACTGGGAAACAAACGCTAGCTCGCCTTAGAAGAAACACACTCTGCTTTTGAGAAAAGAACACTCTTCTACTCTACTGTGTTTCCTGTAGGGCCAGAACAGAGAGCTTGCTCAGAACAAAAGAACTGTGCTTCCTACATAAACGGCCATATCTAGTTCAATTCTGCTTAGGAAACTGACAAGAAGAATAGATCCTTTTCAGTCCAATACACTGTACATGCTGGGAACAGACGCGAGTGCTATTTGTACTGTGTATGTCAATGGGAGCCCAATAGTGACTCTTCTTACCAGAAAACTACTCTTGCTCGTAGGACCAAAAACTGCATGTGACTCAACTCCATTTAGGACTGGGAAACAAACGTTAGCTAGCCTTACAAGAAACACACTCTGCTTTTGACAAAAGACCACTATTCTACTCTACTGTGTTTCCTATAGGGCCAGAACAGTGAGCTTGCTCAGTACAAAAGAACTGTGCTTCCTACACACACGGGCCATATCTGGTTCAACTCTGCTTAGGAAACTGACAAGAACAGTAGCTCCTATTCAGTCCAATACACTGTACTTGCTGGGAACAGACGCAAGTGCTATTAGCACTGTGTATGGCAAAGGGAGCACAATAGTGACTTTCCTTACCAGAAAACAACTCTTGCTCGTAGGACCAGAAACTGCATGTGATTCAAATCCATTTTTGACTGGGAAACAAATGCTAGCTCGCCTTACAATAAACACACATCTGCTTTTGAGAAAAGAGCACTCTTCTACTCTATATTGTTTCCTATGGAGTCCGAACAGTGAGCTTGCTCAGAACAAAAGAACTGTGCTTCCTACACACACGGCTATATCTAGTTCAATTCTGCTTAGGAACCTGACAAGAACAGTAGATTCTCTTCAGTCCAATACACTGTACATGCGGGGAACCGACGCCAGTGCTAATTGCCCTGTGTATGACAATGGGAGCGCTATATTGACTCTTCTTACCAGAAAACCACGCTTGCTCGTAAGACCACAAACTGCATGTGATTCAACTCCATTTAGGACTACAAAACAAACGCTAGCTCGCCTTACAAGAAACACACTCTGTTTTTTAGAAAAGAGCACTCTTCTACTCTACTGCGTTTCCTATGGGGTCCAAACAGTGAGCTTGCTCAGAACAAAAGATCTGTGCTTCCTACACACATGGACCATATCTAGTTCAACTCTGCTTAGGAAACTGAGAAGAACAGTAGCTCCTCTTCAGTCCAATACACTGTACTTGCTGGGAACAGACGCGAGTGCTATTTGCACTGTGTATGGCATTTGGGGCGCAATAGTGACTCTTCTTACTAGAAAAACAACTCTTGCTCGTAGGACCAAAAACTGCCTGTGACTCAATTCCATTTAGGACTGGGAATCAAACGCGAGCTCGCCTTACAAGAAACACACTCTGCTTTAGAGAAAAGAGCACTCTTCTCCTCTACTCTGTTTCCTACAGGGCCAGAACGGTGAGCTTGCTCAGAACATTATAACTGTGCTTCCTACACACACGGGCCATATCTAGTTCAACTCTGCTTAGGAAACTGACAAGAAAATAGATCCTTTTCAGTCCAATACACTGTACATGCTGGGAACAGACGCGAGCGCTATTTGCCCTGTGTATGACAATGGGAGCGCAATAGTGACTCTTTCTACCAGAAAACAACTCTTGCTCGTAGGACCAGAAACTGCATGTGATTCAACTCCATATAGGACTGGGAAAAAAACGCTGGCTGGCCTTACAAGAAACACACTCTGCTTTTGAGAAAAGAGCACTCTTCTACTCTACTGTGTTTCCTATGGAGTACGAACAGTGAGCTTTATCAGAACAAGAGAACTGTGCTTCCTACATACACGGGCCATATCTAGTTCAACTCTGCTTAGAAAACTGACAAGAACAGTAGCTCCTCTTCAGTCCAATACACTGTACTTGCTGGGAACAGACGCGAGTGCTATTTGCACTGTGTACGGCAATGAGAGCACAATAGTGACATTCCTTACCAGAAAACAACTCTTGCTCATAGGAAAAAAAACTGCATTTGATTCAACTCCATTTAGAACTGGGAAATAAATGCTAGCTCGCCTTACAAGAAACACACTCTGCTTTTGAGAAAAGAGCACTCTTCTACTCTACTGTGTTTCCTATAGGCCAGAACAATAAGCTTGCACAGAACAAAAGAAGTGTGCTTCCTACACACACGGCCATATCTAGTTCAATTCAGCTTAGGAAACTGACAAGAACAGTATACCCTCTTCAGTCAAATACACTGCACATGCTGGGAACAGACGCGAGTGCTATTTACACTGAGTATGGCAATGGGAGCGCAATAGTGACACTTCTTACAAGAAAAAAACTCTTGCTCATTGGACCAGAAACTGCACGGGATTCAATTCCATTTCTGACTGGGAAACAAACACTAGCTCACCTTTCAATAAACACACTCTGCTTTTGAGAAAATAGCACTCTTCTACTCTACTGTGTTTCCTATGGGGTCCAAACAGTGAGCTTGCTCAGAACAAAAGAACTGTGCTTTCTACACACATGGCCATATCTAGTTCAATTCTGCTTAGGAACCTGACAAGAACAGTAGCTCCTCTTCATTCCAATACACTGTACTTGCTGGGAACCAATGCCAGTGCTATTTGCCCTGTGTATGACAATGAGAGCGCAATAGTGTCTCTTCTTACCAGAAAACAAATCTTGCTCGTAGGACCAGAAAGTGCATGTGATTCAACTCCATTTAGGACTGGGAAACAAACGCTAGCTCACCTAACAAGAAACACACTCTGCTTTTGAGAAAAGAGCACTCTCCTACTCTACTGTGTTTCCTATGGGGTCCGAACAGTGAGCTTGCTCAGAAAAAAAGAACTGTGCTTCCTACACACGTGCCATATCTAGTTCAACTCTGCTTAGGAAACTGACAAGAACAGTAGCTCCTCTTCAGTCCAATACACTGTACTTGCTGGAAACAGACGCGAGTGCTATTTGCACTGTGTATGGCAAAGGGAGCGCAATAGTGACTTTCCTTACTAGAAAACAACTCTTGCTGGTAGGACCAAAAACTGCATGTGATTCAACTCCATTTAGGACTGGGAAACAAACGCTAGCTCGCCTTACAAGAAACACACTCTGCTTTTGAGAAAAGAGCACTCTTCTACTCTACTGTGTTTCCTATGGGGTTCGAACAGTGAGCTTGCTCAGAACAAAAGAACTGTGCTTCCTACACACACGGGCTGTATCTAGTTCAACTCTGCTTAGGAAACTGACAAGAACAGTAGGTCCTCTTCAGACTAATACACTGTACTTGCTGGAAACAGACGCGAGTGCTATTTGCACTGTGTATGGCAAAGGGAGCGCAATAGTGACTTTCCTTACCAGAAAGCAACTCTTGCTGGTAGGACCAAAAACTGCATGTGATTCAACTCCATTTAGGACTGGGAAACAAACACAAGCTCGCCTTACAAGAAAAACACTCTGCTTTTGAAAAAGAGCACTCTTCTACTCTACTGTGTTTCCTATAGGGCCTGAACAGAGAGCTTGCTCAGAACAAAAGAACTGTGCTTCCTACATACACGGCCATATCTAGTTCAATTCTGCTTAGGAAACTGACAAGAACAGTAGCTCCTCTTCAGTCCAATACACTGTACTTGCTGGGAACAGACGCGAGTGCTATTTGCCCTGTGTATGACAATGGGAGCGCAATAGTGACTCTTAGTACCAGAAAACAAATCTTGCTCGTAGGACCAGAAACTGCATGTGATTCAACTCCATTTAGGACTGGGAAACAAACGCTAGCTCGCCTTACAAGAAACAAACTCTGCTTTTGTGAAAAGAGCACTCTCCTACTCTACTGTGTTTCCTATGGGGTCCGAACAGTGAGCTTGCTCAGAAAAAAAGAACTGTGCTTCCTACACACACGTGCCATATCTAGTTCAACCCTGCTTAGGAAACTGACAAGAACAGTAGCTCCTCTTCAGTCCAATACACTGTACTTGCTGGGAACAGACGCGAGTGCTATTTGCACTGTGTATGGCAAAGGGAGCGCAATAGTGACATTCCTTACCAGAAAAAAACTCTTGCTCATAGGACCAGAAACTGCATGTGACTCACCTCCATTTAGGACTGGGAAAGAAACGCAAGCTCGCCTTACAAGAAACAGACTCTGCTTTTGAGAACAGAGCACTCTTCTACTCTACTGTGTTTCCTATAGGGTCCGAACAGTGAGCTTGCTCTGAACAAAAGAACTGTGCTTCCTACACACACGGCCATATCTAGTTCAATTCTGCTTAGGAACCTGACAAGAACAGTAGATCCTCTTCATTCCAATACACCTTACTTTCTGGGAACAGACGCCAGTGCTATTTGTCCCGTGTATGGCAATGGCAGTGCAATAGTGACTATTCTTACCATAAAAGAACTCTTGCTCGTAGGATTAGAAACTGCATGTAATTCAACTCCATTTAGGACTGGGAAACAAATGCTAGCTGGCCTTTCAAGAAACACACTCTGCTTTTGAGAAAAGAGCACTCTTCTACTCTACTGTGTTTCCTAGAGGGCCAGAACAGAGAGATTGCTCAGAACAAAAGAACTGTGCTTCCTACATACAGGGCCATATCTAGTTCAATTCTGCTTAGGAAACTGACAAGAAAATAGATCCTTTCCAGTCCAATACACTGTACATGCTGGGAACAGACGCGAGCGCTATTTGCCCTGTGTATGACAATGGGAGCGCAATAGTGACTCTTCTTACCAGAAAACAACTCTTGCTCGTAGGACCAGAAACTGCATGTGATTCAACTCCATATAGGACTGGGAAAAAAACGCTAGCTGGCCTTACAAGAAACACACTCTGCTTTTGAGAAAAGAGCATTCTTCTACTCTACTGTGTTTCCTATGGGGTCCAAACAGTGAGCTTGCTCAGAACAAAAGAACTGTGCTTTCTACACACATGGACATATCTAGTTCAATTCTGCTTAGGAATCTGACAAGAACAGTAGCTCCTCTTCAGTCCAATACACTGTACTTGCTGGGAACCAATGCCAGTGCTATTTGCCATGTGTATGACAATGGGAGCACAATAGTGTCTCTTCTTACCAGAAAACAAATCTTGCTCGTAGGACCAGAAAGTGCATGTGATTCAACTCCATTTAGGACTGGGAAACAAACGCTAGCTCGCCTTACAAGAAACACACTCTGCTTTTGAGAAAAGAGCACTCTCCTACTCTACTGTGTTTCCTATGGGGTCCGAACAGTGAGCTTGCTCAGAAAAAAAGAACTGTGCTTCCTACACACACGTGCCATATCTAGTTCAACTCTGCTTAGGAAACTGACAAGAACAGTAGCTCCTCTTCAGTCCAATACACTGTACTTCCTGAAACAGACGCGAGTGCTATTTGCACTGTGTATGGCAAAGGGAGCGCAATAGTGACTTTCCTTACTAGAAAACAACTCTTGCTGGTAGGACCAAAAACTGCATGTGATTCAACTCCATTTAGGACTGGGAAACAAACGCTAGCTCGCCTTACAAGAAACACACTCTGCTTTTGAGAAAAGAGCACTCTTCTACTCTACTGTGTTTCCTATAGGGCAAGAACAGGGAGCTTGCTCAGAAAAAAAGACCTGTGCTTCCTACATACAGGGCCATATCTAGTTCAATTCTGCTTAGGAAACTGACAAGAACAATAGATCCTTTTCAGTCCAATACACTGTAAATGCTGGGAACAGACACGAGTGCTATTTGCCCTGTGTATTACAATGGGAGCGCAATAGTGACTCTTCTTACCAGAAAAGAACTCTTGCTCGTAGGACCAGAAACTGCATGTGATTCAACTCCATATAGGACTGGGAAAAAAACACTAGCTGGACTTACAAGAAACACACTCTGCTTTTGAGAAAAGAGCACTCTTCTACTCTACTGTGTTTCCTATAGGGCCAGAACAGAGAGCTTGCTCAGAAAAAAAGTACTGTGCTTCCTACACACACGTGCCATATCTAGTTCAACACTGCTTAGGAAACTGACAAGAACAGTAGCTCCTCTTCAGTCCAATACACTGTACTTGCTGGGAACAGACGCGAGTGCTATTTGCACTGTATATGCCAATGGGAGCGCAATAGTGACATTCCTTACCAGAAAAAAACTCTTGCTCATAGGACCAAAAACTGCATGTGATTCAACTCCATTTAGAACTGGGAAATAAATGCTAGCTCTCCTTACAAGAAACACACTCTGCTTTTGAGAAAAGAGCACTCTTCTACTCTACTGTGTTTCCTAGAGGGCCAGAACAGTAAGCTTGCACAACACAAAAGAAGTGTGCTTCCTACACACACGGGCCATATCTAGTTCAATTCAGCTTAGGAAACTGACAAGAACTGTATACCCTCTTCAGTCAAATACACTGCACATGCTGGGAACAGACAGCAGTGCTATTTGCCCTGTGTATGACAATGGGAGCGCAATAGTGACTCTTCTTACCAGAAAACAACTCTTGCTCGTAGGACCAGAAACTGCATGTGACTCAACTCCATTTAGGACTGGGAAACAAACGCTAGCTCGCCTTACAAGAAACACACTCTGCTTTTGAGAAAAGAGCACTCTTCTACTCTACTGTGTTTCCTATAGGGCCAGAACAGTGAACTTAATCAGAACAAAAGAACTGAGCTTTCTACACACACGGGCCATATCTAGTTCAATTCTTCTTAGGAAACTGACAAGAACAGTGGAACCTCTTCAGTCCAATACACTGTACATGCTGGGAACAGACGCCAGTGCTATTTGCCCTGTGTGGCAATGGGAGCACAATAGTGACTTTCCTTAACAGAAATAAACTCTTGCTCGTAGGACCAGAAACTGCATGTGATTCAACTCCATTTAGGACTGGGAAACAAACGCTAGCTTGCCGTACAAGAAACACACTCTGCTTTTGAGAACAGAGCACTCTTCTAGTCTACTGTGTTTCCTATAGGGTCCGAACAGTGAGCTTGCTCTGAACAAAAGAACTGTGCTTCCTACACACACGGCCATATCTGGTTAAATTCTGCTTAGGAACCTGACAAGAACAGTAGATCCTCTTCAGTGCAATACACCGTACTGGCTGGGAACAGACGCCAGTGCTATTTGTCCCGTGTATGTCAATGGCAGCGCAATAGTGACTATTCTTACCATAAAAGAACTCTTGCTCGTAGGATTAGAAACTGCATGTGATTCAACTCAATTTAGGACTGGGAAACAAACGCTAGCTCGCCTTTCAAGAAACACACTCTGCTTTTGAGAAAAGAGCACTCTTCTACTCTACTGTGTTTCCTAGAGGGCCAGAACAGTGAGTTTGCTCAGAACAAAAGAACTGTGGTTCCTACAAATACGGCCATATCTAGTTCAATTCTGCTTAGGAAACTGACAAGAACAGTAGATCCTCTTCAGTCCAATACACTGTACATGCTGGGAACAGACGCCAGTGCTATTTGCCCTGTGTATGACAATGGGAGCACAATAGTGACTCTTCTTACCAGAAAACAACTCTTGCTTGTAGGACAAGAAACTGCATGTGATTCAACTCCATTTAGGACTGGGAAACAAATGCTAGCTCGCCTTACAAGAAACACACTCTGCTTTTGAGAAAAGAGCACTCTTCTACTCTACTGTGTATCCTAGGAGGTCCGAACAGTGGGCTTGCTCAGAACAAAAGAACTGTGCTTCCTCCACACACGGGCCAAATCTAGTTCAACTCTGCTTAGGAAACTGACATGAACAGTAGCTCCACTTCAGTCCAATACACTGTACATGCAGGGAACAGACGCCAGGGCTATTTGTCCTCTTTATGACAATTGGAGCGCAATAGTGACTCTTCTTATCAGAAAACACCTCTTGCTCATAGGACCAGAAACTGCATGGGATTCAACTCCATTTCTGACTGGGAAACAAACACTAGCTCGCCTTACAAGAAACACACTCTGCTTTTGAGAAAAGAGCACTCTTCTACTCTACTGTATTTCCTATGTGGTCCGAACAGTGAGCTTGCTCAGAACAAAAGAACTGTGCTTCCTACACACAGCGGCCATATCTAGTTCAACTCTGCTTAGGAAACTGACAAGAACAGTAGCTCCGCTTAAGTCCAATACACTGTACTTGCTGGGAACAGACGCGAGTGCTATTTGCACTGTGTATGGCAATGGGAGCGCAAGAGTGACTTTCCTTCCCAGAAAACAACTCTTGCTCATAGGACCAAAAACTGCATGTGATTCAACTCCATTTAGGACTGGGAAACAAATGCTAGCTTGCCTTACAAGAAACACACTCTGCTTTTGAGAAAAGAGCACTCTTCTACTCTACTGTGTTTCCTATGGGGTCTGAACAGTGAGCTTGCTCAGAACAAAAGAACTGTGCTTCCTACACAAACGGTCCATATCTAGTTAAACTCTGCTTAGGAAACTGACAAGAACGGTAGCTCCTCTTCAGTCCAATACACTGCACTTGCTGGGAACAGACGCGAGTGCTATTTGCACTGTGTATGGCAATGGGAGCGCAAGAGTGACTTTCCTTACCAGAAAACAACTCTTGCTCATAGGACCAAAAACTGCATGTGATTCAACTCCATTTAGGACTGGGAAACAAACGCTAGCTCGCCTTACAAGAAACACACTGTTTTTGAGAAAAGAGCACTCTTCTACTCTACTGTTTTTCCTATAGGGCCAGAACAGTGAGTTTGCTCAGAACAAAAGAACTGTGATTCCTACAAATACGGCCATATCTAGTTCAATTCTGCTTAGGAAACTGACAAGAACAGTAGATCCTCTTCAGTCCAATACACTGTACATGCTGGGAACAGACGCCAGTGCTATTTGCCCTGTGTATGACAATGGGAGCACAATAGTGACTCTTCATACCAGAAAACAACTCTTGCTTGTAGGACAAGAAACTGCATGTGATTCAACTCCATTTAGGACTGGGAAACAAACGCTAGCTCACCTTTCAAGAAACACACTCTGCTTTTGAGAAAAGAGCACTCTTCTACTCTACTGTGTATCCTAGGGGGTCCGAACAGTGAGCTTGCTCAGAACAAAAGAACTGTACTTCCTCCACACAGGGGCCATATCTAGTTCAATTCTGCTTAGGAAACTGACATGAACAGTAGCTCCACTTCAGTCCAATACACTGTACATGCAAGGAACAGACGCCATTGCTATTTGTCCTCTGTATGACAATGGGAGCGCAATAGTGACTCTTCTTATCAGAAAACACCTCTTGCTCGTAGGACCAGAAACTGCAGGGTATTCAACTCCATTTCTGACTGGGAAACAAACACTAGCTCGCCTTACAAGAAACACACTCTGCTTTTGAGAAAAGAGCACTCTTCTACTCTACTGTATTTCCTATGTGGTCCGAACAGTGAGCTTGCTCAGAACAAAAGAACTGTGCTTCCTACACACAGGGGCCATATCTAGTTCACCCCTGCTTAGGAAACTGACAAGAACAGTAGCTCCGCTACAGTCCAATACACTGTACTTGCTGGGAACAGACGCGAGGGCTATTTGCACTGTGTCTGACAATGGGAGCGCAATAGTGACTTTTTTACCAGAAAACAACTCTTGCTCGTAGGAGCAAAAACAGGATGTGATTCAACTCCATTTAGTACTGGGAAACAAACACTAGCTCGCCTTACAAGAAACACACTCTCCTTTTGAGAAAAGAGCACTCTTCTACTCTACTGTGTTTCCTATGGGGTCTGAACAGTGAGCTTGCTCAGAACAAAAGAACTGTGCTTCCTACACACACGGGCCATATCTAGTTCAACTCTGCTTAGGAAACTGACAAGAACGGTAGCTACTCCTCAGTCCAATACACTGTCCTAGCTGGGAACAGACGCGAGTGCTATTTGTACTGTGTCTGGCAATAGGAGCGCAATAGTGACTCTTCTTATCAGAAAACAACTCTTGCTGGCAGGACCAGAAACTGCATGGGATTCAACTCTATTTAGGACTGGGAAACAAACCATAGCTCGACTTACAAGAAACACACTCTGGCTTGAGAAAGGAGCACTCTTCTACTCTAATGTGTTTCCTATAGGGCCAGAACAGTGAGCATTCTCAGAACAAAAGAACTGTGCTTGCTACACACACGGTCCATATCTAGTTAAACTCTGCTTAGGAAACTGACAAGAACAGTAGATCCTCTTCAGTCCAATACACTGTACATGCTGGGAACAGATGCCAGTGTGATTTGCCCTGTGTATGACAATGGGAGCGCAATAGTGACTCTTCTTACCAGAAAACAACTCTTGCTCGTAGGACCAGATACTGCATGTGATTCAACTCCATTTAGGATTGGGAAACAAACACTAGCTCGCCTTGCAAGAAACATACTCTGCTTTTGAGAAAAGAGCACTCTTCTACTCTACTGTGTTTCCTATGGGGTCCGAAAATTGAGCTTGCTCAGAACAAAAGAACTGTGCTTCCTACACACAGGGGCCATATCTAGTTCAATTCTGCTTAGGAAACTGACAAGAACAGTAGATCCTCTTCAGTCCAATACACTGTACATGCTGGGAACAGACGCCAGTGCTATTTGCCCTGTGTATGAAAATGGGAGCACAATAGTGACTCTTCTTACCAGAAAACAACTCTTGCTTGTAGGACAAGAAACTGCATGTGATTCAACTCCATTTAGGACTGGGAAACAAACGCTAGCTCGCCTTACAAGAAACACACTCTGCTTTTGAGAAAAGAGCACTCTTCTACTCTACTGTGTATTCTAGGGGGTCCGAACAGTGAGCTTGCTCAGAACAACAGAACTGTACTTCTTCCACACACGGGCCATATCTAGTTCAACTCTGCTTAGGAAACTGACATGAACAGTAGCTCCACTTCTGTCCAATACACTGTACATGCAGGGAACAGACGCCAGTGCTATTTGTCCTCTGTATGACAATGGGAGCGCAATAGTGACTCTTCTTATCAGAAAACACCTCTTGCTCGTAGGACCAGAAACTGCATGGGATTCAACTCCATTTCTGACTGGGAAACAAACACTAGCTCGCCTTACAAGAAACACACTCTGCTTTTGAGAAAAGAGCACTCTTCTACTCTACTGTGTTTCCTATAGGGCCAGAACAGTGAGCTTGGTCAGAACAAAAGAACTGTGCTTCATACAAATACGGCCATATCTAGTTCAATTATGCTTAGGAAACTGAAAAGAACAGTAGATCCTCTTCAGTCCAATACAGTGTACATGCTGGGAACAGACGCCAGTGTTATTTGCCCTGTGAATGACAATGGGAGCACAATAGTGACTCTTCTTACCAGAAAACAACTCTTGCTCTTAGGACAAGGAACTGCATGTGATTCAACTCCATTTAGGACTAGGAAACAAACGCTAGCTCGCCTTACAAGAAACACACTCTGCTTTTGAGAAAAGAGTACTCTTCTACTCTACTGTGTTTCCTATGGGGTCTGAACAGTAAGCTTGCTCAGAACAAAAGAACAGTGCTTCCTACACACAGGGGCCATATCTAGTTCAACTCTGCTTAGAAAACTGACAAGAACAGTAGCTCCGCTTCAGTCCAATACACTGTAATTGCTGGGAACAGACGCGAGTGCTTTTTGCACTGTGTATGGCAAAGGGAGCGCAAGAGTGACTTTCCTTACCAGAAAACAACTCTTGCTCATAGGACCAAAAACTGCATGTGATTCAACTCCATTTAGGACTGGGAAACAAACGCTAGCTCGCCTTACAAGAAACACACTCTGCTTTTGAGAAAAGAGCACTCTTCTACTCTACTGTTTTTCCTATAGGGCCAGAACAGTGAGTTTGCTCAGAACAAAAGAACTGTGGTTCCTACAAATACGGCCATATCTAGTTCAATTCTGCTTAGGAAACTGACAAGAACAGTAGATCCTCTTCAGTCCAATACACTGTACATGCTGGGAACAGACGCCAGTGCTATTTGCCCTGTCTATGACAATGGGAGCACAATAGTGACTCTTCTTACCAGAAAACAACTCTTGCTCGTAGGACAAGAAACTGCATGTGATTCAACTCCATTTAGGACTAGGAAACAAACGCTAGCTGGCCTTACAAGAAACACACTCTGCTTTTGAGAAAAGAGCACTCTTGTACTCTGCTGTGTATCCTATGGGGTCCGAACAGTGAGCTTGCTCAGAACAACAGAACTGTGCTTCCTCCACACACGGGCCATATGTAGTTCAACTCTGCTTAGGAAACTGACATGAACAGTAGCTCCGCTTCAGTCCAATACACTGTAGGTGCAGGGAACAGACGCCAGTGCTATTTGTCCTCTGTATGACAATGGGAGCGCAATAGTGACTCTTCTTATCAGAAAACACCTCTGGCTCATAGGACCAGAAACTGCATGGGATTTAACTCCATTTCTGACTGGGAAGCAAACACTAGCTCGCCTTACAAGAAAGACACTCTGCTTTTGAGAAAAGAGCACTCTTCTACTCTACTGTATTTCCTATGTGGTCCGAACAGTGAGCTTGCTCAGAACAAAAGAACTGTGCTTCCTACACACAGGGGCCATATCTAGTTCAACTCTGCTTAGGAAACTGACAAGAACAGTAGCTCCGCTTCAGTCCAATACACTGTACTTGCTGGGAACAGACGCGAGTGCTATTTGCACTGTGTATGGCAATGGGAGCGCAAGAGTGACTTTTCTTACCAGAAAACAACTCTTGCTCATAGGACCAAAAACTGCATGTGATTCAACTCCATTTAGGACTGGGAAACAAACGCTAGCACGCCTTACAAGAAACACACTCTGCTTTTGAGAAAAGAGCACTCTTCTACTCTACTGTGTTTCCTATGGGGTCCGAACAGTGAGCTTGCTCAGAACAAAAGAACAGTGCTTCCTACACACAGGGGCCATATCTAGTTCAACTCTGCTTAGAAAACTGAAAAGAACAGTAGCTCCGCTTCAGTCCAATACACTGTAATTGCTGGGAACAGACGCCAGTGCTATTTGCACTGTGTATGGCAATGGGAGCGCAAGAGTGACTTTCCTTACCAGAAAACATCTCTTGCTCATAGGACCAAAAACTGCATGTGATTCAACTCCATTTAGGACTGGGAAACAAACGCTAGCTCGCCTTACAAGAAACACACTCTGCTTTTGAGAAAAGAGCACTCTTCTACTCTACTGTTTTTCTTATAGGGCCAGAACAGTGAGTTTGCTCAGAACAAAAGAACTGTGATTCCTACAAATATGGCCATATCTAGTTCAATTCTGCTTAGGAAACTGACAAGAACAGTAGTTCCTCTTCAGTCCAATACACTGTACATGCTGGGAACAGACGCCAGTGCTATTTGCCCTGTGTATGACAATGGGAGCACAATAGTGACTCTTCTTACCAGAAAACAACTCTTGCTCGTAGGACAAGAAACTGCATGTGATTCAACTCCATTTAGGACTAGGAAACAAACGCTAGCTCGCCTTACAAGAAACACACTCTGCTTTTGAGAAAAGAGCACTCTTCTACTCTACTGTGTTTCCTATAGGGCCAGAACAGTGAGCTTGGTCAGAACAAAAGAACTGTGCTTCATACAAATACGGCCATATCTAGTTCAATTCTGCTTAGGAAACTGACAAGAGCAGTAGATCCTCTTCAGTCCAATACAGTGTACATGCTGGGAACAGACGCCAGTGTTATTTGCCCTGTGAATGACAATGGGAGCACAATAGTGACTCTTCTTACCAAAAAACAACTCTTGCTCTTAGGACAAGAAACTGCATGGGATTCAACTCCATTTCTGACTGGGAAACAAACACTAGCTCGACTTACAAGAAACACACTCTGCTTTTGAGAAAAGAGCACTCTTCTACTCTACTGTATTTCCTATGTGGTCTGAACAGTGAGCTTGCTCAGAACAAAACAACTGTGCTTCCTACACTCAGGGGCCATATGTAGTTCAACTCTGCTTACGAAACTGACAAGAACAGTAGCTCCGCTACAGTCCAATACACTGTACTTGCTGGGAACAGACGCGAGTGCTATTTGCACTGTGTCTGACAATGGGAGCGCAATAGTGACTTTCCTTACCAGAAAACAACTCTTGCTCGTAGGAGCAAAAACAGGATGTGATTCAACTCCATTTAGTACTGGGAAACAAACACTAGCTCGCCTTACAAGAAACACACTCTGCTTTTGAGAAAAGAGCACTCTTCTACTCTACTGTGTTTCCTATGGGGTCGGAACAGTGAGCTTGCTCAGAACAAAAAAACTGTGCTTCCTACACACACGGGCCATATCTAGTTCAACTCTGCTTAGGAAACTGACAAGAACGGTAGCTACTCCTCAGTCCAATACACTGTCCTAGCTGGGAACAGACACGAGTGCTATTTGTACTGTGTCTGGCAATAGGAGCGCAATAGTGACTCTTCTTATCAGAAAACAACTCTTGCTGGCAGGACCAGAAACTGCATGGGATTCAACTCTATTTAGGACTGGGAAACAAACGATAGCTCGACTTACAAGAAACACACTCTGGATTGAGAAAGGAGCACTCTTCTACTCTAATGTGTTTCCTATAGGGCCAGAACAGTGAGCATTCTCAGAGCAAAAGAACTGTGCTTGCTACACACACGGTCCATATCTATTTAAACTCTGCTTAGGAAACTGACAAGAACAGTAGATCCTCTTCAGTCCAATACACTGTACATGCTGGGAACAGATGCCAGTGTGATTTGCCCTGTGTATGACAATGGGAGCGCAATAGTGACTCTTCTTACCAGAAAACAACTCTTGCTCGTAGGACCAGATACTGCATGTGATTCAACTCCATTTAGGATTGGGAAACAAACACTAGCTCGCCTTACAAGAAACATACTCTGCTTTTGAGAAAAGAGCAGTCTTCTACTCTACTGTGTTTCCTATGGGGTCCGAAAATTGAGCTTGCTCAGAACAAAGAACTGTGCTTCCTACACACAGGGGCCATATCTAGTTCAACTCTGCTTAAGAAACTGACAAGAACAGTAGCTCCTCTTCAGTCCAATACACTGTACTTGCTGGGAACAGACGCGAGTGCTATTTGCACTGTGTATGGCATTGGGAGCGCACTAGTGACTTTCCTTACCAGAAAACAACTCTTGCTCGTAGGACAAAAAACTGCATGTGATTCAACTCCATTTAGGAATGGGAAACAAATGCGAGCTCGCCTTACAAGAAACACACTCTGCTTTTGAGAAAAGAGCACTCTTCTACTCTACTGTGTTTCCTAGGGGGTCCGAACACTGAGCTTGCTCAGAACAAAAAAACAGTGCTTCCTACACACAGGGGCCATATCTAGTTCAACTCTGCTTAGAAAACTGACAAGAACAGTAGCTCCGATTCCGTCCAATACACTGTACTTGCTGGGAACAGACGGGAGTGCTATTTGCACTGTGTATGGCAATGGGAGCGCAAGAGTGACTTTCCTTACCAGAAAACAACTCTTGCTCATAGGACCAAAAACTGCATGTGATTCAACTCCATTTAGGACTGGGAAACAAACGCTAGCTTGCCTTACAAGAAACACACTCTGCTTTTGAGAACAGAGCACTCTTCTACTCTACTGTTTTTCCTATAGGGACCGAACACTGAGATTGCTCAGAACAAAAGAACTGTAATTCCTACAAATACGGCCATATCTAGTTCAATTCTGCTTAGGAAAATGACAAGAACAGTAGTTCCTCTTCAGTCCAATACACTGTACATGCTGGGAACAGACGCCAGTGCTATTTGCCCTGTGTATGACAATGGGAGCACAATAGTGACTCTTCTTACCAGAAAACAACTCTTGCTTGTAGGACAAGAAACTGCATGTGATTCAACTCCATTTAGGACTGGGAAACAAACGCTAGCTCGCCTTACAAGAAACACACTCTGCTTTTGAGAAAAGAGCACTCTTCTACTCTACTGTGTATCCTAGGGGGTCCAAACAGTGAGCTTGCTCAGAACAACAGAACTGTGCTTCCTCCACACACGGGCCATATCTAGTTCAACTCTGCTTAGGAAACTGACATGAACAGTACCTCCACTTCAGTCCAATACACTGTACATGCAGGGAACAGACGCCAGTGCTATTTGTCCTCTGTATGACAATGGGAGCACAATAGTGACTCTTCTTATCAGAAAACACCTCTTGCTCGTAGGACCAGAAACTGCATGGGATTCAACTCCATTTCTGACTGGGAAACAAACACTAGCTCGCCTTACAAGAAACACACTCTGCTTTTGAGAAAAGAGCACTCTTCTACTCTACTGTATTTCCTATGTGGTCCGAACAGTGAGCTTGCTCAGAACAAAAGAACTGTGCTTCCTACACACAGGGGCCATATCTAGTTCAACTCTGCTTAGGAAACTGACAAGAACAGTAGCTCTGCTTCAGTCCAATACACTGTACTTGCTGGGAACAGACGCGAGTGCTATTTGCACTGTGTCTGACAATGGGAGCGCAAGAGTGACTTTCCTTACCAGAAAACAACTCTTGCTCATAGGACCAAAACCTGCATGTGATTCAACTCCGTTTAGGACTGGGAAACAAACGCTAGCTCGCCTTACAAGAAACACACTCTGTTTTTGAGAAAAGAGCACTCTTCTACTCTACTGTGTTTCCTATAGGGCCAGAACAGTGAGCTTGGTCAGAACAAAAGAACTGTGCTTCATACAAATACGGCCATATCTAGTTCAATTATGCTTAGGAAACTGACAAGAACAGTAGATCCTCTTCAGTCCAATACACTGTACATGCTGGGAACAGACGCCAGTGTTATTTGCCCTGTGAATGACAATGGGAGCACAATAGTGACTCTTCTTACCAAAAAACAACTCTTGCTCTTAGGACAAGAAACTGAATGGGATTCAACTCCATTTCTGACTGGGAAACAAACACTAGCTCGCCTTACAATAAACACACTCTGCTTTTGAGAAAAGAGCACTCTTCTACTCTACTGTATTTCCTATGTGGTCCGAACAGTGAGCTTGCTCAGAACAAAACAACTGTGCTTCCTACACACAGGGGCCATATCTAGTTCAACTCTGCTTACGAAACTGACAAGAGCAGTAGATCCTCTTCAGTCCAATACACTGTACTTGCTGGGAACAGACGCGAGTGCTATTTGCACTGTGTCTGACAATGGGAGCGCAATAGTGACTTTCCTTACCAGAAAACAACTCTTGCTCGTAGGAGCAAAAACAGGATGTGATTCAACTCCATTTAGTACTGGGAAACAAACACTAGCTCGCCTTACAAGAAACACACTCTGCTTTTGAGAAAAGAGCACTCTTCTACTCTACTGTGTTTCCTATGGGGTCTGAACAGTGAGCTTGCTCAGAACAAAAGAACTGTGCTTCCTACACACACGGGCCATATCTAGTTCAACTCTGCTTAGGAAACTGACAAGAACAGTAGCTACTCCTCAGTCCAATACACTGTCCTAGCTGGGAACAGACGCGAGTGCTATTTGCACTGTGTATGGCAATGGGAGCGCAAGAGTGACTTTCCTTACCAGAAAACAACTCTTGCTCATAGGACCAAAAACTGCATGTGATTCAACTCCATTTAGGACTGGGAAACAAACACTAGCTCGCCTTACAAGAAACACACTCTGCTTTTGAGAAAAGAGCACTCTTCTACTCTGCTGTGTTTCCTAGGGGGTCCGAACAGTGAGCTTGCTCAGAACAAAAAAACAGTGCTTCCTACACACAGGGGCCATATCTAGTTAAACTCTGCTTAGAAAACTGACAAGAACAGTAGCTCCGCTTCCGTCCAATACACTGTACTTGCTGGGAACAGACGCGAGTGCTATTTGCACTGTGTATGGCAATGGGAGTTAAGAGTGACTTTCCTTACCAGAAAACAACTCTTGCTCATAGGACCAAAAACTGCATGTGATTCGACTCCATTTGGGACTGGGAAACAAACACTAGCTCGCCTTACAAGAAATACACTCTGCTTTTGAGAAAAGAGCACTCTTCTACTCTACTGTTTTTCCTATAGGGACCGAACAGTGAGTTTGCTCAGAACAAAAGAACTGTGATTCCTACAAATACGGCCATATCTAGTTCAATTCTGCTTAGGAAACTGACAAGAACAGTAGTTCCTCTTCAGTCCAATACACTGTACATGCTGGGAACAGACGCCAGTGCTATTTGCCCTGTGTATGACAACGGGAGCACAATAGTGACTCTTCTTAACAGAAAACAACTCTTGCTTGTAGGACAAGAAACTGCATGTGATTCAACTCCATTTAGGACTGGGAAACAAACGCTAGCTCGCCTTACAAGAAACACACTCTGCTTTTGAGAAAAGAGCACTCTTCTACTCTGCTGTGTATCCTAGGGGGTCCAAACAGTGAGCTTGCTCAGAACAACAGAACTGTGCTTCCTCCACACACGGGCCATATCTAGTTCAACTCTGCTTAGGAAACTGACATGAACAGTACCTCCACTTCAGTCCAATACACTGTACATGCAGGGAACAGACGCCAGTGCTATTTGTCCTCTGTATGACAATGGGAGCGCAATAGTGACTCTTCTTATCAGAAAACACCTCTTGCTCGTAGGACCAGAAACTGCATGGGATTCAACTCCATTTCTGACTGGGAAACAAACACTAGCTCGCCTTACAAGAAACACACTCTGCTTTTGAGAAAAGAGCACTCTTCTACTCTACTGTATTTCCTATGTGGTCCGAACAGTGAGCTTGCTCAGAACAAAAGAACTGTGCTTCCTACACACAGGGGCCATATCTAGTTCAACTCTGCTTAGGAAACTGACAAGAACAGTAGCTCTGCTTCAGTCAAATACACTGTACTTGCTGGGAACAGACGCGAGTGCTATTTGCACTGTGTATGGCAATGGGAGCACAAGAGTGACTTTCCTTAGCAGAAAACAACTCTTGCTCATAGGACCAAAACCTGCATGTGATTCAACTCCATTTAGGACAGGGAAACAAATGCTAGCTCGCCTTACAAGAAACACACTCTGCTTTTGAGAAAAGAGCACTCTTCTACTCTACTGTGTTTTCTATAGGGCCAGAACAGTGAGCTTGGTCAGAACAAAAGAACTGTGCTTCATACAAATACGGCCATATCTAGTTCAATTATGCTTAGGAAACTGAAAAGAACAGTAGATCCTCTTCAGTCCAATACAGTGTACATGCTGGGAACAGACTCCAGTGTTATTTGCCCTGTGAATGACAATGGGAGCACAATAGTGACTCTTATTACAGGAAACAACTCTTGCTCTTAGGACAAGAAACTGCATGTGATTCAACTCCATTTAGGACTGGAAAACAAATGCTAGCGTGCTTTACAAGAAACACACTCTGCTTTTGAGAAAAGAGCACTCTTCAACTCTACTGTGTTTCCTGTGGGGTCTGAACAGTGAGCTTGCTCAGAACAAAAGAACTGTGCTTCCTACACACAGGGGCAATATCTAGTTCAACTCTGCTTAGGAAACTGACAAGAACAGTAGCTCCGCTTCAGTCCAATACACTGTACTTGCTGGGAACAGACGCCAGTGCTATTTGCACTGTGCATGGAAATGCGAGCGCAATAATTACTTTCCTTACCAGAAAACAACTCTTGCTCATAGGACCAAAAACTGCATGTGATTCAACTCCATTTGGGACTGGGAAACAAACACTAGCTCGCCTTACAAGAAACACACTCTGCTTTTGAGAAAAGAGCACTCTTCTACTCTACTGTTTTTCCTATAGGGCCAGAACAGTGAGTTTGCTCAGAACAAAAGAACTGTGATTCCTACAAATACGGCCATATCTAGTTCAATTCTGCTTAGGAAACTGACAAGAACAGTAGATCCTCTTCAGTCCAATACACTGTACATGCTGGGAACAGACGCCAGTGCTATTTGCCCTGTGTATGACAATGGGAGCACAATAGTGACTCTTCTTACCAGAAAACAACTCTTGCTTGTAGGACAAGAAACTGCATGTAATTCAACTCCATTTAGGACTGGGAAACAAACGCTAGCTCGCCTTACAAGAAACACACTCTGCTTTTGAGAAAAGAGCACTCTTCTACTCTACTGTGTATTCTAGGGGGTCCGAACAGTGAGCTTGCTCAGAACAACAGAACTGTGCTTCTTCCACACACGGGCCATATCTAGTTCAACTCTGCTTAGGAAACTGAACATGAACCGTAGCTCCACTTCTGTCCAATACACTGTACATGAAGGGAACAGACGCCAGTGCTATTTGTCCTCTGTATGACAATGGGAGCACAATAGTGACTCTTCTTATCAGAAAACACCTCTTGCTCGTAGGACCAGAAACTGCATGGGATTCAACTCCATTTCTGACTGGGAAACAAACACTAGCTCGCCTTACAAGAAACACACTCTGCTTTTGAGAAAAGAGCACTCTTCTACTCTACTGTGTTTCCTATAGGGCCAGAACAGTGAGCTTGGTCAGAACAAAAGAACTGTGCTTCATACAAATACGGCCATATCTAGTTCAATTATGCTTAGGAAACTAAAAAGAACAGTAGATCCTCTTCAGTCCAATACATTGTACATGCTGGGAAGAGACGCCAGTGTTATTTGCCCTGTGAATGACAATGGGAGCACAATAGTGACTCTTCTTACCAGAAAACAACTCTTGCTCTTAGGACAAGAAACTGCATGTGATTCTACTCCATTTAGGACTAGGAAACAAACGCTAGCTCGCCTTACAAGAAACACACTCTGCTTTTGAGAAAAGAGCACTCTTCTACTCTACTGTGTTTCCTATGGGGTCTGAACAGTGAGCTTGCTCAGAACAAAAGAACAGTGCTTCCTACACACAGGGGCCATATCTAGTTAAACTCTGCTTAGAAAACTGACAAGAACAGTAGCTCCGCTTCAGTCCAATACACTGTAATGGCTGGGAACAGAGCGAGTGCTATTTGCACTGTGTATGGCAAAGGGAGCGCAAGAGTGACTTTCCTTACCAGAAAACAACTCTTGCTCATAGGACCAAAAACTGCATGTGATTCAACTCCATTTAGGACTGGGAAACAAACGCTAGCACGCCTTACAAGAAACACACTCTGCTTTTGAGAAAAGAGCACTCTTCTACTCTACTGTTTTTCCTATAGGGCCAGAACAGTGAGTTTGCTCAGAACAAAAGAACTGTGATTCCTACAAATACGGCCATATCTAGTTCAACTCTGCTTAGGAAACTGACAAGAACAGTAGCTCCGCTTCAGTCCAATACACTGTACTTGCTTGGAACAGACGCCAGTGCTATTTGCACTGTGTATGGAAATGCGAGCACAATAATGACTTTCCTTACCAGAAAACAACTCTTGCTCATAGGACCAAAAACTGCATGTGATTCAACTCCATTTAGGACTAGGAAACAAACGCTAGCTCGCCTTACAAGAAACACACTCTGCTTTTGAGAAAAGAGCACTCTTCTACTCTGCTGTGTATCCTATGAGGTCCGAACAGTGAGCTTGCTCAGAACAACAGAACTGTGCTTCCTCCACACACGGGCCATATCTAGTTCAACTCTGCTTAGGAAACTGACAAGAACAGCAGCTCCGCTTCAGTCCAATACACTGTATGTGCAGGGAACAGACGCCAGTGCTATTTGTCCTCTGTATGACAATGGGAGCACAATAGTGACTCTTCTTATCAGAAAACACCTCTGGGTCATAGGACCAGAAACTGCATGGGATTTAACTCCATTTCTGACTGGGAAGCAAACACTAGCTCGCCTTACAAGAAACACACTCTGCTTTTGAGAAAAGAGCACTCTTCTACTCTACTGTATTTCCTATGTGGTCCGAACAGTGAGCTTGCTCAGAACAAAAGAACTGTGCTTCCTACCCACAGGGGCCATATCTAGTTCAACTCTGCTTAGGAAACTGACAAGAACAGTAGCTCCGCTTCAGTCCAATACACTGTAATTGCTGGGAACAGACGCGAGTGCTATTTGCACTGTGTATGGCAATGGGAGCGCAAGAGTGACTTTCCTTACCAGAAAACAACTCTTGCTCATAGGACCAAAAACTGCATGTGATTCAACTCCATTTAGGACTGGGAAACAAACGCTAGCACGCCTTACAAGAAACACACTCTGCTTTTGACAAAAGAGCACTCTTCTACTCTACTGTGTTTCCTATGGGGTCTGAACAGTGAGCTTGCTCAGAACAAAAGAACAGTGCTTCCTACACACAGGGGCCATATCTAGTTCAACTCTGCTTAGAAAACTGACAAGAACAGTAGCTCCGCTTCAGTTCAATACACTGTAATTGCTGGGAACAGACGCGAGCGCTATTTGCACTGTGTATGGCAATGGGAGCGCAAGAGTGACTTTCCTTACCAGAAAACAACTCTTGCTCACAGGACCAAAAACTGCATGTGATTCAACTCCATTTAGGACTGGGAAACAAACGCTAGCTCGCCTTACAAGAAACACACTCTGCTTTTGAGAAAAGAGCACTCTTCTACTCTGCTGTGTTTCCTAGGGGGTCCGAACAGTGAGCTTGCTCAGAACAAAAAAACAGTGCTTCCTACACACAGGGGCCATATCTAGTTCAACTCTGCTTAGAAAACTGACAAGAACAGTAGCTCCGCTTCCATCCAATACACTGTACTTGCTGGGAACAGACGCGAGTGCTATTTGCACTGTGTATGGCAATGGGAGCGCAAGAGTGACTTTCCTTACCAGAAAACAACTCTTGCTCATAGGACCAAAAACTGCATGTGATTCAACTCCATTTGGGACTGGGAAACAAACACTAGCTCGCCTTACAAGAAACACACTCTGCTTTTGAGAAAAGAGCACTCTTCTACTCTACTGTTTTTCCTATAGGGACCGAACAGTGAGTTTGCTCAGAACAAAAGAACTGTGATTCCTACAAATACGGCCATATCTAGTTCAATTCTGCTTAGGAAACTGACAAGAACAGTAGTTCCTCTTCAGTCCAATACACTGTACATGCTGGGAACAGACGCCAGTGCTATTTGCCCTGTGTATGACAACGGGAGTACAATAGTGACTCTTCTTAACAGAAAACAACTCTTGCTTGTAGGACAAGAAACTGCATGTGATTCAACTCCATTTAGGACTGGGAAACAAACGCTAGCTCGCCTTACAAGAAACACACTCTGCTTTTGAGAAAAGAGCACTCTTCTACTCTACTGTGTATCCTAGGGGGTCCAAACAGTGAGCTTGCTCAGAACAACAGAACTGTGCTTCCTCCACACACGGGCCATATCTAGTTCAACTCTGCTTAGGAAACTGACATGAACAGTACCTCCACTTCAGTCCAATACACTGTACATGCAGGGAACAGACGCCAGTGCTATTTGTCCTCTGTATGACAATGGGAGCGCAATAGTGACTCTTCTTATCAGAAAACACCTCTTGCTCGTAGGACCAGAAACTGCATGGGATTCAACTCCATTTCTGACTGGGAAACAAACACTAGCTCGCCTTACAAGAAACACACTCTGCTTTTGAGAAAAGAGCACTCTTCTACTCTACTGTATTTCCTATGTGGTCCGAACAGTGAGCTTGCTCAGAACAAAAGAACTGTGCTTCCTACACACAGGGGCCATATCTAGTTCAACTCTGCTTAGTAAACTGACAAGAACAGTAGCTCTGCTTCAGTCAAATACACTGTACTTGCTGGGAACAGACGCGAGTGCTATTTGCACTGTGTATGGCAATGGGAGCACAAGAGTGACTTTCCTTAGCAGAAAACAACTCTTGCTCATAGGACCAAAACCTGCATGTGATTCAACTCCATTTAGGACAGGGAAACAAACGCTAGCTCGCCTTACAAGAAACACACTCTGCTTTTGAGAAAAGAGCACTCTTCTACTCTACTGTGTTTTCTATAGGGCCAGAACAGTGAGCTTGGTCAGAACAAAAGAACTGTGCTTCATACAAATACGGCCATATCTAGTTCAATTATGCTTAGGAAACTGAAAAGAACAGTAGATCCTCTTCAGTCCAATACAGTGTACATGCTGGGAACAGACTCCAGTGTTATTTGCCCTGTGAATGACAATGGGAGCACAATAGTGACTCTTATTACAGGAAACAACTCTTGCTCTTAGGACAAGAAACTGCATGTGATTCAACTCCATTTAGGACTGGAAAACAAATGCTAGCGTGCTTTACAAGAAACACACTCTGCTTTTGAGAAAAGAGCACTCTTCTACTCTACTGTGTTTCCTATGGGGTCTGAACAGTGAGCTTGCTCAGAACAAAAGAACTGTGCTTCCTACACACAGGGGCAATATCTAGTTCAACTCTGCTTAGGAAACTGACAAGAACAGTAGCTCCGCTTCAGTCCAATACACTGTACTTGCTGGGAACAGACGCCAGTGCTATTTGCACTGTGTATGGAAATGCGAGCGCAATAATTACTTTCCTTACCAGAAAACAACTCTTGGTCATAGGACCAAAAACTGCATGTGATTCAACTCCATTTAGGACTGGGAAACAAACGCTAGCTCGCCTTACAAGAAACACACTCTGCTTTTGAGAAAAGAGCACTCTTCTACTCTACTATTTTTCCTATAGGGCCAGAACAGTGAGTTTGCTCAGAACAAAAGAACTGTGATTCCCACAAATACGGCCATATCTAGTTCAATTCTGCTTAGGAAACTGACAAGAATAGTAGATCCTCTTCAGTCCAATACAGTGTACATGCTGGGAAAAGACACCAGTGTTATTTGCCCTGTGAATGACAATGGGAGCACAATAGTGACTCTTCTTACCAAAAAACAACTCTTGCTCTTAGGACAAGAAACTGCATGGGATTCAACTCCATTTCTGACTGGGAAACAAACACTAGCTCTCCTTACAAGAAACACACTCTGCTTTTGAGAAAAGAGCACTCTTCTACTCTACTGTATTTCCTATGTGGTCCGAACAGTGAGCTTGCTCAGAACAAAACAACTGTGCTTCCTACACACAGGGACCATATCTAGTTCAACTCTGCTTAGGAAACTGACAAGAACAGTAGCTCCGCTACAGTCCAATACACTGTACTTGCTGGGAACAGACGCGAGTGCTATTTGCACTGTGTCTGACAATGGGAGCGCAATAGTGACTTTCCTTACCAGAAAACAACTCTTGCTCGTAGGAGCAAAAACAGGATGTGATTCAACTCCATTTAGTACTGGGAAACAAACACTAGCTCGCCTTACAAGAAACACACTCTGCTTTTGAGAAAAGAGCACTCTTCTACTCTACTGTGTTTCCTATGGGGTCTGAACAGTGAGCTTGCTCAGAACAAAAGAACTGTGCTTCCTACACAAACGGGCCATATCTAGTTCAACTCTGCTTAGGAAACTGACAAGAACGGTAGCTACTCCTCAGTCCAATACACTGTCCTAGCTGGGAACAGACGCGTGTGCTATTTGTACTGTGTCTGGCAATAGGAGCGCAATAGTGACTCTTCTTATCAGAAAACAACTCTTGCTGGCAGGACCAGAAACTGCATGGGATTCAACTCTATTTAGGACTGGGAAACAAACGATAGCTCGACTTACAAGAAACACACTCTGGATTGAGAAAGGAGCACTCTTCTACTCTAATGTGTTTCCTATAGGGCCAGAACAGTGAGCATTCTCAGAACAAAAGAACTGTGCTTGCTACACACACGGTCCATATCTAGTTAAACTCTGCTTAGGAAACTGACAAGAACAGTAGATCCTCTTCAGTCCAATACACTGTACATCCTGGGAACAGATGCCAGTGTGATTTGCCCTGTGTATGACAATGGGAGCGCAATAGTGACTCTTCTTACCAGAAAACAACTCTTGCTCGTAGGACCAGATACTGCATGTGATTCAACTCCATTTAGGATTGGGAAACAAACACTAGCTCGCCTTACAAGAAACATACTCTGCTTTTGAGAAAAGAGCAGTCTTCTACTCTACTGTGTTTCCTATGGGGTCCGAAAATTGAGCTTGCTCAGAACAAAGAACTGTGCTTCCTACACACAGGGGCCATATCTAGTTCAACTGTGCTTAGGAAACTGACAAGAACAGTAGCTCCTCTTCAGTCCAATACACTGTACTTGTTGGGAACAGACGCGAGTGCTATTTGCACTGTGTATGGCATTGGGAGCGCACTAGTGACTTTCCTTACAAGAAAACAACTCTTGCACATAGGACCAAAAACTGCATGTGATTCAACTCCATTTAGGAATGGGAAACAAATGCGAGCTCGCCTTACAAGAAACACACTCTGCTTTTGAGAAAAGAGCACTCTTCTACTCTACTGTGTTTCCTAGGGGGTCCGAACAGTGAGCTTGCTCAGAACAAAAAAACAGTGCTTCCTACACACAGGGGCCATATCTAGTTCAACTCTGCTTAGAAAACTGACAAGAACAGTAGCTCCGCTTCCGTCCAATACACTGTACTTGCTGGGAACAGACGCGAGTGCTATTTGCACTGTGTATGGCAATGGGAGCGCAAGAGTGACTTTCCTTACCAGAAAACAACTCTTGCTCATAGGACCAAAAACTGCATGTGATTCAACTCCATTTAGGACTGGGAAACAAATGCTAGCTCGCCTTACAAGAAACACACTCTGCTTTTGAGAAAAGAGCACTCTTCTACTCTACTGTTTTTCCTATAGGGCCAGAACTGTGAGTTTGCTCAGAACAAAAGAACTGTGATTCCTACAAATACGGCCATATCTAGTTCAATTCTGCTTAGGAAACTGACAAGAACAGTAGTTCCTCTTCAGTCCAATACACTGTACATGCTGGGAACAGACGCCAGTGCTATTTGCCCTGTGTATGACAATGGGAGCACAATAGTGACTCTTCTTACCAGAAAACAACTCTTGCTTGTAGGACAAGAAACTGCATGTGATTCAACTCCATTTAGGACTGGGAAACAAACGCTAGCTCGCCTTACAAGAAACACACTCTGCTTTTGAGAAAAGAGCACTCTTCTACTCTACTGTGTATCCTAGGGGGTCTGAACAGTGAGCTTGCTCAGAACAACAGAACTGTGCTTCCTCCACACACGGGTCATATCTAGTTCAACTCTGCTTAGGAAACTGACATGAACAGTAGCTCCACTTCAGTCCAATACACTGTACATGCAGGGAACAGACGCCAGTGCTATTTGTCCTCTGTATGACAATTGGAGCGCAATAGTGACTCTTCTTATCAGAAAACACCTCTTGCTCGTAGGACCAGAAACTGCATGGGATTCAACTCCATTTCTGACTGGGAAACAAACACTAGCTCACCTTACAAGAAACACACTCTGCTTTTGAGAAAAGAGCACTCTTCTACTCTGCTGTGTATCCTATGGGGTCCGAACAGTGAGCTTGCTCAGAACAACAGAACTGTGCTTCCTCCACACATGGGCCATATCTAGTTCAACTCTGCTTAGGAAACTGACAAGAACAGTAGCTCCGCTTCAGTCCAATACACTGTACGTGCAGGGAACAGACGCCAGTGCTATTTGTCCTCTGTATGACAATGGGAGCACAATAGTGACTCTTCTTATCAGAAAACACCTCTGGGTCATAGGACCAGAAACTGCATGGGATTTAACTCCATTTCTGACTGGGAAGCAAACACTAGCTCGCCTTACAAGAAACACACTCTGCTTTTGAGAAAAGAGCACTCTCCTACTCTACTGTATTTCCTATGTGGTCCGAACAGTGAGCTTGCTCAGAACAAAAGAACTGTGCTTCCTACACACAGGGGCCATATCTAGTTCAACTCTGCTTAGGAAACTGACAAGAACAGTAGCTCCGCTTCAGTCCAATACACTGTACTTGCTGGGAACAGACGCGAGTGCTATTTGCACTGTGTATGGCAATGGGAGCGCAAGAGTGACTTTCCTTACAAGAAAACAACTCTTGCTCATAGGACCAAAAACTGCATGTGATTCAACTCCATTTAGGACTGGGTTACAAACGCTAGCACGCCTTACAAGAAACACACTCTGCTTTTGAGAAAAGAGCACTCTTCTACTCTACTGTGTTTCCTATGGGGTCCGAACAGTGAGCTTGCTCAGAACAAAAGAACAGTGCTTCCTACACACAGGGACCATATCTAGTTCAACTCTGCTTAGAAAACTGAAAAGAACAGTAGCTCCGCTTCAGTCCAATACACTGTAATTGCTGGGAACAGACGCCAGTGCTATATGCACTGTGTATGGCAATGGGAGCGCAAGCGTGACTTTCCTTACCAGAAAACAATTCTTGCTCACAGGACCAAAAACTGCATGTGATTCAACTCCATTTAGGACTGGGAAACAAACGCTAGCTCGCCTTACAAGAAACACACTCTGCTTTTGAGAACAGAGCACTCTTCTACTCTACTGTTTTTCCTATAGGGACCGAACAGTGAGTTTGCTCAGAACAAAAGAACTGTGATTCCTACAAATACGGCCATATCTAGTGCAATTCTGCTTAGGAAACTGACAAGAACAGTAGTTTCTCTTCAGTCCAATACACTGTACATGCTGGGAACAGACGCCAGTGCTATTTGCCCTGTGTATGACAATGGGAGCACAATAGTGACTCTTCTTACCAGAAAACAACTCTTGCTTGTAGGACAAGAAACTGCATGTGATTCAACTCCATTTAGGACTGGGAAACAAACGCTAGCTCGCCTTACAAGAAACACACTCTGCTTTTGAGAAAAGAGCACTCTTCTACTCTACTGTGTATCCTAGGGGGTCCAAACAGTGAGCTTGCTCAGAACAACAGAACTGTGGTTCCTCCACACACGGGCCAAATCTAGTTCAACTCTGCTTAGGAAACTGACATGAACAGTACCTCCACTTCAGTCCAATACACTGTACATGCAGGGAACAGACGCCAGTGCTATTTGTCCTCTGTATGACAATGGGAGCGCAATAGTGACTCTTCTTATCAGAAAACACCTCTTGCTCGTAGGACCAGAAACTGCATGGGATTCAACTCCATTTCTGACTGGGAAACAAACACTAGCTCGCCTTACAAGAAACACACTCTGCTTTTGAGAAAAGAGCACTCTTCTACTCTACTGTATTTCCTATGTGGTCCGAACAGTGAGCTTGCTCAGAACAAAAGAACTGTGCTTCCTACACACAGGGGCCATATCTAGTTCAACTCTGCTTAGGAAACTGACAAGAACAGTAGCTCCGCTTCAGTCCAATACACTGTACTTGCTGGGAACAGACGCGAGTGCTATTTGCACTGTGTATGGCAATGGGAGCGCAAGAGTGACTTTCCTTACAAGAAAACAACTCTTGCTCATAGGACCAAAAACTGCATGTGATTCAACTCCATTTAGGACTGGGTTACAAACGCTAGCACGCCTTACAAGAAACACACTCTGCTTTTGAGAAAAGAGCACTCTTCTACTCTACTGTGTTTCCTATGGGGTCCGAACAGTGAGCTTGCTCAGAACAAAAGAACAGTGCTTCCTACACACAGGGACCATATCTAGTTCAACTCTGCTTAGAAAACTGAAAAGAACAGTAGCTCCGCTTCAGTCCAATACACTGTAATTGCTGGGAACAGACGCCAGTGCTATATGCACTGTGTATGGCAATGGGAGCGCAAGCGTGACTTTCCTTACCAGAAAACAATTCTTGCTCACAGGACCAAAAACTGCATGTGATTCAACTCCATTTAGGACTGGGAAACAAACGCTAGCTCGCCTTACAAGAAACACACTCTGCTTTTGAGAACAGAGCACTCTTCTACTCTACTGTTTTTCCTATAGGGACCGAACAGTGAGTTTGCTCAGAACAAAAGAACTGTGATTCCTACAAATACGGCCATATCTAGTGCAATTCTGCTTAGGAAACTGACAAGAACAGTAGTTTCTCTTCAGTCCAATACACTGTACATGCTGGGAACAGACGCCAGTGCTATTTGCCCTGTGTATGACAATGGGAGCACAATAGTGACTCTTCTTACCAGAAAACAACTCTTGCTTGTAGGACAAGAAACTGCATGTGATTCAACTCCATTTAGGACTGGGAAACAAACGCTAGCTTGCCTTACAAGAAACACACTCTGCTTTTGAGAAAAGAGCACTCTTCTACTCTACTGTGTATCCTAGGGGGTCCAAACAGTGAGCTTGCTCAGAACAACAGAACTGTGGTTCCTCCACACACGGGCCAAATCTAGTTCAACTCTGCTTAGGAAACTGACATGAACAGTACCTCCACTTCAGTCCAATACACTGTACATGCAGGGAACAGACGCCAGTGCTATTTGTCCTCTGTATGACAATGGGAGCGCAATAGTGACTCTTCTTATCAGAAAACACCTCTTGCTCGTAGGACCAGAAACTGCATGGGATTCAACTCCATTTCTGACTGGGAAACAAACACTAGCTCGCCTTACAAGAAACACACTCTGCTTTTGAGAAAAGAGCACTCTTCTACTCTACTGTATTTCCTATGTGGTCCGAACAGTGAGCTTGCTCAGAACAAAAGAACTGTGCTTCCTACACACAGGGGCCATATCTAGTTCAACTCTGCTTAGGAAACTGACAAGAACAGTAGCTCTGCTTCAGTCCAATACACTGTACTTGCTGGGAACAGACGCGAGTGCTATTTGCACTGTGTATGGCAATGGGAGCGCAAGAGTGACTTTCCTTACCAGAAAACAACTCTTGCTCATAGGACCGAAACCTGCATGTGATTTAACTCCATTTAGGACTGGGAAACAAACGCTAGCTCGCCTTACAAGAAACACACTCTGTTTTTGAGAAAAGAGCACTCTTCTACTCTACTGTGTTTCCTATAGGGCCAGAACAGTGAGCTTGGTCAGAACAAAAGAACTGTGCTTCATACAAATACGGCCATATCTAGTTCAATTATGCTTAGGAAACTGACAAGAACAGTAGATCCTCTTCAATCCAATACAGTGTACATGCTGGGAAAAGACACCAGTGTTATTTGCCCTGTGAATGACAATGGGAGCACAATAGTGACTCTTCTTACCAAAAAACAACTCTTGCTCTTAGGACAAGAAACTGCATGGGATTCAACTCCATTTCTGACTTGGAAACAAACACTAGCTCGCCTTACAAGAAACACACTCTGCTTTTGAGAAAAGAGCACTCTTCTACTCTACTGTGTTTCCTAGGGTGTCCGAAAATTGAGCTTGCTCAGAACAAAGAACTGTGCTTCCTACACACAGGGGCCATATCTAGTTCAACTGTGCTTAGGAAACTGACAAGAACAGTAGCTCCTCTTCAGTCCAATACACTGTACTTGCTGGGAACAGACGCGATTGCTATTTGCACTGTGTATGGCATTGGGAGCGCACTAGTGACTTTCCTTACCAGAAAACAACTCTTGCACATAGGACCAAAAACTGCATGTGATTCAACTCCATTTAGGACTAGGAAACAAACGCTAGCTTGCCTTACAAGAAACACACTCTGCTTTTGAGAAAAGAGCACTCTTCTACTCTGCTGTGTATCCTATGGGGTCCGAACAGTGAGTTTGCTCAGAACAAAAGAACTGTGATTCCTACAAATACGGCCATATCTAGTTCAATTCTGCTTAGGAAACTGACAAGAACAGTAGTTCCTCTTCAGTCCAATACACTGTACATGATGGGAACAGACGCCAGTGTTATTTGCCCTGTGAATGACAATGGGAGCACAATAGTGACTCTTCTTACCAGAAAACAACTCTTGCTCGTAGGACAAGAAACTGCATGTGATTCAACTCCATTTAGGACTAGGAAACAAACGCTAGCTTGCCTTACAAGAAACACACTCTGCTTTTGAGAAAAGAGCACTCTTCTACTCTGCTGTGTATCCTATGGGGTCCGAACAGTGAGCTTGCTCAGAACAACAGAACTGTGCTTCCTCCACACACGGGCCATATCTAGTTCAACTCTGCTTAGGAAACTGACAAGAACAGTAGCTCCGCTTCAGTCCAATACACTGTACGTGCAGGGAACAGACGCCAGTGCTATTTGTCCTCTGTATGACAATGGGAGCACAATAGTGACTCTTCTTATCAGAAAACACCTCTGGCTCATAGGACCAGAAACTGCATGGGATTTAACTCCATTTCTGACTGGGAAGCAAACACTAGCTCGCCTTACAAGAAACACACTCTGCTTTTGAGAAAAGAGCACTCTTCTACTCTACTGTATTTCCTATGTGGTCCGAACAGTGAGCTTGCTCAGAACAAAAGAACTGTGCTTCCTACACACAGGGGCCATATCTAGTTCAACTCTGCTTAGGAAACTGACAAGAACAGTAGCTCCGCTTCAGTCCAATACACTGTACTTGCTGGGAACAGACGTGAGTGCTATTTGCACTGTGTATGGCAATGGGAGCGCAAGAGTGACTTTCCTTACCAGAAAACAACGCTTGCACATAGGACCAAAAACTGCATGTGATTCAACTCCATTTAGGACTGGGAAACAAACGCTAGCACGCCTTAAAAGAAACACACTCTGCTTTTGAGAAAAGAGCACTCTTCTACTCTACTGTGTTTCCTATGGGGTCCAAACAGTGAGCTTGCTCAGAACAAAAGAACAGTGCTTCCTACACACAGTGGCCATATCTAGTTGAACTCTGCTTAGAAACCTGAAAAGAACAGTAGCTCCGCTTCAGTCCAATACACTGTAATTGCTGGGAACAGACGCCAGTGCTATTTGCACTGTGTATGGCAATGGGAGCGCAAGAGTGACTTTCCTTACCAGAAAACAACTCTTGCTCATAGGACCAAAAACTGCATGTGATTCAACTCCATTTAGGACTGGGAAACAAACGCTAGCTCGCCTTACAAGAAACACACTCTGCTTTTGAGAACAGAGCACTCTTCTACTCTACTGTTTTTCCTATAGGGACCGAACAGTGAGTTTGCTCAGAACAAAAGAACTGTGATTCCTACAAATACGGCCATATCTAGTTCAATTCTGCATAGGAAACTGACAAGAACAGTAGTTCCTCTTCAGTCCAATACACTGTACATGCTGGGAACAGACGCCAGTGCTATTTGCCCTGTGTATGACAATGGGAGCACAATAGTGACTCTTCTTACCAGAAAACAACTCTTGCTTGTAGGACAAGAAACTGCATGTGATTCAACTCCATTTAGGACTGGGAAACAAACGCTAGCTCGCCTTACAAGAAACACACTCTGCTTTTGAGAAAAGAGCACTCTTCTACTCTACTGTGTATCCTAGGGGGTCCAAACAGTGAGCTTGCTCAGAACAACAGAACTGTGGTTCCTCCACACATGGGCCATATCTAGTTCAACTCTGCTTAGGAAACTGACATGAACAGTACCTCCACTTCAGTCCAATACACTGTACATGCAGGGAACAGACGCCAGTGCTATTTGTCCTCTGTATGACAATGGGAGCGCAATAGTGACTCTTCTTATCAGAAAACACCTCTTGCTCGTAGGACAAGAAACTGCATGGGATTCAACTCCATTTCTGACTGGGAAACAAACTCTAGCTCGCCTTACAAGAAACACACTCTGCTTTTGAGAAAAGAGCACTCTTCTACTCTACTGTGTTTCCTATGTGGTCCGAACAGTGAGCTTGCTCAGAACAAAGGAAGTGTGCTTCCTACACACAGGGGCCATATCTAGTTCAACTCTGCTTAGGAAAATGACAAGAACAGTAGCTCTGCTTCAGTCAAATACACTGTACTTGCTGGGAACAGACGTGAGTGCTATTTGCACTGTGTATGGCAATGGGAGCACAAGAGTGACTTTCCTTACCAGAAAACAACTCCTGCTCATAGGACCAAAAACTGCATGTGATTCAACTCCATTTAGGACTGGGAAACAAACGCTAGCTCGCCTTACAAGAAACACACTCTGCTTTTGAGAAAAGAGCACTCTTCTACTCTACTGTGTTTCCCATAGGGCCAGAACAGTGAGCTTGGTCAGAACAAAAGAACTGTGCTTCATACAAATACGGCCATATCTAGTTCAATTATGCTTAGGAAACTGAAAAGAACAGTAGATCCTCTTCAGTCCTATACACTGTACATGCTGGGAACAGACTCCAGTGTTATTTGCCCTGTGAATGACAATGGGAGCACAATAGTGACTCTTATTACAGGAAACAACTCTTGCTCTTAGGACAAGAAACTGCATGTGATTCAACTCCATTTAGGACTGGAAAACAAATGCTAGCGTGCTTTACAAGAAACACACTCTGCTTTTGAGAAAAGAGCACTCTTCTACTCTACTGTGTTTCCTATGGTGTCTGAACAGTGAGCTTGCTCAGAACAAAAGAACTGTGCTTCCTACACACAGGGGCAATATCTAGTTCAACTCTGCTTAGGAAACTGACAAGAACAGTAGCTCCGCCTCAGTCCAATACACTGTACTGCTGGGAACAGTCGCCAGTGCTATTTGCACTGTGTATGGAAATGTGAGCGCAATAATGACTTTCCTTACCAGAAAACAACTCTTGCTCATAGGACCAAAAACTGCATGTGATTCAACTCCATGTAGGACTGGGAAACAAACGCTAGCTCGCCTTACAAGAAACACACTCTGCTTTTGAGAAAAGAGCACTCTTCTACACTACTGTTTTTTCTATAGGGCAGAACAGTGAGTTTGCTCAGAACAAAAGAACTGTGATTCCTACAAATACGGCCATATCTAGTTCAATTCTGCTAAGGAAACTGACAAGAACAGTAGTTCCTCTTCAGTCCAATACACTGTACATGCTGGGAACAGACGCCAGTGCTATTTGCCCTGTGTATGACAAAGGGAGCACAATAGTGACTCTTCTTACCAGAAAACAACTCTTGCTTGTAGGACAAGAAACTGCATGTGATTCAACTCCATTTAGGACTGGGAAACAAACGCTAGCTCGCCTTACAAGAAACACACTCTGCTTTTGAGAAAAGAGCACTCTTCTACTCTGCTGTGTATCTTATGGGGTCCGAACAGTGAGCTTGCTCAGAACAACAGAACTGTGCTTCCTCCACACACGGGCCATAACTAGTTCAACTCTGCTTAGGAAACTGACAAGAACAGTAGCTCAGCTTCAGTCCAATACACTGTACGTGCAAGGAACAGACGCCAGTGCTATTTGTCTTCTGTATGACAATGGGAGTGCAATAGTGACTCTTCTTATCAGAAAACACCTCTGGCTCATAGGACCAGAAACTGCATGGGATTCAACTCCATTTCTGACTGGGAAACAAACACTAGCTCGCCTTACAAGAAACACACTCTGCTTTTGAGAAAAGAACACTCTTCTACTCTACTGTATTTCCTATGTGGTCCGAACAGTGAGCTTGCTCAGAAAAAAAGAACTGTGCTTCCTACTCACAGGGGCCATATCTAGTTCAACTCTGCTTAGGAAACTGACAAGAACAGTAGCTCCGCTTCAGTCCAATACACTGTACTTGCTGGGAAGAGACGCGAGTGCTATTTGCACTGTGTATGTAAATAGAGCGCAAGAGTGACTTTCCTTCCCAGAAAACAACTCTTGCTCATAGGACCAAAAACTGCATGTGATTCAACTCCATTTAGGACTGGGAAACAAACGCTAGCTCGCCTTACAAGAAACACACTCTGCTTTTGAGAAAAGAGCACTCTTCTAATCTACTGTGTTTCCCATAGGGCCAGAACAGTGAGCTTGCTCAGAACAAAAGAACTGTGCTTCATACAAATACGGCCTTATATAGTTCAATTATGCTTAGGAAACTGAAAAGAACAGTAGATCCTCTTCAGTCCAATACATTGTACATGCTGGGAACAGACGCCAGTGTTATTTGCTCTGTGAATGATAATGGGAGCACAATAGTAACTCTTCTTACCAGAAACAACTCTTGCTCTTAGGACAAGAAACTCCATGTGATTCAACTCCATTTAGGACTGGGAAACAAATGCTAGCTCGTTTTACAAGAAACACACTCTGCTTTTGAGAAAAGAGCACTCTTCTACTCTACTGTTTTTCCTATTGGGCCAGAACAGTGAGTTTGCTCAGAACAAAAGAACTGTGATTCCTACAAATACGGCCATATCTAGTTCAATTCTGCTTAGGAAACTGACAAGAACAGTAGTTCCTCTTCAGTCCAATACACTGTACATGCTGGGAACAGACGCCAGTGCTATTTGCCCTGTGTATGACAATGGGAGCACAATAGTGACTCTTCTTACCAGAAAACAACTCTTGCTTGTAGGACAAGAAACTGCGTGTGATTCAACTCCATTTAGGACTGGGAAACAAACGCTAGCTCGCCTTACAAGAACCACACTCTGCTTTTGAGAAGAGCACTCTTCTACTCTACTGTGTATCCTATGGGGTCCGAACAGTGAGCTTGCTCAGAACAACAGAACTGTGCTTCCTCCACACACGGGCCATATCTAGTTCAACTCTGCTTAGGAAACTGACAAGAACAGTAGCTCCGCTTCAGTCCAATACACTGTACGTGCAGGGAAGAGACACCAGTGCTATTTGTCCTCTGTATGACAATGGGAGCGCAATAGTGACTCTTCTTATCAGAAAACACCTCTGGCTCATAGGACCAGAAACTGCATGGGATTCAACTCCATTTCTGACTGGGAAACAAACACTAGCTCGCATTACAAGAAACACACTCTGCTTTTGAGAAAAGAGCACTCTTCTACTCTACTGTATTTCATATGTGGTCCAAACAGTGATCTTGCTCAGAACAAAAGAACTGTGCTTCCTACACACAGGGGCCATATCTAGTTCAACTCTGCTTAGGAAACTGACAAGAACAGTAGCTCCGCTTCAGTCCAATACACTGTACTTGCTGGGAACAGACGCGAGTGCTATTTGCACTGTGTATGGCAATGGGAATGCAAGAGTGACTTTCCTTACCAGAAAACAACTCTTGCTCATAGGACCAAAAACTGCATGTGATTCATTAAATTTAGGATTGGGAAACAAACGCTAGCTCTCCTTACAAGAAACACACTCTGCTTTTGAGAAAAGAGCACTCTTCTACTCTACTGTGTTTCCTATGGGATCCGAAAAGTGAGCTTGCTCAGAACAAAAGTACTGTGCTTCCTACACACAGGGGCCATATCTAGGTCAACTCTGCTTAGGAAACTGACAAGAACAGTAGCTCTGCTTAGGTCCAATACACTGTACTTGCTTGGGAACAGACCTGAGTGCTATTTGCACTGCGTATGGCAATGGGAGCGCAATAGTGACTTTCTTTACCAGAAAACAACTCTTGCTGGTAGGACCAGAAACTGCATGTGATTCAACTCCATTTAGTACTGGGAAACAAACGCTAGCTCGCCTTACAAGAAACACACTCTGCTTTTGAGAAAAGAGCACTCTTCTGCTCTACTGTGTTTCCTATGGGGTCCGAACATTGAGCTTGCTCAGAACAAAAGAACTGTGCTTCCTACACACACGGGCCATATCTAGTTCAACTCTACTTAGGAAACTGACAAGAACGGTAGCTCTGCTTCAGTCCAATACTCTCTACTAGCTGGGAACAGATGCGAGTCCTATTTGTACTGTGTATGGCAATAGGAGCGCAATAGTGACTCTTCTTACCAGAAAACAACTCTTGCTCGTAGGACGAAAAACTGCATTTGATTCAACTCCATTTAGGACTGGGAAACAAACCCAAGCTCGCCTTACAAGAAACACACTCTGCTTTTGAGAAAAAAGCACTCTTCTACTCTACTGTGTTTCCTATGGGGTCCGAACAGTGAGCTTGCTGAGAACAAAAGAACTGTGCTTCCTACACACACGGGCCATATCTAGTTCAACTCTGCTTAGGAAACTCAGAAGAACAGCAGCTCCTCTTCAGTCCAATACACTGTACTTGCTGGGAACAGACGCGAGGGCTATTTGCACTGTGTATGGCAAAGGTAGCGCAATAGTGACTCTTCTTACCAGAAAACAACTCTTGCTCTTAGGATCAGAAACTGCATGTGATTCAGCTCCATTTAGGACTGGGAAACAAACGCTAGCTCGCCTTACAAGAAACACACTCTGCTTTTTAGAAAAGAGCACTCTTCTACTCTACTGTGTTTCCTATAGGGCCAGAAGAGTGAGCTTGCTCAGAACAAAAGAACTGTGCTTCCTATACACACGGGCGATATCTAGTTCAACTCTGCTTTGGAAACTGACGAGAATAGTAGCTCCTCTTCATTCCAATACACTGTACTTGCTGGGAACAGACACCAGTGCGATTTGCACTGTGTATGGCAATGGGAGCGCAATAGTGACTCTTCTTACCAGAAAACAACTCTTGCTCTTAGGACCAGAAACTGCATGTGATTCAACTAAATTTAGGACTGGGAAACAAACACTAGCTCGCCTTACAAGAAACACATTCTGCTTTTGAGAAAAGAGCACTCTTTTACTCTACTGTGTTTCCTGTAGTGCCAGAACAGTGAGCTGGCTCAGAACAAAAGAACTGTGCTTCCTACACACGGGACATATCTAGTTCAACTCTGCTTAGGAAACTGACAAGAACAGTAGCTCCTCTTCAGTCCAATACACTGTACTTGCTCGGAACAGACGCCAGGGCTATTTGCACTGTGTATGGCAAAGGGAGCGCAATAGTGACTCTTCTAACCAGAAAACAACTCTTGCTCGTAGGACCAGAAACTGCATGTGTATTTGAACTCCATTTAGGACTGGGAAAAAAACGCTAGCTCGCCTTACAAGAAACACACTATGCTTTTCAGAAAAGAGCACTCTTCTACTCTACTGTGTTTCCTATGTGGTTTGAAGAGTGAGCTTGCTCAGAACAAAAGAACTGTGCTTCCTACACACGGGCCATATCTAGTTCAACTCTGCTTAGGAAACTGACAAGAACAGTAGCTCCTCTTCAGTCCAATACACTGTATTTGCTGGCAACAGACACGAGTGCTATTTGCACTGTGTACAGCAATGGGAGCACAATAGTGACTCTTCTTACCAGAAAACAACTCTTGCTTGTAGGACCAGAAACTGCATGGGATTCAACTCCATTTAGGACTGGGAAACAAATGCTAGCTCGCCTTACAAGAAACACTCTCTGCTTTTGAGAAAAGAGCACTCTTCTACTCTACTGTGTTTCCTATGGGGTCCGAACAGAGAGCTTGCTCAGAACAAAAGAACTGTGCTTCCTACATCCGGGCCATATCTAGTTCAACTCTGCTTAGGAAACTGACAAGAGAATTAGCTCCTCTTCAGTCCAATACACTGTAGTTGCTGGGAAAAGATGCGAGTGCTATTTGCACTGTGTATGACAATGGGAGCGCAATAGTGTCTTTCCTTACTTGAAAGCAACTCTTGCGTGTAAGACCAAAAACTGCATGTGATTCAAGTCCATTTAGGACTGGGAAACAAATGCTAGCTCGCCTTACAAGAAACACACTCTGCTTTTGAGAAAAGAGCACTCTTCTACTCTACTGTTTTTCCTATTGGGCCAGAACAGTGAGTTTGCTCAGAACAAAAGAACTGTGATTCCTACAAATACGGCCATATCTAGTTCAATTCTGCTTAGGAAACTGACAAGAACAGTAGTTCCTCTTCAGTCCAATACACTGTACATGCTGGGAACAGACGCCAGTGCTATTTGCCCTGTGTATGACAATGGGAGCACAATAGTGACTCTTCTTACCAGAAAACAACTCTTGCTTGTAGGACAAGAAACTGCGTGTGATTCAACTCAATTTAGGACTGGGAAACAAACGCTAGCTCGCCTTACAAGAACCACACTCTGCTTTTGAGAAGAGCACTCTTCTACTCTACTGTGTATCCTATGTGGTCCGAACAGTGAGCTTGCTCAGAACAACAGAACTGTGCTTCC